>NC_073235.2:46960000-47276000 GCF_029281585.2 Gorilla gorilla gorilla
CCGTAAAGTTATTTTAACTGAGTTTATTTGCCTAGGCATTTCCTTTCTCTTGTAGTAGTGTAAGAGAAAGGAAAACAACCATTTAAAATGTAAGTACAGTTGACTGGATATAAGGGACTCTTCCAGCTCCTATAGTAAGCAGACAATTCAATGATAAGTATGTGGGCTTTTTAAGCTTTAAAAAATATTCATAAATCCCTTTTTGGATTCTTTCATTTCAATTTTCTTCAAGCAATGAGAATTAGACAAGTTTATAAATTCTCATTTCTACCTTTCTTGGGCCAGTCCTGATTACTCTTATCATGGTTAATACTGGCTCACATGGGGGACTTCCACAAATTCTTTAATATACTGTGTATCTGGTGTAAAAAAATTATGTAAAATACAATAATTGATGCTATTAATGTATTTGGTGAGATAATCTAATAGATTTCCTTGAAGTAACTCTAATAAATTTTTCTTCCTTAGTAAAAACAACCCCTTGGTCTTAGATTCTGCTCTTGTACAGTCATCCGTACAGTGGCCAGGGCTTAAGCTCTGGTACTGTATGAGTATGCAAACAAGCAGATTTCACAATCAGATGACACTGAGACTTAGGCTTACTGTGCCAGACTCTCTTTGGTGACTGTTCTCTCATCTTGGGCCAGCCTAGGGATCTGGGAACCTGCTGCAGTTAGAAAGAAGTCACCTGACCTCGAAGTTTCCCTCCTGTCTTTTCTCAATCGTTCCAGCTCTCACACTCAAGAGTCAGAGCTCTCCACCACTGTCCTGGCCAGAGCAGCAACCCCCAAAGGTCTGCATGTACCTCCGGCAAGAGAAATGCATATAGAAGACAATGCATTTTTAGTCCCTATAGACTTTCTATAACGTCTACGTTTCCAGAATCTCATGTGTGCCTTAAAAACCCTTTTCTTCTACATTTAAAAGGACAGTTTGATTATATAATAATACCTGGATTCATGCATTAATCTACTGACAGCAGAGCCCGTTAATAGACATTTTTCCACTTGCTCCTCATAACAAACCTTTGAAGGGGGGAGCAATTATTATGAGGATGATTTTATAGATGAGTAAATTGAATCTCAGAAATTTTAACTGACTTTTTCCCACATCACCTTGTGTTAGAATCTGGATCTGATTCCTGACTCCAGAAACTATTTGTCTCTAGATTCTATCTGTGCTCTCTTCATCACCTTGGGGGGTACAAATCTAAGTGAGCAAACAAAAGCCAAAATAGGATTTTTAACTATTTAACAGAGTATGGTGGTGTCAGTATGAAATCTTGTTCATCTGGTTTAGTGGACATAACTGTGCCTGGGCAGAAGAGACAAGGAGGAGAGAAGAACAAAGGCAAGGTCAAGAGCAACTACACTGAAATTTGGAGAAAAAGCAAGTTAGATATAAGGAAGAGGACCTGGTATGTAACAGGTATTAATGGGATCAGTGACATCCATCATTTGTGAATGGAACAGGTTTTATTTTGCTTGGAAGGTTTTTTAAATTTTTATTTTTTCATGAAAACTCAACAAATTTACATGCCAATCTCCCCCCATATTTACTCTCATCTCCCAATTTCTCTGAACATAAAATTCAAATCGATTCTACAAATGAACAGACAGCTGTATACTAAATAACTCACATAAGTACTTTTTTGTTGACATTTTTGTCCTGTCCCAATTAATGTTTCTTTCAGGATTTGAGGTTAGGTATTCAATTAAAAATACCATTCTTTTCTTGGTCATAAGAATGTACTTGGAGCATTTATACTAAGGCGAATTTAGAGATCAGATACATAATGTGGTACATTCTGTAATATACATGCCTTATGCTACAGAAACTTGAAATTGGGCCTCAATTGCCTATATTTCTGGGCTGTTTTCATTGCTACTTTAATATTACCTATCTTATACACACACATACACACACAAACACACACACCCCAACCACCACCACCACCACCACACAACTTCACACTTTTCTGGTATTTTTATTTACTGAAGTAAAGGTAAATTAAAAAAGCAAATTAAAAATGTCAACAAAGTTTTTATAACATCTTAAAATTACCTTACTTTCTACTTTTAAAACTGAAATACCAATTCTGGATGACTAGAAATTGAATCGGAAATGCCCCCCAGTCTTTAGGTTGGCACTAGGGAAAGACCTATAACAAGTCGCCTGATTTTCCTAAGAATACATGGAGAGAGGGTTTGCAGTTCTCGCCAGCTGGAGGAGTCTTCCTGGTATTGATTGATTATCACAGTATTCACCTTGGAATGATATAGATATACTGGATATTATGAAGCTTGGAATTTTAAAAAAATTACCATTTTGTAATTTTGTTCACATTCCAACTGACAGAAGACACAAGAGATACTTCAATTTTCTAAGAGAATGAAAAAAAAAATCTTGCCCATTCTTCTGAAATTTAAGTAGGCAGCCCTTGAAAGATCACTGGGAAAAGTCTGTATTTTCTCAGGTTTAACTAAATAATTTATGCATACTTTCACTTTGGCATGATGAAGCAATTTTAGCCTTTAAAACCCACAACTACTCAGGAGGGAAAAGGTCTGGTTCCTGCAACTTAAATAATTTAAACATCCAGGTGGAAATGCTTTCAGCAGTTTCCCTTTTTGAGACAAAGGAAGAAGACCAGAATTTTGAGATACCAAGAATAAAGAATTGATAAAAGATGTAAGCTCGGATGTATTTAATTTAGAATGGGAATCTTGCAATATTTTTTGAATGATAGAGACCAGAGTGAGGTGTGAGGTGAAACGTCTGCTTGCCTGCTGTTTATAATAAATGAACACATAGAAAATAACATGTCAGTATAGCCCTAAGCCATACATATATGTATTACATATATAAACATAGCATACACAAATAGAAATATCTATAAAGCTACTATAACCCTATAACCCACGTCAGCCCAAGCTTTAAGCATTAGGTAGCTATTGGAGATCTTAGAGGAAGCTGTGTTAAGAAATATTGTGCTTTAATCCCTGGCTTCTTGGGTTATATAAATGTGTATATCTTTTGATATACAACTAAGGAGAGTAAGATAAATGAAAATGGAACAAAATGTCACTTCTGTAGGACACGGGGCTGCAAAAAGGACAGAAGGAACTACTAAAATACTAGAGGAGATTTTGATATGTAGGTACCCAGTACAATCAGCCCTTTCAGTCCATGGCCTCTTAGCCTGAAGTCAGATTTCAGAACTGCCATGGGGAAATTTACCTTCTCACTTGCAGGTCTGTAATGATATACTTGTAAAGGAGCGTGGGACTTGGAACACTGCCCGTGTAAATTTAGAGCACAGCTTATAATCAGAAAGTTTTGAGGGTTAAAAAATTTCCTGCTGTCTTATCAACATACTAAAAAAATGCATAGGGCACTTCGTGTTGTAATTTCTTGTGGGAGAGAAAAACACTTCACAACTCATAAAGCACTGGTTGTTATTATTTCTAAAAAATCTTTGTCACATCCATATCTGATGCTCATGTAAAGATGACAATCAGCTAAGGTACGAAATAAGGTAACAGAGCTAAAGAGAATTGGTTTCCTTTAGAGTTAAGCATAACCAAAATTATACAGGAAGGGTAAAAAGAGATCTTGCTACGTATGTATTCTTTAAAATGAGTGCAGGCTTCATTCTCTCATAGAGGAAAACAGGCTCGTAGATTTTAACACTCCGAAACTTTTGGCCCTGTGCATCATAGGCATGCAACACACTGGGTCCTGTAAGAAGAGATCCTGAAGAAAATATGAAGAAAGGTTACCCTCCGAGCCAAGAGGAAAGGTTAAGGTTGGCCAGGGCTGCATAAGACAGGGTTGCTGAAACCCAAAGGTCACATCCTGAACAAGGTTGCTATGTTATGATGATTTCATTCTGAATGCAATTCTGGCTTTGTTTTTGTTGTGGTGCTGTGGGTGAGGGCCACCCAAGTGACGCAGGTTAGAGATGTGGACTGTGGGAAGAGTGATTAAACCATGGACACGTCAGTGTTGTTAAGGGATTTAAGAAATATTATTCTTGATCTATGTAAAGAGTTTGAACATCAACGGCTAAGGTATACAATGTGAAGTGAGGCCTAGAAAGAGACTGATATGGGGTGGGTGGTTGTTCTTTCATTTTCTTTTCTTTCTCTCTCTCTCTCTTTATTTATTTATTTACTTATTTATTTATTTATTTATTTTTTGGTCATCCATTGACTTTAATTAAGCCCAGCCAGCCTCATAAGCATGGGAAACTTGGAGAACTTTTTTGTTTAAAGTGACCTTGTTCCCAGGATTTGCCCTACAACTTCTCTCAGCTCCACCGCAAGGATGAATATTCACATTCCTGCTCTGAATCTTAGAACGGGGCACCTGGCGTAGAAAAGAAAATTTCAATCTCATCTTAAGTGTAACACTGAGAGCACTGTGTTTTTAAGAAAAAGAAACCTTTCTCCATAATCCTGCTGGTTATACTTCTTAACTGTATTATTTTAAGTCAATTAATTCAAATTTAAAAATAATGAAATTACTAGCAGAGACTCTAAACTTCTTTTAGTATATTAAATTGGGCAGATTGCTTCTCTCCTTCTAATTATGAATGTTGCAGTTACAAAAGAAACTGTCATTTTGATAGAGCAAAAGACAATCTGTCTGCCAAAAATGTCCAACCATAATTCTAAAAAAAAGTCATCGGCATCAAGAACATGCTACTTTGTTTGATGTACTGTCTTATTGGAAACCTGATTTGCTTTCAACCTCTGAGACAACACATAACATAAGTTTGTGTGACTAATTTTTCTTGGAAATATGAGTAATTAGAATTAGGGGCCATTTTCATAGCAGGAGTGGACAGGTTTTTAAAAAATTCAAAGTAAGTGCTATAGTTATTTTCTTTTCTTTTTCTTTTTTTTTTTTTTTATCACACTCCTAAAACCAAGTAGAAGGGGAATGCTGGGCTTTGTACTGGATAATGTGAGTCCCCATGTAAATTGTGAGCGATTGCAAAGTACGGAAAGGTTTATTACCTAAGGTGAGCCCTCCCAGAGCTCCTGGAGTATAAAAGCATTAAGCGCATGTTCTAACAAACTCATAAAAATCAATAAACAGGAACCCCCCACCTGTGCAATGGCCCCAGTGTTAAGTTTTATACATGTAGTAATAGTGCATATCAATTTTCACCACCCTTCCTACGCTAGCTATTACAGGGCCTACCACCACCGGAGGGACAGCGAAAGCCGCACCATTCGTCCATCCCACAGAGTTGTCTACATGCCAGGCCCATTGCATCATTGTCAGTTTTATTCTATCTGCAACTGGACAAGGCTGCAGCCCTAGCTTCTATACACCCACTCAGTACCGCAACAATTGCAACTGTGTGCCTCTGTTTAAAGAGTTTACAAGTCCTTCTGAAAGAAAAACAGAACCGTTGCATATTAATGCCCCCAGGCCTTGGACGATCACACAATGGAAAGAGGAAAGACATGTCGCTTCCATCGATATGTGACCTTGTCCAACTGCTGCAGTCTGTGGCTTCTCCACCAAGGTTTAAAAAATAATAATGCATTCTTGATAAGCATGTGGATGACCAGGTTTCTACAGCAACTAGTTATAATCAGGGTGCTCCTTAACAGCCAAAAGATTCGGAGAGCGCAGATCACCGTTTTATTACACACGTGGTAACATATGCTAAAAATTAGGCCTGAAATATGCAGCATTTTCACCAGGTTACAGAAATAACTACTAACATCACACTTATTTCATAATTAAAGGAAATCCTCCACCCACCTCCCCATTTTTACCAATAAAAGCAGAAAATATCACTGAATATGTAACCTTTGTACCACAGCCACTCTTTGCCATCCTTTCCTCTGTACAGGGTAAGGAGCGGGGACAGGCTTATTAAAATCCCAGCACTTGTTAGTAAAGAGGTGCAATAACTTTGGGAGGAATACTTCACTTGAGGCATTCTGGGAAAAAAGAAGAATAAAAGAAAAAAAAAGAAGCCTCGTTTTAATTATAATCCAAATATAACTGCTCTGGAGTAATGAGGAGCATTTGAGAAGACAGCCTTCATTCAGACACGGAACTTGGGTGATGTTTTTCTTCCTTTTAAATGGTTCTGTTGGTTATATAGTTTTAATATGCCTGAAAAACAAAAGAAGGCCCTTGGTGATGACTCCGCTTCTCCCCTCCCCAGCAAAAACAAAACAAAAACAAAAACAAAAAACAAAAGAAAACAAAAAACCAGGAGTTTTATCCATCTGAGGTTGCCTTTGATAGCACTCACAGCACGGAAGTGCCACTCACGGGTACTTAGAGCTGCGTCATTTAGGAGCATAAAAATAGAATAAAGTTGTGCAGCAAATGAGAAATTATGATATAACTCAAGTGCTATGGCATGAAACCGGCAAAATGAGCCATCTAAACATTTTTCAGAACCAAAAAATTAAAGAAAATGGAAACTGCAACTCTAGCATGATTTCTGTGAAGGTGTGTTTGAAGTCTTACTAACTTCAATGCCCTCCATGAGAATAGTTGCTATGGATATTATGAGAAAATTAGACATTTCTAGCACTGCAAAGAAAGTGAAGCAGTGCAGTTGTGAACAGCTGGCATACAATAGATAATTTAAGGGAAAGTGACCCTCATGTATAATTTTTAACTGAAGAACTGTCAGGCCCCATTAGTTCCAATAGGGCCTGCCAGGACCAAGATCAGTTTATAGGAGTATTGCATTAGCACAGTTTCTGAAAGAGCAGTGTGAAAACATAATATGGGGATTTGGTAAATTCAGCATTTTAAAAAATTGTACACATTATTTGTTATACTGACACCATTGCTCTCTGCTTATGGGTTCTGAATGCAAACCCCAATAGGGTAGCAACTGCCATGGTAAACAATTTGTGAAAAAGCCCTTCTGAGCAGTTGGACTATGGTCAGAAGTAACCCCCAAAAGTTAAAAGGGCAAAGCAAATGGTGGCTATCGTACGCCGTGGTGCTGAATGCTTCTGACTCAAAGGCCTTGAAAGAAATAGGGCAAAGGACAGAAAACTATATAAACTCAGTCAACCGAAGTTCTTGCTAGAAGTATGGAAATTTTTGGACAGCCTGTGAAGGATGTAACGAGATCTAATTGGGAATATAACATGTATGTTTCAAAAGTAATAGCCAAAGCAAATCATAAGAAAAAAAAAAGAAAAGAGGTTACCTCTTCTCCATCACATTGGCTATTTAACTAAGCAAATATTGAAGCTTTCTTGGCACTTGGTTATCTCATTTAAACACATGGTGAAATAAAATAATATACACGTGACATGCCATAGTTTCAAATAGCACCATCTTTATTGAAAACATGGGCTGAGTGCAGTGGCTCACACTTGTAATCCCAGCACTTTGGGAGGCTGAGGTGGGAGAATCACTTGAGCCCAGGAATTCAAGACCAGTTTGGGCGACATAGTGAGACCCCGTCTCTACAAAAAATAAAAAAAAAAATTATCTGGGCATGGTGGTGCATGCCTGTGGTCCAAGCTACTTGGGAGGCTAATGCAGGAGGATGGTTTGAGCCTGTGAGGTCAAGGCTGCAGTGAACCATGACTGTGCCACTGCACTCCAGCCTGGGTGCCAGAGTGAGACCCTGTCACAATAAACAAAAAACAAAAAACAAAAAAAAAAGAAAGAGAGAGAAAGAAAGAAAGAAAGAAAGAGCAAGTGAGAGAAAGAGAAAAGAAAGAAAGAAAAGAAAAAGTAAAAGAAAAATGGATTCATGGTGCAGGAAAGAGTGGATACTGAGGCTCAGGGAAGGCTTCATGGGGAAAGAGGTCATGGAGGTAATATGGAGCTAATATGTATACAAAACACTTACTTAGTCTAGAACCTTGTAGCTCGATAAATGGCTGTGTTTAGCACCTGGTGGAACACATTGTCCTTAATTTTATTGTGTGATATTGTGCAGTTTAAAATCATGTTTGCCTTACCTCTCTATCCTTAGGGAGAGCTGCTTGATATTGTCTTGTTGGTATTCCTTGGTGTAAATGTTTTGAGGAAATTTCAGACACTTATATCCCAAATTAATGGGATTCTTGGCATCCTCTCTCCCTTTTAATGTTGCACTGATGTGGAATTAATCTCTCTATTTAGGTGGTTTGTCTTTGCTACAAATATTAAATAATCAAGTCAACATCTTTATATATTTAAATCTACCATTTGATTATTTAGAAAGGCAACTATTCAATTCCATAATTATAGCCACTTAAATCAAAGTCTACTAATTAGATAACATAGCTGGGCTTTACAGGTATTATAGAATATTCTTTACTAGACACTATATTACAAGCAATCATTAGCTCAGCTATAAAAGGGTTTAAATACTAATGGTTTTTTTTAATTTGTTTTATAACCTAAACAAGCAATCAATGTACATTAATAAGCATAATTGTTTTTTTGGCATCTGTCCATTCATTTGGTCCACCTTGACAGCTCTAGCAAATGTGTCAGCAAAACTCAGTACACACAGTACACAAGTAGGAATCACCAGTGACATCTTCTCGAATATATATTATGCATTAAATTATGTTGATATTGAAAGATTAAAACCTCTGCAGTGTCCATGAAATCCCTTTTACATACATTCCAGACAAAGACTGTGACAGATACTTCTACCTCAAACATGACATCGAAGTGGCCATAAAACAAGCCTTAATGAGGTGATACATGTGTTTACCTTTGATTAGGTGAGCTTCTTGATAAGATAACATGGAGAAGCACTTTCCAAGAGTAAATATGTACAGAAATTGCTGGCCACTACTGTTCTGTTGAGATTCCACATGCAACAGAAACACCTCACTTGTCCAACTCACCTTTCCGCCAGCTAATTTGGCTTTGGCAATGGAAAGAGTAGCTCGTATAAGAAATCTTTACCTCGTTTGTAGACCCCAACAGTTCTCAGAAAACCCTTTCCTGGATTCTAAACTCTGTGCTATTATACAACTCAATCATAACTCTTTACATGTTGTAGTATAACTGTTTTCTTATTTGTCTGTTCCTCAGTAAACTATGAGCACTGAGATTTTGCTTCCCTCATGTTTGTCTCCTCCAAAGCTAGGATGGTGCCTGGTCCATGGTGGACAGTAACTGGTCTGTTTTGAATGCATGAATTTTCATCGTAGTTTTTGTGATCGTGTTTATGAAGACACTGGAGCAACAATGTTCTGCAATTCTAGAGATCTTGATGTGGTGGCAGCCTTGTATCCAGTCCTATGTATGTACATTTTGATATCTTACTGCCTTTTGCCAAATAGGGCAATAAACACCCCCCAAGAGCGCTATCCAATCATATACTCTGTATTTGTTTCAGGTGAGCTTCCTGCAGGGCAACTTTGGCATATTCTCAGCAAACGTACAGTTGTTGGATTTCACATAAGGAGACTGTTATCATTTGGTCCTTGACAACTTTCATAAACAGTCACTCTTAGCTTAACAAGCAAATGTGTAACAGTTAAAATTGGAAGAAAAATAAGGCCAAAATGGCAGCTTACTACACAACTTGCATGCATTCTAAAATAAAGGAAATATGAATACAAGGTAACTTATTCAGTGTCACTCGTACATATTTATAGTTTAAAAATTAGTCAAAGTTTATGTCCTGAGGTTGTACCTACAGGAAGCCAGATGTGCCTTCTGCACGTGACCTAAGACAGGCCTAGAGCAACTACTAGATAATTTCTCGCTCATCCTCTACACCGTCGATTGCGGCGGCTTTCTGAGGTGAGAGAAACTGACAGCACTAACTCTCCAGGGCAGAACTTTCCAGTCAAGTGGATCAACGGACTGAAAATCTCTTATGAATAGTCATTAGGCCTTCATTACAAACCCCTCAAAACCCAGTTCTCTTTTCGCAACCAAATGCCTTTTGTCATCTTCACAAGGTGCATCATTTAATTACCAATTGATTTCTTTATATATGACAACATGTCAGATAGCAAAATACAGTGTATCTCCCTTAGGGGGGAAAAGTCTGTTAACTATCACTATGCCAGATTATGGAATTATCTGAAAAACAGGCATCGTGCATACTGTTTCTTCATTTTCACTACTTTTTCTAACATCAGAGTTTCTTTTTGTTGAGAAAAGCCAATAAAAGAAAAAGAAGAAAAAAGCTAATGAGAATCATGATGGAGTCCTCCCATACCCTGAAACACTTTCAAATTAGTGAGAACACATTTTAAGCTTTCTTTATATGAAAAACGAATACTCAACAATATATAGGGAATATAGAGTGAATTCCAAAATGCAACTATATAGAGAACTACCATGGCCCATCTTTCTACATAAAAAAATGTCAAACAATTGTTCTCATTATACCAAGAATTTACTCAGCTTCTGACTTAGCTAATGCACTGAATCTTCCGCTGCGCAACTGCAGCCTGATAATCAAGTCAGTACCGTATTAATAAGCTGAATAATAAGGGAATTTCAAAAATGTACAGGACTATTATACCGTAACAATAAAACCTCAAACGGAGTAAACCAGGGCAGTGCTGAAGGTAGGCGTCAGAAAATAATGAAACCAGTGTTGCAGCAATGCACTCCATTGTGTGGTAGTGTAAATGCCTGCTTCTTTCATACACAGAAGCCACATTACATGAGTCCGAAATGTTCTCAGAGCGTCACTGTGACTGGTTGTGCTAGAACCTGGCACCGACAGGCACTGAAAGCTGACATTATGCTGTAGGATGTGCTGCAGGTGTGCAGGCCTGGGAACGTGCTCTAATTACATATTTTCCTGCCGTGCAACAATTAAGGTCGCCAAAATAATTGCCAGTTTCTTAATCCCTCCCTAACAAGACTGACATAAGGAATGGTTTATTTTTCTCTGGTTGTTTTAAAAGTGTTCCTCAAGATTTTGGTTTTCTATGGAACTGCATAAAACTAATTCTTATGTTCAGATGTGTGATTATACCCATTGTTAAATAAAAAAAAAAAAGGCCTGTCTTTGAATTGTGGTAAAACTAAAATAATTTTTAAAATGTGAATTGTATAACCTGGTAGGTGGTTTAAACATTTTTCCTCTTAAAGAAGGTAAATTTTGCCTTTAAAACCCTACGTTTCTACTCTCTGAACTGCTCAAATCATGTGGAATGTTAAAATGGGCTGGGAAAAAAAGAAACCACATGAAAACATAGACCAAATAGGTGTCTTCACTTATAGCAATGATTCTTCACCTTTTTGGAGGCGGATAGTGGGGAGACATAGAGCCTTTTAAGAATCTGCTTAAACGTATGGACCCACTGCCCAGGAAAAAAATGCATCAATGTACTAAATGTTACATACAATTTCTGGTGGTTTGCAGAGTCTTTAAAAAATCCATTAATGAATTCCAGGGAAAGAATCCCAGTCAACTAATAAATATTGCAATTATTGACACACTCTCCTTCATTCATCCACTTCTGCATTCTCTGAGCCATCTGACCACCATATGAAGCATACAGTATCTACCACAGGCATCAGGAACCAAGTTTGTGGGATTTATATTCACAACTAAAACCCATTTCTTTCATTATTATTAGTTGTCAATTTCCCACTTTGGTTGTGCTAATTGGGCAGAGCTGAATCACTCAGAGAATTCTGAGCCAGCTTACTCAGTCTTGCCCCCTTTCCTACAAATCAGAAGATAGCAGTACGTGCTGATTGAGTACTTAGCAGACAAACTGAAGTTATGTCAAGCGCATTACGATTTAACACAGGCTGAATGGTAGGGGCAGCAGATGTAACTAATGGGGTTAGGGAGAGAAGAAACTGGAGCAGTGAGAGAGGGGATGGAAGGGAAACAAAAGTGATTGTATCGGTAATAGAGACTTCAAAGGGGAGTAGTTTGGAAGATCTGGGTTGGGGGGATCTGGCAAATGGAAAAAGAGGCACATCTGCCTATAGAGTAACTGATAGAGGAGACAGGAAGAGCCTGCCGGGAGAGAAAGCAGAGTGGGAAATCAAAGGCAAGAAAATGTATAGCTGCAGAAGAAGGGAAGCTCGATTCCATTTATAGAGGTAATGACACAAGGCCTCCTACAGTTGGAACTGTCCCAAATTGGCCTGTTTTGAGTGTCCCATCCATGACTTGTTGCTAAGTCGGACACAAAAAGTAAACTTTAATAATTTGATAAAACCATTTCATCTTGATGTTTGAAAAATCCTTTCATTACAAGAATAGTGTGTGATTTAAATATTACCTGTTCCTCTTTCCAGTTTTTCTTATGTGTCTGATGCTTAAGGACAATGTTTGGTTAAAAAACTGAGGTCTCATGATAGACAACTCAAATGTGAGTTTTATGGATACAAGTGAGGAACAGGCACGCCATTTCCTTTTTTTAGGAGATGCTTTGATTCTTGAAGGGGTGGACAGTCGAATTCCAACGATGGAGTGAGCACATGTGTGTGTGCATGTGTGTGTACATGCACACACATGCTTGCGTGTATTACAGTACAACAAGGGGTGAGGACAGAAGGGCAAAGACCAAATTCTTAAAGTGGCTTCGAGGCATGCAGGGGTCAGAAATGGGCTGTGCTGCTAAAACTCAGAGCATATTCTGGGATGCTGTTTCTACCACCAGTGGCCCATTCCTGTTCATTATTCACATGCTACATGCCACTCAGGTGTTTTTTTAAGGCCAGCTCAAGCATGTCCTTTCTGACCTGTTCAAGGAGGGAAACTCTTAGTTCCTCCTTGTACATATACCAAATCGAGGACTTACCTTGATCATCCCTCGATTCATTCTATCAGTCACTCAACAAACATTTCTTGCATACTCACAATGTGTCACACTCTTACCCTTGCCAAGCAGTTCTTTCTGACACTAATCTGTAAGGCTCTGTGAAGACTCACTTTTGAACCTTTGGTGCTGGCACATGGTAAGTAGCTAATATTTGTCAAATACAATAAATGAATTGAGTGACTATAAAATAGCTTCCCAAACAAATCAAAGGCAGGCTTACAGTAAAATGTTTCAAAATAGTTGTAAGGTTTTTTTAAAAATGATTTTTCTATACAGAAGTACACTTATTAGTAAAAAAAATTTTTTAAACATTGCAGTTCAGTTCTTGGTTTAATCACAATCATAGTACTACTGGTAGCTTTCTCCTGGTCACGGCCAATTCACCAACTAACACACTGCCTTCATAGAGCACGCAAAGATGTATCCAGCTTCATTTTTGACTGATATAAATACCATCAGCCAGTACTGAGCATTGCACACACTGATCTGAGTGCTACAGACTCCCAATTAGTCACTATTCATACAATTCTACACCCAGCCCATAACAGGCTTTTTTTCCCTTAACCCAATTTCCTTGACCTGTGTTTTCCTTCTAACCAGAGTTCAGAGACAAAGGCAGAGCAGTAAATCATTTTCTTAGAAAAACACCATCAGGCTGCTTTAGTCCTTTGGGCTGTTATTTATATGCTGTACCTGAAAAAGATATTTTGGGATAGTGTAGCTCACTAAATTATATTTTCCTCATTATCACTATTACTTCAAAATGATCATTAATTTGCTCTTTGGCTTTCTAAGAGGAAAAACATCAAAGAAACAAGAGTTCCCCCTAATTTAACTTTTCTTGAAAGGTAACTGATTTACAAACAAATTACTTGTGCCTTGTAAGGAAGAGCCAAGTGCATCTGCTCATTTGATACATTTTCAAGGGTTACAGTGTGGAAATGAAGCTCTAAGAAGCTCCTGTGTGATCCACAAACAACTTCACGCTGTATTACACGTGCATCAGATACAGAGACCAAACCCTCTGAGTTGCAAGCAACCTGTGATGCAGAATGCTTGCTTGGCAGTGCCTGAAACAGCTTATTTAAATTGCAAACTTTGCAGTCACCACTTACAGGTGATTTTGAAAGTTCATTATATAAACTAAACAGCTTAATCTCCATACTTTGTTTTTAAAATCATACATATATTATCTCTGAAAGATGCTATTTAATCTCTCTCTCTCAAAAACTCATCAACTCTGTTAAGAAATTGCCGTAGAGAGTAAAAATGTATTTAAAACACGCATGAAGCTTAAACAAATGTTTCAACTTGAGGGCAAATAATGTTAGAGACACAGGTAGGAATTGCCAGGATGAAGTTTGCCTTGAATAGAGATCACATGAGAAAAATTTTGAAGTCATAACTTTATAGTACAAGATGATCAAAGCCAAGTATTAATACTTTTTTATCAGCTCACCTTCTAAACAATATTTCAGTAGATTTCCTTTCACACAGTGATATTTGTAATAAATGTTCTGCCTTTGTTTTAAAGTCAGTCTGTAGAAAGATGACATCAGCTTAGCAAACAATAAAGTGCCTGTAATATTGTCTCCAGAGGGCTGTTACATTTACTTTGTAGCAGTAAAATTCAATTTTCAAAAAACACTACATGAATGATGTTAGGTTATTAACCCTATCACCACCGTAAAACATCATTATTGTGTGCAGAATGTAGGTCACTATCTAGAAGCCATAAGTTGCTTTTTTGTTAAATAATCCACTTAAGCTTATTTTCTTTCCTAGAGCCTGGGTTGTGTCCCTTCTTTTGGGAAAAAAATATTCCAGCATTTAGTCAGCAGACTGGAACAAGACCCCTACACTTTTCATTCTAAGGCTCTCTTTCTTTGTTGCCATTCAGTTATGTACCCCAGTTCTGAAGTAACCCTTTGCATTTACTTATTACCAAAGCCTGTTGTTCTTCAATGAAAAATTAGTATATCATCATGTTTTTTCAAATGGCAGAGTCATAACTCTCACATGTTTCAGTTCTAGGACAAAAAGAAAATAAGGATGTGTCTCATTGCAAAGCCTGAATCACTCTCACATTTGAAGACCTTGAACACAAATGCTTTATTTCTGGACCTTAATATGTTTCACTTGCTATGCCTGCGTAACAGCGGTAGTTACCTGATATAAGTGATTAAAATCCTTCCTGTTTAGAAAGAAGAAGAATATTTAGCGACAGGACATCAGCATGCAAAGAGTTAACTAGTTAAACTTCTACAAACCCCCAGAGTAACTTTCCAAAAGCTGACAATAAGTAAAAGAAGTGCTGGTTATCCATTTTTTAAAGGGATGGGATTGGTTTCAGAAGAAAGGGAAAGAGGATCAAACACCTCAATGCAACAAAAGGTTGTGTCAGAGGGCCCTCAATCACAAACCTCCTTCAACAACAGATATTCCAACCTTCCAGAGCAGTTACCCAGGCAGCACAGCTAAAAAGTTCCATGACATGAAAAGAACAAAAACCTAAGGGACAGAGGTAGTTATTGTCATGCACACTCTTCTCTCTCTCTCTCTTTCTTTTTTTTTTTTTTTGGCTTGGGTTTTTCCCTCCCCCACAAAACTTTTGCATAAGCTGTTAGAGAAAAGTAATGGTGTGACTTTCTAAAAAGAAATCCCCTATTTGTAAGCCACCTCCTAGGTAGTGAGGTAGCCCAGTGGACTTTCTGTAAGAAACACCTGGTAAGTGGAGAGATCATTTACACGAATATTTCAAAAGAGACATCTAAAATTAATAAGCACAATTACAGCCCTGTAAATGTGGTCAACATTCCCTTGAAATCACTTGTGTTTTGTTTTTTTTTTAAATTGATGTTATTTTCTTTTCAGACAAATTTTCTTCAGTGCACAGTGGATATATGTTATTTGCATTTTCTGTGTTGGGTCTTAGAGGTATCTTAACAGCTTGTATGAATTTTCCACCAAAATGTAAATTATTAACAAGTCAGAGTTTTCATTTGTTTTATCTCCTGATGTGAGATCTAAATAAGTATGTAGAACACTTAAAATTCTTGCCATTTCTCTGCTTTCTGAAAAATAAATCTCATGCATACTGCACAATATATTTTCTTATGCATAACATGTTTCCATTTAATGGGAAAAAACTAATTTCAGGAGGAATACTGTATGTTTCCTGGAGACTTAGTTTTATAAGCAGAGTATTAACCCAAAGAAGCATTTGGTCATGTTTTCATCATCATCATCATCATCATCATCATATCATCATCATTCTTATTATAATGTTCTTTATAATCATCCTCAAAAAGCATTTAAAGTCTTCATCATTACCTGGTTTGATATTAGGTATCTTCGATTAACTTTGCCCTGATTTCTAAGACATAAACTACTGTTAGAACCAGATTTTTAAAACCCAGTTATGTGGTCCTCAAAATTTACATGCAAGGATAATATGGCACACAGCATGATGGTGATTGAAGCGGGGTGTGATTGGGGAGTCCTTTGAGATATGATAATAATACTAATAGCAAACATGTTAACAGTGCTTACTGTGCGCCAGCAGTGCTCTAAATAAATGATCTTATTACTCGTCACAACAATCCATTTTACAGATGAGGAAGCTGAGGTGCAGTGCTGTCAGGTAACTGCCCAATGTCATAGGTAGCAAGTGGTGGAAATGGAAGTTTTGAACCTGGGCGTGCTCACAAAGAGGACACTTTGCTACATCAGAAAGGAAGCACGGATGGACTACCGAAAGAAAGTGTCAGAATCTGCCCTTGAGTGGTGTGTATCAGGAACATGTATACCATGAGAAGAGTTTCTGAAGAAGTGTGAGAATGATAAAAAAAGAAGTACCAGATGAGCTTACCTCCAAAAAGAAAGAAAAAAGATTGGAACAATTAGGAGGTAGCTGGATGAAGAGGTGACATGTATGAAGTGAACGTTAGAAGCCAGTCCAGAGAGCAGCTGGCAGTCTCAATGGAGCTCAGAGAGAATGAATGGACCAAAAACATAGACAAGAGAAAAAAAAATTTGTCAGTGTTATTAAATAAAGTAAGCTGGAATTTGATACGTGAATGTGGTGGGAGAGGGGAAAGAAGGCTGCAAAGTCCCCATGGGCCAAGGCCAAAGCCTAGACTAAGACCACAACTATGAGAATGGAAAGGAAAGGGGTGGATTCAGGAAACATTGGCAAAGAAAAAGTAGCAACGGTTGGTAACAGACTGGATGTGGGGAGTGAGAAAGACAGCAGTGAGACAAAAATAACCATGGGGTTCCTGGTTGGGAGGTCCACGATAGGGTGGTATTTCCCACTGCAATGGAAAACTAGGCAGATAGGGAAAATGAGTAGTTTTATGTCATGTTATTGAATTTGCCAAACCCAGTGTCATTAAGTTTTGAGGTCTCTTGTGGGAAGAGTGCTATGTGGTCCTAAAACGTGGCTGGCTTAACCGGTGCATACCTTGATTCTTTTTTTTGGTAGAGACAGGGTCCCACTATGTTGCTCAGGCTGGTCTTAAATTCTTGGGCTCAAGCCATCCTACCACCCTGGCCTCCCAAAGTGCTGGGATTGCAGGCATGTACAATAGAGGTCAGTAGTCTAGTAGCTGAAATAGCAAGCAAGAGGCTGTCAGGTGTGCAGGAATCTGATGAGGCGGCATGGATAAGGGACTGCTAGAGAACAGGATGTGCACATGAGGAATGCCAGGAAGATGATCTAGAAGCAGAGGTGTAGGGTTGTTACAGAGGTGCAGGGAAATTGAACATGTAGCGTGGAGGAGAGTGAAGTGGCCAAAGAAAATACTTCAGGCTAAGTCGTGGTGAATGCCTCACACCCAGGCTTTATCTACTTTGGGTATAACAGCAGACCAATTCATGGTTTAAATTCAAGGCAAGGACATTTTCTTTAAAAAATAAGGTGTACGTACGCAAAGTAATGTAGCATCAGTCTTTCGCTTTCTGGGGTCAATTATTTGTCTAATGATTCATCCGGTTTTCTCAAGTACTGTTTCTAGGAGAGCAGAGTTTATAGAGAATTTAAAGAAAGTTTTCTCCAATGTCTAATCCTGGGTCATCGTTTGCAAATACACAGCCTCATTAATTGGCCTTGTCCGGGCAGTCCTGAGCAGCGCCCCTCCTGAAGACAGAGCACTGAGGAAAGAAGGGTATTATTTCAGCTGGGAGAGGAGCAGAGCCCTGGGATGAGACTGATTGATTCAGACCAGATGGATGGCCACACATAGGTGTGACAAAAATAGTAACACATTGCAGACATTCCAGGAACTGTCCTCTTCTCCTGGCCTGGAGGTGGGTCGCCTGTGTTGTCTCCTTATCTACCTCTTATGTGCTTCCGAATCAAAGAACGTCAATGATGCTAACTCTTTTCCATGTTAGCACCTGGTCACAAGGCATCAGACTTGAAGTTCCATTAAAAAAGTCTAATGACCATTGCCCAAGTTTCCCTGTAGGTAAAGCCAAAGCAAATCATTTTGCCAACTGCCTAAATATGTTGTTATTGTTTCAATTTCCTCTTGCACATGAAGAGTTTTAAGGTGTCAGAAACTGATCTCTGCTACCCTAGAAGAGAAGGGTACATTAATAAATGATACCAGTGTTGTAATCACTGATTATAACTTAATTCATGGGTCTTAAAAGAGCACTACGTAATAACTGAGGATTCTGATCTGGTTATAGGCACTTTAACCCTAAATTGTTCAAGCCTGAGGACTCTCTAGTAAAAAGAGATAGGACCTTACATTAGATCATCACCATCCATAACCATGACCATTCATTCATTACCCTCGTTATTATTTGATGTTTAAGATTTCTTTTTGAGTATTTCGGTTCTCATTTCAATACATTAGTGAATTTTGACTTTATAAACTAAGGTAAGGGTTTATTAACTTGATAACATTGGAAGAAAGAAATGTAACATTTTTATTTATTACAAGAATTACTTTCTTACTTGAAAGGAAACTCAACAAGCATGGGAAATTTTCTGTCATTCAAAGCTGAAGTGCAGAAATTATGCACAAATTTGAATGTTTATCAAAATTAAAGGAAACTCCAAAAGCTTTTTGTAAAATAATATAAAACCTAGAGAAATGGTGAGCATTTAATAACAACCCAGTGACATTTCAACAAGTATGGGACAGGCTTTGTCATAATAAAAGTATGGTTTTCTCACTCACTACCTCAAATGTCCTGCCCTGTTTTGTCCCAGCATGAAGTTTTAGTTTATGTGTTCTCACATATGCCTGAAACTGTTATCTACTTGTTATAAACCGTCTCAGATTTCACTGCTGTGGGTTAATCTGTAGGTTCTGATTGACATCCTTGACTGTCTCTCACACTCACTATGCAGCTCACATGTAACTGCCACCTGAAGGGCAAGGTAGACTATTGTTTTCACTTTGATCTCTATTCGCAACTAAAAAAGTAATTCCTTAGATATAATTGTGAACCTATTACACATGGAAGAAATTATTCAAGTTTAAAAGCCATATATATGCATATACATATGTGCATGTATATATATATGTATGTATATATGTCATTTTTCTTTCCACAATATTGCTGGCACATTGCTGTCAGGACACCCATCTGGAATTAAGATTCCACAGCAGACTTTTCTCATAGAAGTATTTATTCATTATTGCATGTCATAATTCCTAGAAGTAATGTACTACTGATAGCTCTTGAATTTACTCTGCCAGTAGACTGCCTCCTTAAAAAAATTATTCCTGTGCAGGTGGAGATTAGCATATGAAAAATGCTTTTAATTTGTCCACTCTTGGACTTACCTATCTGTCAAACCCATACATGTGACAGCTGTTGGGTTCAACTTATCTCTACCACCTCAATAGCAGGTTTTAAATAGTCCAGGGGCTGTTAGTTATTTGTAAGCTGAGTTTATTTAACTCACTTTCTCAAAAACAAACCAAATAAAATAAATAGACACCAAACTGTTGGTTCTGTTTCTGAATATCAGAAACAAAGATGATCATGTCCAAGGATCTGTAAAAACCTACTTCCTTCTGACATAAGGAAATAAAACAGCCAGTGCAAACTGTTTCTTGATATCTACTTCTCGAGATCTGGTGGTTCTTTCAGTGTGGAACTTAGTTTACTTACTGCTCCTGTGTAGTAATATTTTACACTGGCTATTTTTTCTACTACTTATCTTTTTTTTTTCTTGTGAAATTTAACCTGCCTAATTTTGTAGTTCTCATTTGCACCATTTGATTTGTGCAAACCACAGCACCAAAGGCTTCAGGGAATTAATCGAAATGAGATGCCCCAATGGTGGTATGGCTGTGGATCTATTATGGCTTCATGCTTCACTAAATGACAGGATTCCCACAGGGCGGTACCTATCATGAAGTGGGCCTCAAGGGGTTAACATGGGCTGAGTCTCAAAATAGACTCGAAGCTCAGCACACCTACTCACTTAAAAAGAATGAGCAGTAAATATGTGCATGCAAATTCAATTTCAAAGGACACTTAAGTGATGGTGGAAAGGTAGAATGCTCTTTCTCATCATTCAAACTAGAAGATCAAGAACACTGGGCACCTTGCACTCTTCAAAGGGACTGAGCTGAGGGCAGCACCTGAAACAACTTTTCCCTACCACCTACAGCCCTGAGACTGGAACAGGAAGAAACTTCTCATAGGAAAATAAACTAGTTCAGGCTTCTCTCAAATTAGCTTACTTCTCTATATTTTTATTGTTTCACTAAGTTCCTGGGTGTTCAGCTTTTGCAATTCAGAAGATGCTCCCAAAGTTCTACAATTTTATGTACTGAAAATAAACATTCCTTACTATGTTAATCAGATGCCCTAATGAATGGGCAGGCATGGGGGTTCCATGTTTCATGTATCACTTGCTGATTTCGCACTGCCTTGACATCATCAAAATCCTCCTGTTTTGAACAGTGAGTAGACAACAGCCAAATGCAACTTTCAAACTTAATCTATTCTGATCATTTAAAAACATTCATGGGGCAATGAAACAAAATTTATATATTATCTATTATCTCAAATAAATATTGTTCTTAATAATAAACTGTCTGGTAGATGTATGAAACCTGTTCACTCTCCTATTGATGTTTTACTGGCAATAAGAGCTGAGGCCCTACCCTATTTTAAATTTAACTCTATGAAAATGGGCACTACCCAAGAAAATGCTAGCACAATTCCAGATAAAATATAATGTTGTGAGGCTGAAAAGTGCATGCAAAGCAAGCTGCATTATTAGAATGTTTAAATATTAATTATACCACTGTGTAGTAAAGATGATCAAGTATGAGTGTCAACTAATTTTCTAAAAGCTGCAACATTTACTTTCATCTAAACTTCCTTTGTTAAAAGTAAAACTAAAAGCCCAGCAAGTTTAGTCTACTTGAGTGTGTTTATTTTTATTGGTTTCTGCATAATTTTTTTCTACCATAAACCAACTTTAACCCCTTTTCTGTAATCTCTGCCAGTATAACTCCAACAGCACATCATAAAATTCCTATAATTCTTCAAAGCCACGGAGTTGGAAAGGAAAGGCTTGGGTACTTTGTAACAAACGCCAGCTATAAGCTTCAGCCAGTTACATTTAACTCTTACAAACCCTCTTTTTGTGTGTGTGGATAAACTTACAGATTTATGCTCTATGGTCACTTTCATTTCCATTGTAAGTATTCTTCAGCTACTTTTGAGTTTGAAGCCTGCTCCATTTCGTGTGAATACCGTGGTGGAGGTAGCACCTAGCTCTAATAGCTCAGGATGCTGGGCTGACAGATGGGGAGACAGATGTACAGAACCATGTAAAATGAGAGAGACTTATTACCTTACAAGGAAGCCTTTGCTGATGGAGATGAGGCGGCCTGAAAAGTGGGCATTTCCAATAATCTCTGGTGATGAAGGGGTTAAGTGGAATCACTGTCACTTTCCCTGTCTCTTTTCCTAGAATCTATTACTTTTTTTTTTAATGCTTAAAACAACTACTAGAATCAGGCAGGAACATTCTTAGGTAGAGACAAAGGAAGAGCATGTGTGTGAAGGAGACGCTCGGGTTTCATCCCGTCACCCATGGATGCCCAGCCAGGGTTTCCCACCTGAGACAGATTGCGACGCATGTTCGGCTCACTCATGCACAAGAAGCAATACACAAGTTCAGTGTAAAGCCACTTTAAAAGCTCATTGGGTGCATACTTTACTTGTACAAAATACCTTATTCATGACGGAGCAGTGAGGGCCTAGGTAATTACTTGAATCAAGGTGGCCTCAGAAGTGTTTAAATCTACAAGGACACTTAGAGCATGAATAATGCAAAATAATTTGCATCTAAATTTTTTAAGTGTTCTTTATTCAAAAACTAAAATGCAGTTCCGATTAAAGTTTGATGAGTGAAAGCTGAGCACTTCGTACCCACTGTGAAATGTCTCTTATGTGGAAATTATTTCAGACAGTGGTGAAGGGACAAAAGAGTTGTATATGTGTGTGTATGCGCGTGTGTTTTAATCTAAATTGTGATTAAGTTGCACTTCTAAGCCTAACTTTCTTTAGGTTTTGTGGTGGCTACCAAGTTAATTCCTGAGCTTGCTTATCAGGTACAAGTCCAAATTTCAATCCAGCCCTTTAGGAAACACAATGAAAACACTTTCTTAGGTCCAGTAATTTGCCAAACAAAATAGCATTTGTATTCAACGCCAATGCAATGAAACTTTCTTTTTCTCTCACCTACATTTTTAAATTCAAATTATTCTTTCTTTGAAATCATTAGATGCGAAATATCTATGCTCTCTGTTACTGCTAAAGCTTAGAACACTCTATTTCATTTCCTTGATATTATATTTATACTCCTGTGTGAATATACATTATCTACTATGTCACTGGGAAATCTTTAGTGTAAAGCTAAGAAGTATCAATATGTTAGCCCATGTTTTTATGAAAACAAGATTGAAAAGCTAAAAATCAGTTGAAGAACCCAAAGGCAACTTTGCTACAGTAACGTATAAAAATGTTTACCATTACCTTTGAATAACTTTTCTTCATCTGGTTTTCTAAAGTAAAACATATTAAAGATTATTTCAAATAAGTGCTACAATAAAATCAAACACCATTTCCAACTTATACGTGTTTTTGTCAGGGATTGAAAAACAAAGTAAATCATAGTTTAAAAATAATTTTTACTTTTCTTTTGCTAAATTTTTATGATCTATTACCACTTGGGCTGCATTACCATTCCTGGAATTTCACAATGCTTGCATTTCATTTGAACTTGTGAGTATTTGAGAAACCACAATTCAAGAAACTGTCACTGTTTCCCCGGATTCTTTTGCCATGTGTTAAGAGAGTGCTCCTGGCCCTTCTCTTCTACCTGAGATACCAGTAAAGCTCAATTAGAAACTAGGCCTTTCTTGTCTAGTTCACAGGCACCCCTCACGGCTGTGTGGAGGTGGCCTGCTGGAATGCAGGGAGAAAAGGCTGTGCGGGTCCTGCCAGGCTAGCAATAGGCTTGACCTTGCAAGTGAATTTTCAAGGTAGGCCACTCTGCAATCCGCAGCACCTAAACTTTAAAGGCCCTTGCAAAGGGAAATTATTCTCCTGCTGTAGCCCTTATAAAGACTCCCAATTTATGGCATGCTCCAAAGCAGGCTTCTGCTTTATTGGAATTTTAGATGAGTGTGTTTGCCATACTCTTAGTGAGTGTGCATGCTACTTTTTTTGGGGGAGGGCGGGGGGTGGACTTTGAACAATGAAAACATTTTTAAACTCATTGAACAAAGATTTCCCCAGCAACAGACCCCCTGCTCAGCAGGTCACCTATCTTTGCGACAGTTTTTCTTTTCCCACGCTAACCCCAGGGCTCATTTGCATAAGGTCTCTGTTGTGACAATTAGTTTCAGGTGAGCTGATTTCTATGCAGCTTGCCCAAGACGATGCACAAGCCCCGGGCCTCCCTGATCCTGGTCCTAATTGCGACTGACTGGCACCAGACACAATCATCCTCTTGATTCAGCAAATTGTCCTGCTAGTAGCTTGTTGTGACCCCGCAAAGCACAAATCATATCATGTCAGTCTAGCCTAGTAAACAACGAATAAAATACACTCTGAATGAGCATGATAATGTCTTTTCCGTATTTTAGGCATAGTTGACTAAATAAATGCAAATGAAAGCAATAGTCTTTTATTTGATTTGATTTCTGCTTGGGAGTGATATTATGGCTCCCCATAAAAACTTTTTAGAAAATAGGACGGCCCCCATATTTAAATTCCATGGTTCCATAGCCCCGTCACCTGGGAGAAAGTCCCCAGGTAAAATAACTGGCTGCTTTCAAATTTCTCTTAGCTTTGTTGTTGTGGAAATAAGTAATATGCTCTTTCATCATCTGTGAAGCTACAGGGTACATCAATATGCACATTAGCAGGGTTCCCAGTAGTCCCTACTAGACAGAAAAGCATTTGGAGCCAATGAAATTTCACATCTCTGCATAGCAACCCAAGTTAGGAAAGAACTTTTCTTAACTCTAGGAAGCAAGTGGGAAACAAAGATGAGTGACTTAGCATTACAAGAATGTTTAAGGACAATTGTTCTTAAAATGTTGCTTGGCCCTACTCTGTTTGCAATTCTTAACTTAGCTGTATTACGCTATAAGTGGCAGCTCCCTTATAAATTCTTTCTGCCCTGATAGGAATGCTGTCTGCCATCCTGTCACCTTACTTAGCCACCTACCTGTCATCTCTATTTTCTCTCTATACTAAAAGTTAAAAAAAAAAAAAAAAAAAAAGGACAGGCAAATAAATGTTCCCAAAGCTATTTGGCTAGTTTCCCTACTCATACAAAATAGGCAACGTCACTACTGTGATATTTTGTTTCTTTTTTTAAAGGTGATTGCATGTAAGCATCTGCTTTCATGATATGAAAGATACAGTCATTCACATACTCTCTAGAAGTAGAAAAGATTTTCATACAGATAGCTGCTTTTGAGAATTTTTGTATCTTGCTTCAATCTGTTTTTTTCTAATAATTATAGCATTATTTGTTAGTACCACAGTACATTGATTTTGTTTTTCTTTCCTGGCATCTACACCTTTGAGTTGAAGATCTTAGACAAAGGCCAGTGTTTATAGAGGAAAAGAGAAGAAAGAGGAGAAAGGAAGAGGAAAGAAAGGAAGAAAGAAAAGATTAAATTTATTATTGAAAAGAACTAATTGCTTCAGGCACTTATGAAAAAATGTTTGCATTTGTGGCAGAGGGATTGTCTACCACCTTCAGTAAATTAATCCTCTATGTGCCCTGACCTCAAGTGTGCCCCGGGTTACACAGCCCACTCCGGAGGGCTGCATGCTGTATGTGGCCTGAGCACATGGCCCAAGCACATGGCCAGGGTGTGACTGAAAGTACACAATTCTCATTTCCTCCTGTTTCTTGTGCCTTGTTATGACTTTTAACCCCATTTTATAGCAACATGGAAATTGTATTTCTAAAGCCATTATATTAACTCAATTGAAAAGGTAGACTAGAAATAGTTGGGGAAGGGAGGCTTCTAAATTCTAGAGCCCCAAGGGGGACACTTTTAGAACATTCAGGGCAAGGAAGTATTTTAATCTAGATAAATGAGTATACACAGCATCAAGGTAAAGAATTATTGAGGAGTCTACACATCTTAATTACAAAATAGAATCTACAAAAAATTTTTGATGTGAAAAATCTGTAAATCAAACTTTTTGAAAACTCAAGAGATCTTCAGTATAAGCAATATAAATTAATATCTAGAGTATGTTTTGCCATAAATGTGTGCACGAGTCACTTTATATGCATTATGAATTTGTTGAAAGAACAATTTCAAAACTGATGATTACCTCTGGCCCCATTCTCACATGCCACTATAGTGCGTCACCCTTCAGACAGATAACCATCAAGTTTACCTCCCCTTTTGAAACATTTCTAAAGTAAAAAATTGCTCATCCTTGTACTTTTCCATGTGAATTTATTATAATAGTGTTATAGAAAAATGAGAAATAAGGGAGAGGATCCGGTTTTAGAAAAGGGACGCCAATACCCATATGCTTAAATGAATAATTCCAACAGAATGCCTCATTCCTTTCAATGCTGTACGCTCCATAACTTTGATTTGCTGTTTTCTCTTTCCCCTAGCTTTCTCCCTTCTCCCTGTTCACTTTCTCTTTTTGCAGAATGTAACCTCTTGCTTTCTCACCTTGCTGGGGTGGGTTCCCTCCAAATACATCTTAAGGTTTCTTTTTATTTGCAGGTTCCCTGAAGAATAGTTTCTCCGTCTTCATCACTGCAGTGTGCGGCGGTCCCAGTCATGATCTTCCCTGACGCATTTCATTTTTCACCTCCACCTACCATAGGTTCTCATCTCATTCTACTTTCCACCCATGCCTTCTTTCCTTTTAAAATCATTTCTCCTCCTCTCCATTGACATCCTAAGATTTCTCTTACTAATTTTTATTCTTTCGTTCTAACCATGTTAATTTCCTTTCTCATAATCCAAATGTGTTGAGCCTGTCGTCATGGGGTGTTGTGATGAAAATTTACTTTCCTCTCAATGTCTGAATCCCTTAAAACATCCCTTTCAATGTTTCACATTTACCATCATCCTCTCTCAAGTCTTTGCTCAGATTTCTGGCCTGCAGGTTTTTCTTCCACACTTCCTAGTTGTTACTTCCTCTCCAGTGTTTCCCATTTCTCTCCTACCTCTGTCCTAAAAGGTTTCACTTCTTAAATTACTACGGAGTCTTCTTGCTGTTTATTTCTCTTTATATTTCTGATATTTCTCTTTTTTTTTCAATGGTTCTATCTTCTACCTTTTTACTTTTACAATTAGACTCTTCCCTCACCACCTTATTTTTCCAGAAACCTCTACCTGCCTATTTTATGACTTTTTATTGCCCCTCCTCCATTTGTCTATATCATTATTCCTTGCACTATGATTCCATGGATTGTGCTTTTATATATGGAGGGTGCTTTTAAATATCTGTTAGCTTCCCTTAATAAAAATCCAGCATTCACTTAAGAATAGCTACCAAAAAAGATTCTTCATTCAACTTAGAAAACATTGAGACAATTCATGAGACAATTCCCATTTAACCTCTCAATTCTTGTTCATGACAGAGAGAGAGAAAAAGTCAGTGTTTAGGTAAGACACACACACACACACACACACACACACATGCACACACACACACACACCCCCTAAGACACTGGAAGCATATTGATGGCATGGAAAACATTAAATATGGAGCCAAAAGCTGTAGATTTGAATCCCGGCTCTTTTTCACATTAAGCAAGTAATAGGCCGATTTTCCAATAGTCATCCAACTTTTCTGGGTCTCAGACTCCTCATTTGTATTAAATGTCTTCTCTGTCTAGCTCCTACAATTGTTGCAAAGATCAAATGAGATATTTTTGTCAATGCACCTTGTACAATATTAAACACTCTATAACCATGAGTTGCAAGTGTTACCTTTTGTGTTTAAAGTGGATACATTTGGAAATATGATTTATAAAAATATAACTTTAAAAATCAATGTAGTTCCTTTACTTTTGAAGAAGATCAAACAGTTCCCAGGCCAATATAATTTGTTTGCAATTACATGAAGAAAAAGTTCATGATCTCAATGTTCATGAAGATGTTAGTTTAGAGTGGGAGATGTGAAAAATGTTAACTGAAGGGCCTTGTATTATTTGATTTGGGTTTTAAAGAATCTACTTTTGGATAATTTGCAAAATACACAGTTCGCTGTGTAGGTAATAGTGAGTCAGGAGCCAAACCATCTTTCTTGTAACTACCTCAAAGGCTATCTTTGCTGAGCTATTCCTGCCTCCCATTATCAAATTTCAAAGTCAGCATTTGTTCTAAATGGGGCTGATTTATTCGGCCTAAGATAGTTCCAACTTTTACCTGATGCTGATTGTATAAACAAATACCTTAGCATTCTGCCGTGAATATAGAAACCACTATGGATTAAGTATATTTCTTATGGTCAAGCAAATCATATTTGGAATTCTAAAACTAGAGCTTCAAAGGAGTCTTGGAGAGAATTGGGGTCCAACACTCAAATGTCTACACAGGCCAAGCAGGTGAGGGAAGTTGATTGATTTTTCTTACGGAACTCAAAGTTGTTCCCACATGGTCTTTCCATGCAGCTATGTGGGCCCGAGACACCAGATCATCTGAGTTCTCCAGGGGAGCTGGAAATCTGGATTTGTGTGTGTGTGTGTGTGTGTGTGTGTGCGTGTGCGTGCGTGTGTGTGTGTGTGAAATAGCCCAATTTTTAAATATTGGCAACCAATTCAAATGTGTTTAAAATACTGTGTGGGACAAATCAAACATCTGTCAGCCACCAGTTTGCAATCTCTGTCCAGTCCCTGCATTTTATCATTAGGAATGTGAGGCCCAGAGAGGTTAAGGATGTGTCCAAGGCCATGCTGAGATTGGAAGGCAGGGCTGGGTGGGCCAGGAGCCCAAATTTCCTGAGTCAAATGTGTAGGACTCTTCTTGTTATACTGAGTCATGATCCCAGATCTTCACAGATCAGTCAGCCCACTCTGATGGAAACTAGTGGAAGACACATGGCCTAATCAGGAATGGCTTCTTCTGTATTTCTCCCACCCAAACCTTTTCTTATTTGCCATGGCCACTGCTTGTGAAGCTAAAGGTGGTGAAGGCAGACACAGGCAATGGGGCTAGGAGCATATGCCTTTCAATTCCTTCCTGGCAACCTTCCTGTCTTCTCCTCCACTGACTCTTCCCTCTCATCACCCTCTCTATGGTGCCAAAATAGGCTTAGTGGAATGCGACTGAAGTGGGAACCCACTTATTGCCAGGGGAATGTCAGTACACGGTGGAACATTTCCTGAACTCTCTGCCCAGCCTGTACAGAAATTAAAGAAAAAAAAAAAAGCAACTGTCAAAAAACACAGGAGCAGTAAAACCAAAGAACGTGGAGTTCAGAACATGCAGCTCCATAGTCTAAAAACTTACCACCCGGGCATACTGAATTTTCTGGTCCTGGCTCCCTTCACTCTTGGCATACGTGGCAATTATAACCTGGCCCTTCAGAGTAAAGAGTCACTTAGCATGAAAATAAGACTATGGATCTTGGGGTCACAATATCAAAACCAATAAAAATAATTAACATACAAAACTGCATCTTGTCCCTGATTTGGAGTCAAAAGGCTGGGATTCAAATCCTGGTTCTGTCAGTTCTGTCTCAATTTCTACCCAATGGGAAAAGTCTGTGGATGAGTATAGTTGAAATCCTGGTTCCTTCCAAGTTCTAAAATTACATGAATACTCTCTAGGGAAAATGATTTAGAAAATTAAATATAAATGCCAGATTATGCAATGATTTTAAAATAGAAAAGGATGTATAGGTAAATGCTAATTAGTATTATCATTTAATTCCAAAAATCAAAATTTTTAGAAATTTGGGTTGAGATATTTTTTATAGAAGCAAAAAATCTGCAGGGATTCTTTTAAAAAAATATATTTGGGCTAGATGAAACATGTGTCCTCACTTACCTATGCTAGTGTTTGGATGAGCAGAAACATTTACATACTTGGAAAACTAAGGAGTTGGGGAGTTATTTGTTTATGCCATAAACTGTTTCACGAAGCCATAACATCAGCCATCTAATGCTGCCTTCTCTCTTCCTTTTCTTTTATTTCTTTATTTATTTTTGCATCAGAGTCTCACACTGTCACCTGAGCTGGGGTGCAACGGCACGATCTCGGCTCACTGCAACCTTCGCCTCTGGGTTCAAGCGGTTCTCCTGCCTCAGCCTCCCAAGTAGCTGGATTACAGGCACTCGCCACCATGCCCGGCTAATTTTTGTATTTTTAGTAGAGACGGGGTTTCACCATGTTGGCCAGACTAGTCTCCAACTCCTGACCTCAGGCAATCCACCCGTCTCGGCCTCCCAAAGTGCTGGGATTACCGGTGTGAGCCACTGCGCCTGGCCTCTCTCTTCCTTTTCTTCTTAGCTTAAGAAAGTAAAAAGGAATCGGTGATTTTAAACCCTCTCCTTGGATATACAAGATATCTTTGAGTTAGTGTTAGTTGCCAAAACCTCTGCATTTTTAAGGCTTCAGTGTATTTTATACCAATAGTGACATATATTTTTACCTATGATATGAGTGATACTCTAGATGAATCCAGAAATCTGATTGTGAAGTGTGAGGTGCCTTACCTGAGTTTACAAAATTTTTATATTTGGCTGAAAAGCACTCTTGCAAACAAAAACAAACACATCTTTTCTTGAAAAGATTCCTTCATTGTATTTATATCTCTCTTCTGACTAAATTTTTCACCTTGATCACAAAAATGTGTATTTCTACATTTTTTTGGTCTACCTGAAAAAATAGGTAATTCAACGAACATGGAGAAAGAAAATGTCAAATAAGGTACTAGAAGGTTTTTTTTTTTTAAAGAAAGAATATAATGTACTTAACTGTATTTTCATAAAATAAAAGAATGGTCATTCAAGTGGAACTCGGCAATTAATTTTATCCTCTCCTTATTTCCATGTGTATTCTTTTTAAAACTAAGACTACCTTGATCATGGTTTTGATTACAAATCCCGAAAACAATTATGGAAATGATCTTTAATATAATAATATATTTTACTGAAATGTCTCAGCTTTTTCATTCCAACAACGGAAACAGAGACAATTCTTTGCATGTTGAAATGTGTAATTATCATGTATCCAAAAGGGAGGGTGTAATTTTCACATCTGATTACAAGGGAAGGGTGTAAGTGAAGCTGCCTGGGTAAACTTACACTTGTTTACAAAGAGCAGTACCTTTGATATTAAAAACTCAAAACATGCAAAACACTGGGAAAAATCAAGATTAACAAGCACAAAACTAAACAAAAACCTAAGAATTTTTCTTGGCCCCATTACAAAAATAAAGTCAATTCTTCTGAACTGGTATTGGTCTACATATTTCTGACGATTTTGGGGCTCAAGCATTATTTTATTTTGCAGGTGTATTGGTGATGGCATTATTAAATGTTAGGAAGCTCAAACACTGTACTTAATTTGATAGGAAACTTCAAATCCTTATTATGCATATAAACTTCCGTGATCAGTTTAAACTAGAAAATGATTTTCATTTCAATAGAACACACTTCTCCTAAATTCAACATCATTGCTTGCAAGATGTACATTTTTGATGTTTTTATCTCTCTGCTTTTTTTTTTTAACTTCTGATTTACCTTTGATAAGATCAACTTCTGCTCATGTGAACTTAAGTTTTGGACATGCAGGAAGATATGCTATCAAGGAAAGCCAGTGTTGTGATGGTAGCTATCACTTAGCAAGAAGAGATTAAAGATAGGTACAAAGGCACACAACAGGTAGGAAAAAGAAACTGCCCCAACAGCCAGCACATATCAGGAACAATTTTGAATGATACATACTTATGATTGGTAAGTGATTGTGGTAGATTTTTGAAAAGCTTAAAAAGATTGACACTGAATATTAAGTATGCTTGCCATAAAACAGGCAAAAAAGGAGAAAAAAAGAAGAGAAAAAGGGAAAGGTAAAGAAATTGATTTAGGAATAGAAGATACAAACTTATTCATACTAAAAGGAATCCACTAAAAAGTATTCAGTTATCTATTTAACTTTACAATTATATAGAAAGCAATGAATTTGTTAGAAAGCTTACTAGGTTTTCAAATGCAGTACCAATGGCAAAGCTGATTTTGGTATACTTTAAAAATCAGATTGGCTTTTGTTTTTGTTTTTCTGTAATTTGCTAAAACAAATTTGACAAGTAAGATCTCTGAAAGAGAATTCAAGCTACCAAATGATTAAAATTTAAGGATAATTACGGTAAAAAGTTATTCTGTGAAAAAGAACTAGGGCCTGCATTCTTTATTACCTAAAGCATTTCAGCAATACTCAAAGTTGAACTTTTATAAAATCTTAGCTTTTTTTCTTTATATAGGATTTCACTGTGAGCCTTACATGTTGTTTTCCATTAAATCAAAAAGCAAAACACCTGACATGAATCTCCTTCCCCCTTCTAATTCAATGGGCGTATCTGAGCTGCTGTCTCCATAAATGGGTGGGAGATCACATGGATGTATCTAAAGCCAGGGGAGCTTTGGAGGAGAGTGGCAGTTTCCAGGTAGTTCAGAGGCCCACCCAGCTTCATATATCTGTGTCCACAGCATACCAATCAATGCTTAGTGCACAGCACATTTTTCACTGTGTTGTTAGAGTACATTTGCTTATATTTTGCACAATTTTAATTTAACCATATTGATCAAACTGAACACTCAATAAGACCCTAGGCAACTTAGGCTTATTAAAATTAGTCAACATGGAGCAAGTGAGCTAAGGAAGTAATGGAAACTGTTTGGAGATTTAAATACAGTGGAACCCACTTAAATAAATACCTGTTAATGAAATAAATCTATTAAATGAATTTATTTTCTCTGAACCAAATCAAAACACATAGAGTAATACTCAAGGGGACCTTTAAATGAATACTGCTTAAATGAATAAGCATCTTAAATGGACATGCTTCTCTTGAAAGGCGAACAGTATTTTCATGTTCTCTAAGTTTAATTAAAGGAAGAAAATCCACGACTTTTTTTTTTTTTTGGATGTATTGTCATTCTTTGGAATTAAGCAGGAAAAGTTGCTTAAATAACACTTTAAGTGCTATAAGTATTATTTTTCTTAAGGATAATTGCTCGTGTGTGTGTGTGTGTGTGTGTGTGTGTGTGTGTGTGTGTGTGTGTGATGGGCATTGGCTCATGGGAGACAAACTCTTGAAACAACTGAGCTCATCAATTTGTTAGGCATCTTACCTATGGTAAATGAAATTAGAAAAACATTAAAGTTTCTAAAGTGCCTGCCACAACCCTATGTGACAGAGAAATGGACTGGTTACTTTTAACATATAGTTTATTTGCCTCTTTAGAAAGTGTTGTTCTTTCTCCAGCATGGTTGACTAAAAGCATCAACTCCCTTAATCTAATGATGATTTGTAATAAGAGGCTCCTTTGCACATACTGGGTACTCAAAATAATGTTTTTAAAAAGGCATGAATGTTCTTTTTTATTGTGATAAAACATACAAGATGAAATCTACTCTATTATTGCTAACTATGGGTGTATTGTTGTTCAGCAGATCTCTAGAATTTACACGAGTGCTATTTAACATAAAGTTTATGTTGGGCCACATCTTTAACTGATCAGTCCCTCTTTTCTCAGAAGGAGTGACCTATGGTGGTATGTTATTACAATGAAAGAAAAAATGCAGCACATGTTGAAGTCTTAAAGTAATAATATCTTTTTAAATACAGGGGGCACACAATCCACAGAGATTTTTTCAGACCCCCTTTATTTAGTGTTGCCTTTAGAGGGCCTTGTTTATTCATGTTTCTTTTTTTTTTTTTCCTCTGGCCTAATAAAAGATATTAGCTCTTTTCCCTAAGCAAAAAACACTCCTATCATGAATCAGGCAACTAGTGGGAGACTGCTGGCCAGGTTTCACCCCACTAAAATTCTAATCTATACTTTGTCTTTTAGAATTAAGGAGAAAATGCATATCAGCAGAATCTCCTCTCTACTTTATTTCATTTATAAATTACGAGAATGATGCTATTATATATTATTAATTTCTGCTGTTCTCCAACTCTGCTGCAGCAGTGAGCTGCGGATGTTGGAACGGTGTAATTATGTTCTAGTAGGGTAGCCATCCGTTTCCTTTCAAAAATTTACAGGATTCTTAATCACGCTGCTCATTTGGGTGCGCAGCAGCGAGGATGGCGAAACACAAACAGGGCACGTTCGTTTACATAGGAACACCTGCTTAGCATGATAGCAGATGTCAGTCAGTAAGCAGAACACAAAAGGAAAAAAAATATCAACAACAGCAAACTCGAACCATTTTGATTTGGTGCAAGGAAATCTTTTCAGGACTGATGGCAACAGTGGACATTCCTTCTGAAACACAAACGGAGGCTCAGAAATTCCCATGTCTTGTTTGTGGTTAACATGTTGTCAGAGAGAAAGGCTGTTTTTGCCTCTTGTTGCTTTCTGGTATTCATTCTGACTCTCTTTATTATTTGGGGGAATTACTAAAATTACCCTGCCTCAGTTTCCTGATCAGTAAGCAGACAATGGGTTGGGATATTCTAATTAAACACCTAGTTCCCTGAAAGTGATGATCATTAGAGGCAATGCAATGGTAAGAGCATGACTCTCCCCAGATATAGTTCAAATCCCACCACTGTCACTTAGTGGTTGCATGACATCAGTCAAGTTATTTAACTTTGCTAAGCCACAGTTTCCTGATTTGTCACATCTGCTGAGAAAATTAAATGAGATAATGTATACAAATGCCTGCCACATAATAATGATACAATAAATGGGAGCTGTACTATTATTAATATCACCACTGTCATTTTCATTATTATTTGGATCCTCACAGAACCTTTCCTACTCAACATATTATTTATTAGAAGTCTAGAATGACTACCAACAGAAATCTCTTGCAGAGATCATGATAAAATGTGGTATTTTTGATGTGCAGAGTTCTATAATGTTATTATAATGACACTTACTACTAACACTACTGTTATTTTACAGTTAGAGATCCTGCCATCATTTCTACTGCGTTTTCTGGGATTTATATCTGAGCCATAAAAAAAGTTTTCTTGGCTGTACCCTGCCTAAAAAGAGCCTCGATGAAAGTGAAGTGCTTTCTGCAACTTTGACACAATAAAATGAAGCTATGGAAAGGAAAAAATGACAAGTGCATCATCTTCCTATGTCCACTCCACCCTTCCACTTTTCGCACTCATTTTTTAAGGGCTTTTCAGACTATACTGGTATTTCCCATTCTCTTCCTTTTCCCAAAATGGTTAAAATTCAAAATGGAAAACAGCTATCACACATGGGCAATGACTAATTTTCCTAAGGAATTTTAGTATTCGGAATGTGTCTGCTCGTGCAGGCCTCTGCGATAAAGCCTCCCTGAGTAGGCATTGACTTGATACCCAATAATGGCTGCTAAGGAGCCGTTATGTAGTGCCGTGTCAATGATCCGTGCGTTGAGGACTCCCCGAGTACGCATTGACACGATAGACCGGAACGGCTCAGAAGAAGCTGTTATGGTCTATCATGCCAGTGATGTGCGGATATTGGCAGGGCCTCTGGCCCTTCTGTGGAAATGATGGAGTCTCTGAAGGAGCTGGGGTGGGCGCCATGCGGGCACCATCAGTTGAGCCTAGCAGCAGCTCCATTTTCCCTTTGCCTTGGGCTTACTTCAGAAGAGTCAGCTCGGAAAAGTTGTCCAATTACTTCAGTGGTCCCAATATTACACCACCAAAACGTGAGCAAAAGTGAAAGATATTCTTGCCACTTCGTCTTTCGTTTCTTCTCAAGAGAAAAAAAAAAAAGCGACCTAATACTGTTAATGAAAAAAGGGGGCACAAAAGTGAAGGTAACAGTTTGTCATGTTTTTGTAAGTTTCAGATTATAAATATATCTTTTCTGCTTTAGGAATTTCATCATGTACATGTAGATGGTGCCGGGCAGACTTTTTGTTGTGGTGGTGGTGATTTTCAGAGATTGAAACATTTAATCCATGCAAAGAAAACTACCTTCTTTATATGTCCTCAGTAGTTAAATAGGTACTCAGAACTCAGCATATAGGAAATGGTTCAAAAAACCTTGGGAAGAGAAGTGCAAGTTCAAGAATAAAGTTTGGATTCACACATGCTTTACCAACTTAAGGCAGTAATTAATTCACTTATGGTATTTACATGCCCCTCTTCAGATACTTATGGAGAACATGGGAATTTTAAATTCACAATTCAGTGCAAGATTTAAAATGATCTTCATTAGAATTTGAAGCTATACTCTAAACTGCTTTATATACTACCAACAGGGAGCCTCATTATGTAGTACTATATTTGGACTACCTTCTTTACATTTTGTAGCTGTAGATTTTGAATGTATTTCTGGTATGCTCAAGCAGAATCAAACAAAGTGTTTTAATCAACTCTATTAACTAACCAATCCACACAGTTGAGTGGCAAACGTATAGTCAAGAGACCTTGTGCTTCTTCTTTTCTGATGTCTTCAAAGGATCGGGGGAGAAGAGAGATCTGAGATACCCAAGCACAGAATGATAGCAAAGGATTGCAGAAACACCAAAGTGCTTCACTAAAAAAGATGATAGGAACAAAGAAACCGTCAGATTAAGCGGAAAATAGCTAAAATGATTGTGATTCTAAGTACAGAAGGTACTTCTGCATGCTCATTTCCTTGAGTAGAAAATAGCCCAATTTTCATAATGAAATTTGGAACAGGGGTACGATATCTACCCATGGTATGTATTAAATGTTGATTGACTTGTTGATGGGCAGAAGGAGCTCACTAAATGCCAACCCAAAGTGAATGCTCAAGTGACAAAGAAGAGTGGAGGAAGGGGACAGAACATTAATCACCTACTATGTGCTTGGCACTTTACCTGTTACCAGTATTTCTTCACAACTGCCCTGTAACATGAGTATTATTATGAGAAGCAGAGATGCAGTTAGACTGAACAACTTGCTACAGGTCTTATGGCTTGTATGAAAGTAGAAACCAAATTTGAGCCCAGATGTCCAAAGCCTACACTCTTCCGAGCACCCACACTGCCTCTCTGCCTCCCTGACTCCCAAGTCTCAAAGGTGTCACTGAGAATGGCAGAGAGCCAGTTGATTTAAATACAAACTAAAAACAAAAACAAAAACAAAAAAACAAACCCACTCAAGTATTCAAAATAACATAGCTGTCACAAAGTGAATTTCAAAAAGTTATTAATATGGTGGTAGGGAATCTGACATAAAGTTACCCAAAGCTTTTTTCTACATATGTTAATGTATACTAAATCTTTAATATACCTGCTGTATTCATTATACCTTTGCTTTAACGAAACAATTTTTGTATGTTATGGCCTGAGCTGAGATGGGCAAGACTGCCCTCAAGCCATTTACACATTTGTGGGGAGACAAATAGGAATCAGATATTTTAAGTGCTGTGACAAAAGTCATCTCAGAATGTATTCTTTTTGGGGGAGATGCTGTTTCTATAAGAAAAAGTACCATGTATATTTCCTGGAAATGTAGAGGTAGAATAGCATGCCAATCACTATGACTATTTCTTTTTTCTTCTTTTTTTAAGTACTCTCCAAAGAGTAAAAAAAAAAGGAACGAATATCTCAGGCTACGGTTATTGTTTCCTCTTTTCAAGAATGTTTCAGCAGGGCCCAGAAACTGAAGTATCTCCATCGTAGGGTTCCTGGCATCCTGATTAGTCACACCTTGAAACAGTCATAATCAGAATTTAGTGAGCGTTTTCTAGGCTCCAGACACTGTCTTTAGAATTTTGTGTAATACTCCCAAAGATTCTATAAAACAAATACTGCTCCCCATTTTTAAGCATTAAGAACCGAAGCTCAGAGTGGTTAAGAAAGGCACCCGGGGGCACATGGCATGGAGAGTAAATGGCAGAATCAGAATGTGGACACAAATTTGTTTGGGTCTGAATCCTGTGTTCTTTTCATTGTATCGAGTGTTTGGCCTCCTTGGGGAGGGAGGAGAACTGGGCTCCATTTGTTACAAGTGAATAGATCTAGAGATGTTATTGGAGCAGGAGTCTGGGTGGTGGAGATTGGAACATGAAACAGTGAAGAAGCTCGCCTTGCAGCCTCTAGCAGACAGCACATGCAGAGTATGTGGACCAATTCATAGCTTCTAACTTTCATCCTTAGTTGTGTAACCTCTTTGTGATATTAAAATAGTATCTTAAATTCCCATCCCATTCACCTCTGTTATGGCTGCTGTCCAAATCCTATTATTTAGGAACTTAATAATTTAAAATAGCTTGGGCTTTTTAGATTGTCAAAAACGGCCAGGCGCAGTGGCTCACGCCTGTAATCCCAGCACTTTGGGAGGCCGAGGCGGGCGGATCACGAGGTCAGGAGATCGAGACCGTCCTGGCTAACAGAGTGAAACCCTGTCTCTACTAAAAATACAAAAAATTAGCCGGGCGTGGTTGCAGGCACCTGTAGTCCCAGCTACTCGGGAGGCTGAGGCAGGAGAATGGCGTGAACCCGGGAGGCGGAGCTTGCAGTAAGCCGAGATCGCGCCACTGCACTCCAGCCTGGGCGACAGAGCGAGACTCCGTCTCAAAAAAAAAAAAAAAAAAAATAGATTGTCAAAAACTCTAATAAAACAGGAATATTTCACACATGCACAGACCCAATTCTGTGGGACACCCAAAGGCTAGCTCTTAAACTATGTCCTATCATCAGTGAAGAGGTAAAATCTAGACTGTTGAAAAGCACAATGCAAATATGAATTCCAATGAATCCTTGACAGTGCAACCTATGTGAAAATCACTATTCTGCTTATTATCTGTATCTATTAATAGACTTCAATTGTAATGATAAGGCAGACATTTCAATCAAATTGTTAGGTTGATAACTGACAAAATGTTAAATTATTGTTCTCTTTGGACAATGTAAATTCATTTCTGAAAAGGTACACATCTCTAAGTTCATTTCCTTAAATTCTAGGGCCTTTAAGAAAGGTAGACAACGTAGGAATATGCAGCTGTAATTTTTTTTAAGGCTACTGTTCCTTTAATGCCCAGCTGGTTCTGAGATGTAATAAAATTGACATATTGATTCCTTTGAATTTACAAATGCCTGTTTCATAAACTCCATCTCCAAAGCCTAGGCATCTTTAGAGCACTGTCATTTTTTTTCTCCAAATGGATCAATTATGTGCCCACGTAATCCTGTTACCTGTGAAATCCATGCATACTTCTCCCATTTGCTGCAGTTCCCAGGCGGACAAACTTGCATTATGTACGCATAAACAAACAGCGCATTTTCCTGATATTAGAGATTGTTTTCAAAGTGAAAGACAATCTCTGGGGTCCTTTACTCAGAAAAAGAAAAGAAAGAAAAAGCAAAAAGAAAGGAAACACTGCCTATTTCTTCAAGAAGTAACCTCAGTGTATACACACACACATATACTATCTCTTGTCTACATATGTATTTATGTTGACCACTCTGAATATTTCATTTAAATCACACAGTTTTGCTATGTTCAGTCCTTGAACTGCTCCAAGCAAGGAAATTCTTCATTTTAGTTAAACTAGTCTATGCAGGTTTATCACATTTTTTATTGCTATTTTTTCTCCTTTGTTGATAACTAGTTATTTAAGGGCAAATCATTCCCAAGACACCTTGAAACAATTGAGAAATGAAAACCCAGAGTGAACTGGGTTATAAAGTTTGCAGCTGTCTTATGGAAAGAAAAGTCTTCAGTATTTTTCACTGCAGCACTTGACACTCTGGCTCTGAGTCTTCCTTAAACACACACAGAGTCCTTTATTAAAACAATTGTAGAAAACAAAAAGATTCTGCTTCTACTACATTAGGAGGGAAACGCCTCAGTGAACTAGGAGGCCTTTCCCATGTCTTAAATCAGCAACAGCAAATTGTCTTCTCATATAAGCATGTTTACATGTTCACATGTAGACACACCTACCAGTACAAAATGCAGAAAGAAAGCTTACGTGCAAATATATACGCCTAGACTGTGGCTATAGAATCCCCTGAAAATAACCCACAAGCAAACATGCTTTTGTCTATGTGTGAACTCTCTGTGTGAGCAAAGTACTGTGCATGTTCTGCACAGAGATATGAATTCTTGCTTCATTCTTTCAGCCTGTGCTGTATCTGATTTTCCTCACTTCACTGGGCACCCAGCAGTCCAGTTACACTGAACTTGCACTCTACAATTTGTCTCTAAGAGATTCCCCAAATCACAAAATGTCTTGTCTGCTGTCCAACGTGCTCCCCATATGCAGAAAAGATGGTCTGAAAAATTGGGTTGTGCTTAGAGCCCTGTGGCTTGGCCCACCTCTGCCATTGTGCAGGAGTGGTTTTAAAGATAAATGGCTGCATGTTAACCAGATTTGACATGCTGTACAAAGGCAGGCACCTTTGGTCCCATGACACAGCCAAACAGAAAACACAACAAGCAAGCCTGGCAAAGATGTCCGACCTGAATAAAAGCACAACAATTTGTCACATAGTTGTTACAAAATGTTAGCAGCTTTAGGGCTTGCCATGGGATGGCAGAGATAAGGCAGTGTGGAGAATTTAGAAGTTTGAGAATTGGTGAGTCTTAGGCAATAGAAGAGTTAAATCAGAAAAGGGGGAAAATAGTCATCGCAAAAGGATTATTTTCATCTGCTTCCTCATAAGGCCGAGGAAGGCGTTAATGTCATGAATTAGATCAGCAAGAACAGTGTTCCAGGGTTTACCAAATTCCACTGTTTTGAAGGGTTGTATGTTAACTCTCTCTTTCCAAACTCTCAAAGATGTAGCACATTCTAGGATTAGTTTCTTCAGGATCAACAACCATTTTTTATTTTCTTTTTCAAACTGACATAGTAATGAAAGAAAAAATAAATTTTGAGGATGAAACATCCTGACACCCCACTTAGTCTCACTATTCACTCAGAGAAACAGAATCAAACTGCCTCACTCTTTTTCAAACGCTGGGTTTTCTTTTCCAAATGTCCTTCTAGTCAATGATCATTATTGCCTATGTTGCTTGTAATTCTAGAAATTCCATGATTACAGTAACATTTAACCGTAGACTTTCTTCCTGACTCCAGGCTGATGCCCTTTCTAAACCTTAATTTCCTCATCAGTAAAAATAGTATTAAAATAATAGTACCCATTTCACAGCATTATTGTTGGGGTGAGATCAGATGACATAGGCAAAATTCCTAGCACACGTCCCAGCACATTGTTAAGTACTCAACAAATGTTAGATGATAATATCTTTCGTACAGTTGCCAGAGACGTGTCACTGAAACGCAAATATAATTATGTCACTCTTCTATAAAACATGGTTTTGCAAGCTCACCATCACCTATTTACTGGATACAAGCCAAAAATATGGGATAGGACATTCTTCTGCTCCCTGACCACCTTTGCAGACTCAAATCAAGCCCATCCTCTTTGCTCATGCCCTGTGTTTCAGACATCTCAGTTGGCTGACAATGCCTGCGCTGTTCACCCTTTCTCCTGGCTTGTACATGCCATCCTCTCAGCCCAGCGTGCCGTGCCCTTACTTGCTGGTGAAATCCATGTTATATGACAACAGTCTCCTCAAAAGTCACCTCTGCCATGAAGTGTCCCCTCACCACCTGCTCCCAGATCTAGTTGTGCCATCCTCTGTACTCTCTCTGCACTGGGTAGAAAGTTCTTTGTGGCACTTGCCACATTTTCATCATATCTTAAATGCACCCCCATTTCCCACTAGACAGCAAGCTCCTCAGGGGCCCAGGCTCTAGCATCCATTTTTTGATCCACAGACCTCAGCCAGAGCCTGCACATAGTAGGTGTGTAATTAATGCAAAATGAACAAACGCTGTAGTTTTCTGCTGACATACCACAGGAAGACCTAGAAAGGACCTGATGACATACTTTTCAACTATTGTACAATGAGAAAATTTTTCTTTTTTTACAATTCAAAGCTCTGATCACCCTCAGGAATAAAGGTGAAAGAAGCCCTCAGTAGAAAAAGAAAATGTGCATTTTTCTTTCATGAATCTGGTAACAGCTTCAAAGAGGTGATGCTTGTAATAATAGCAGAATGAACTGAGTTAAGCTCACATGGCAAACTTTGAAACAAAAAAGGACTTAAAAAATGCCAATCTAGTGCTGGGATAGGCATGTAGTCCAGGCCTTTTCTGACAATCTTGATGACCCTGTAAGAGTACAGAGATGATACTTGGTGGAGGGAGCTTGTATAAAAAGACACTGTCATTCTCAACATATATATATATATGTCATTCTCAACATATATATTATATATATTATATATTATATAATATATATTAATATTATATATTATATAATATATATTAATATTATATATTATATAATATACTCTCTCTCTATATATATATGAAACATTGGTGGCATCTCACAAGTAACTCCACATTGCCCTGCTAAGCTCATAGGGCACTATGAACCAAACGTAAAGAGGTAAGATTTCTACTGCAAATATTTCAAGGGGTCGGAAGGTCCTCGCGCTCTATTGACATCTGTGATTCTCTAACCCTTGTGACCCCTTGTAAACTCAGAACCAGTGCAGCCTGGAGCACATCATAATACCTCCTCCATCCCACCACTCTGCTGAAATTTGAGTCAAGCCCCATGTGGTTGCGGATCTTATGTTCACAGGTCCTGAAGGAAATCCAGGAAGCCATTCTTTGATGAAGTCTGCACCCACCCTTGCTGAAAGTGAACTGACTGCTGGAATATGAAATCGTCATCATCACAGTTAGTGGGAGGCAAGAGCTGGTGAAAGGAGAGGGATCATGGAGTTAACTGGTGACCTTTCAGTTTCCTCCATTTAGAGGTCTCATTTTATTTCTACTTGTAATATTAAATGGGAAACAGATTTAAATATGAGAGAAACGATGGCATGCCACTTGGAACAACCAGCTAAGCTGTCACCTCTAAATTGCACTTTTCATTTGTGTCCTAAAAATGATCAGGAAGGGTCATGAGGGAAGGCCCGAAACTAGGCCTGAAATCAGAGGATAGAAAGATACTCCCAGAGATCCCTTGAGCCCAGGAATCTCAGGCTGCTGTGAGCTAGGATGGTGCCACTGCACTCTAGTCTGAACCACAGAGTGAGACCCTGTCTCTAAAAATGAATGAATGAATGAATAAAGATGACACTCCCAGAGATACAGTATTCCTTATTTTTCACCTTTCTCCCGAAAATGTCCGTATTACCACAAAACATAACTTCAGAGTGAAGTGAAATTATTGATTTCTGCCTGAAACAGCAAAAAACACGTAGAATATTTTACATGAGAGAATTTGATCATCAGATTGATCTGCCACAACTAAATAAGCATATTCTTAGGATGAGCTTTATATGGAGAGATCATTTTGCAGAATGCCAAACACAGAAGAGGATGCTTAAAAAGCCCCACAAAGTCTCTTAACTCCAGTGGTATCAAGCCAGATACTCAAACCCCATATTCTCAATTCATTATTAAAATATTTTAAATTCATATTGTTCAGAGGGTCAGAATAAGCACATGAAAGTTATATTTCTTCCATTAAAAGATTTTAAAAGTCTAGTGGTTTAATAGTAAAAATACAGCGTAAATAGAAATAATTTTTAACCAGTATCTAATCTATAAAGTCCACTCATTTGCCAATAGGACGCTTGAAATATAGTACGTTGATAGCATAGCATAATGTTTTGTAGAAAGTTGCATCTTTGTTGAAACGAAAGATGACATTGAAAAACAGTTAATTTCTGTAAACGCTTTTTCTAGTGATAACTTTATTAACTGGTTTTAGATGTTTCTAGATGGAATAACAAAGTTACAGTTCAAGATTCTAAGAAAAATATCAGCCTTATTATAAATTTTATGTTTCTTTCTTAAACTTTAAAAATTTAATCTCAAGTATTTATTGGATTGGTTAATAGTCATTCCGTTTGTACCACCTATACCATGGACAGATTTCCCCTCATGTCTCTATTTTATTGATGGGAGCATTTCACAGCCAACCAAATCTCCATTAGTCAGAAGTTCAGGTGTACAATTTTGACCCGTGTAACAATTTTAGGCTTGCAATTTGTGTTGTTATATTTCTTAATCTAGGTCTAAAATATGTGCAGCATTGCTTTTAGAAAGTAAAAAACTGATGGATTGTGCCATCTATGGCAGCATTTGTTCAGCATTTGGTACAAATGGGAGAAAAAAGATACAGAATGCATGGATTGATTTTCAAATTACCTCAATATTTTGAAAACATTTTCACCTGCATGCTGAGAATGCTAAGAATGGCAAGGAAGGCAATTGTGCATTTGCACAGCCTCCACTGCATTCATTTATAAATTACCTCATCACTGACTGAAATTAACACTGATTCTTACAGGCAATTTCTCAATTTCCAATGCTAATTACATTTTTTTTACTTTTAAATTCTGTACCACCTGTTTTGGGCAAGACATCTTAGGCAGCGCGACCGCATTTAATCACAATTTTAATTAACCGCCCTGTAGATGTGAAAAAGAAGCAATTATAATGTAGATGAATGATGATTTTTCTGCATTAAATTGTTTTGTTTCCCTGGTATGTTGATTGTAACACAGCACACAAATACAGTAACTGTACAATTTTTTTCTATTGTAATTTAGTAATTGTTTTTGGAAAACCAGTTTGGGAATGAGTGACTTCATCTGTTTACAAATTGATTGATACTGTTCACTCACTGATTGCTGCGGCGTATATTTTGGTATTGCACAGCCTAGCATAAAATATAATTAGAGATGCACAGGCTTTGCAGCACCATTTTGGAATCTGAAAATCAACTGTAACTGAAGTATGTTTTCCTTGAGCATACTAGTATCAGTTGGGACTGATGAAATGATAATCAAAACAATGGGCTTTCCAATTCCACCACAGTAGAAACCCTTGGTTTCAATCTGATAGTCTAATATGGTAAGTTTATGAATTACTCTGTACTAGGCCTGGGAGCAGGGAGCTGGCAAGTCTGAAGCTTGCACAACTCACTCAGATCTGTATCACAAGGAGCATACAAGTGAGGTAAAGAAACAATGATGAAAAATAAAGAGTTGCTGCTTTGGAAATGGAAGGATTGTTCCCGACACCCAGGCACAATGCACTGGTGTGCTGTAGCGCTAGCCTATCTCATCTCTACACTATGATACAATAAGATCACATTCATGCTCCTGGCTTGCAGATACAGATCATTAAAGCTGTACCTCATTGCAGATAAATTCAAAGATCGTATTTATATGAAGCAGAGCCTGTTCCTCACTCAGCTAGAAATTGGATGGGGGGGGGGGTAGCGGGGGGAAAGAGCCATCATTACCTGTTTATGAAACCTTATGCTAACTGATAGCTAGAAGATCTACACTTAATATTCTCACATGAATTACAGCCCTTCAGGAATACCCTAGCCTAATGTCACACCCACTCCCAATCTCAGGAACTTTCTCCATTAATACACTGCATTGGTATCGTAGGGCTTGTGTCTCCCTCCAATCATCCAATGAGTCGTTCTGAAATGTGCTCACTTGGATGAGTCCTGGGCTAGGCCATTTCTGCCAGCCTGGAAAAAAGGGGAAAAGGCCATGTAAGCAATTGTGGATGTTCAAAGGAAACTATTTACGAGACCTCTTCATCTCCTGCTTTGCTTCTTTTTACACTCTATTCCTTAGAAGATCCTAAAGTAGAACAGTTCATTAAAAGGTGAGAAGTCATGTTGGTCCTAGCCATGGACTTGTTACAAAACATAACTAGAATTATGACTTCATTTAGAGTAATTTAAAGATAGAATGTTATGAGCTGACAGGACAAAGCAGTTAATACCAAGATAGGGGTTGGGGGCTGGGGAAGGAGGACTATTTGGATGAACTGCTGTTTGTCTCTTCCATAAACAGTTGCTAACAAAGTATTAATAGGAAACCCCAAACTGATGCCAAAATACACTTTATATATTAAGTAAGAATCTGCCCCATTAATATATTAAAAGCTCTCTTCTTTTCCAGGTTGGAGATTACACGTCTAAATCTTGTTCACACCTATGGGATTGGACAAAATTTTCTCATGAAACTAAGAGAACAGGCCACAGAGTGTCTTGCAATCTATGCTGTTAGCAAGTGTCTTTCTCATGCCTGATGTTATACAAAAAGTAGCAATAAAGGCTTATTCTTTCCTAGCCACCCCTACCTGTATCACTCTTTCTGGCTGTGGGAATTATCTGGCATAAGTGAACATGGAGAAAAACTACCAATGAAAAGAAATGGACAATTCATCTCAGTCACTGCTAAGAAAGCACGCTTAGGGCAGGTAGAAATGTGGATGTGTTTTACCCCGGAGATTCCATTTCAGATTCTTAGTGCAGTCTCACCGGTTATTAGCAGCAGCAATACTTTTAGGCTGCTGAGTATTTTTCTCTCCTTTGCCACCTTCCTCACCTAACTCGTAACAGCTCTCAAGAAAGATGCTGTTTTATGAATGGAGGTAAAAATAACCTTGAATATCTCAAATTATAGCCTCTTTACATAATGAAAAAGGAGTATTCTGGCAGCAGATTTTTTTTTTTCATAAAGTTATTCCAGCAATAATGCTTGTTTGGAAGTTTCTAAAAGTGGTAACATCTGTGCTCCTGCTGGCAGATGCCATCCCACCAACCTTTCTATGGGCGGTTTGTCTTTGAGAGAAAATAAAGTACCTGATCCCAAGCCTTAGTCAGTCTTAGCTCCCTGTATCTTCTCACTCTGACCCACTGCGCGTTCCTTCAAGCAGAGAGCTGCCTCCCATGGCTACCTCCTCAATATAAACTTGCTAACTAATCTCTTAGCAAACACTTGAAGCAAACCTGAAGAGTGGAAAGAGAGGCAGAGGGGGAACAAAAACCCAGCATAGATAAAGCTCAAGACACATTCAACGGGACGCTGGAATCTAAATTTAGTACCAAACTTAAGATTTCTTTAGATAGGCGAGCTGTTGCCTCTGGAACAGGGATTTTCAAAGCAATTATTTTATTTTTAAGTCTCAATCTTAATTCTTCTGCTATCTCTTAAATAGGGCTCACTTTAACATAAACTCCCTTGATTTTTTTTTTTTCTGTCAGTGGTGATGTGCCTACCCTTACAGGTATTCTTATAGGCTTTCTTTTATTACTGAATATCTTTAATAATTTGTCATTTTAAAAAGTCTACTCTGACTGCACTGAGTACACACAAGGTAACTCTTCCTTAGGAATTTATGTGACAATCCAGTGTTGGAAATAAATAATGACTTTCAACCAATGATCAAAGAAAAATAAATCTTTTATCCTAATAAGACTTTTAAAGACTGGAATCCCATTTTTAAATGGATAACAGCTAAGAGGCTACTGGCAATCTATTTATTTCCAAAGCTGTGTTTTAATGTTGGCTACACAGAAACTGGATGAGCAAATGGACCCTAGGGTCCTCAAAGTTAAAGCTTTTAAAATAAAGTTGGTATGTAGTATTTGAAAACATATTGTTCACAATTTAAGTTTTAATATCTAGGAATAAACAGAGCATTAAATCAAGCAAAACTGTGACAAGGCCAATATGCACATGGATGATGCCAGCAAGGCATCTTCAGCCCTTTGTTCACAGCTTAACAAAACTGTGCCGTCACACCACTTTAGTTCAACAGTGCCTGTCGAATGGGCATCAGCAGATCAGCCAATGCCTGTCATACACAGAGCTAGAAAACGGTTTGAAAGCAAGGGCTTATTCGACCCCCAAGTCTAGTTGGAAAGTAAGGAGGATTTTAAATCATCTAGTAAAAACACCAGCCCCCTCCCACTCCAAAGTTAGAAGAGACGGGGAAGGATGACAATTTTTTTTTTTTTTAAGACATCAAGGAGAAAAAATGTTCTCAGGCAAAGGAAACACTTTTCATATTTGTTTTCTTTGTAAAAGCAATTATAAAAGTTTTGCAATCATAGAATTTTTCTTAAAGTGACCTTGTTGAGAGTAAAATTGAGTATCTTAGACATCTTAAGGTTTTGCCATGTTTTTTGACCTTTTAAACAACTTAATACGTGTTCTCATATTACCAGGATAGTAGGGCATTATTTGACAGAGAACTTGCAAACCCATGTCATTCAAAGCAGTATCTCTTCAAATATAATTTTTGCTACTTGTACTGGCTTTTTGTTAGCCAAAATGCATTAGCTTTTGAATGTACAGTCCCCTGAGCTCTAGTCTCTGTGAACATTTAATCTACTCAGAAGAGAACCCCCAAGGAAACAAACCTGGTAAAGAGAGGGATTGTTCACTTTCCTACAAGTTAACAATTAGAAAAAAAAAAAAAAAACCAAAAAAAAAAAAAAAAACCAAACCACCTTAATTTCCTCCTATAACACTGATCATGAGATTTGGCTTTCAAGCTTTAATAAGTGCTGGGGAGGTGCCTCAGAACTTTCCTTCCGTTTAATTAAGTGTGCCCACTCCTCTTTAGGCATCCAATCAGATTAAGTGAGAGCAAACCCCCGGAGCAAGGCTGGTGAGCCCTAGTGGTAAGAATTAGCTGAAGGTGTTCTGAATCTCAACCTTTCAAGCTCCTTCAGGATACGGTGCTGCTGAGATCAGTACAGGAGGAGCTGAGATTTCCCGCACACTAAAGTTGAAAAGCTCTCGCTCTCAACCTCCCCCCACCCCTCTGTCTTTCACTCTGCTGCTGTCAGTTTGCTGCCTGTACTTTGGCTGTCTCTTTTCCAGTCTCTACCCTGTGAGTTTCTGGCCTGCCAATTTCAACTTGAAGCTTGACTGGGCTGATTTGATGCAAATACCTCCAGGGAAAACCCTGAAACTGATGAACAGTTATGTCAAGTCGATTTTGCACCATCGGGAAAAGGTAACCTCTGCGAGAAAAAAAACAACAAGGTTAAAGAGACAAGGGCTTTTCACGTGTAATACCTCTGCTGCACATCTCGTTCACTGTTTACCATCCCTCAGAAATTGTAACTGTCAGAATTAGTCCTAATTGCAGATGCGAAAGCTGCCATTATAATAAAAACAGAGGCAGTGCAGGCATTAAATGTAGCAGCCTAATTTGTGAGACTACAGAAAAGGTAGAGTAAATGAATATTTCATTACTTTAATTACCAGGGACTACTCTTTTCTTGCTGTCTTATGATAAGTGTTGCTGTAACTAGCAACAGCAAACATCCACTAAAACATAAAGTGCAATAATCGTCCTGCTGTCAGGATCACCACTTTAAAATACAAGCAGGGAAAAAGTATAATGGTTTATCTATTTCTTAGAGATTGCAGAAGTAGAAGATGGAAATTCATTTAATGTCAGGGGGAAAAAACGCACACACAAAGGCACCAGTAAACAGGTTTTAGTCAGAGAATAATGGCTCCAAGAGAGAGAAGAAAAAAAAAAAAAGACCAGTTGACTATACATTTGAAATGTTAGCCCTAAAAGAATGCTAGAAAGTGAAAAGTAAGAGGTAATAGTGTTTGGATTTTTTAAGGCAAAATTTTGTCTGTGTTGCACAATGTAATAGCTTGAACATTAGAAAATAAAAAGCGACTGGGGGAAAGACAAGGAAAGCAAGTGGTTTTCAAGTGATTAAGCAAAGGTGGAAAAAGTTCAAGTTGGCAAAAGTTTAGAAGCTCAGTCCAGTTCCATTTAAAAAGACTAGATAAAGCCTGCCAGAAAAAGGACTTTGCCTGCAGTTTCAGAGTACTGATTCATAAGATTTGGGGAGTATCAACAATTACTCACCACTGACACCTTAAAAAATCCTGGGCACCTCTATATAAATGTCAATTTCAGGTAAAGGGGCAAAGTGGAGTGGGAGGTGGCTGGATTGTAGGAGGTGGGAGGTGGGCTGGGAGTGGGGGGTGTGGTTGAGGAGGTTGCTGAGACTGGTTGAAGCCAGCCTGTCTCTGCATTTATCACTCTGTCCCAGAGGAGGTGTTTGTTCAACATAGCAGTTTGACAGCACAAAAACACTGTGGCCAGAAGCCCTATCAAAGAACCTACTGACACGTATCATTTGTGGTCTTGGTTTCACAGGGCAAGGCTACCTCACACTTATCTGCACAAGTATAAAACTCCACACATTTCTAAGTGTTCGGTATGGTTTTAAATCTCCCCCACCCTTTTTTATTCTATATATTGTAAACACTAGTTTAAAATACCATCTTTATTCAGGACTCCAGAATGCTGTTTTAAAAACCATAATAATTTGCAATCAGTTTAGGATAATCTGTGTTAAGATTGGTAATACTGAAGGAAAATGGGAGAAAACAGTACAAAAGCAGAAAGCTAGTAATTTATCCTAAATAATACACTTAAAGCTTAGATTAATAGGTGTAAGTTTCGTAAGAATCATGTGGCATAGGGAACACATTTCCCCCCTACAATAAATCCTACTAAACAAGAATCTACATTAATTCTTCGCCTCTACTATTTTTGTTTAAGTGTATTTCATTCACAAGCTAGATGACTGTAGTGAAAGTTAAAGAGGAAAATTCTCAGAGTTTGGATCCTAGGGTGCATTTGTGTTTGTGTGCATGTGGGAATGTGTGCACACGGGCTGTATTTAGTTTTCAAATTCCCATCAGCAGAGCAAAGGTGATGGGAAATCTTTAGAGGACAACCATTTTGCTCAGAGATATTTCCCTCTTAATGGGTCTATTTATTATGAAAACACAGCTTACTGAGTTCCTTATATATAAACCTCACCTCTTAAAACTGAGAATTCTTATGATGTGAAACACTTCCATTGATGTGCATGGTGTCTAAAATAGAAACTTAGGTACTTCCAAGAATAGGCAATTGCAATTTCCTTGATTACAGTTACTTGGATATACAAGACAATAAATACTTTCTTAAACTAAGAAACAGTGAAAGCTATATATTACATTTATAGATCACTTGGGCACTGAATTCCTTGAAATTTACTCATCCATTTGAGAGAAAGAAAAAAACCTCAGATTTTATATAGCACAATATTTTAATCTGTTCATCTATTACTGATTATTTCATATTTGGGAGGAGGGGGTGGCTATCATCTTGTCAGGAGTACCTTTCCTAGAGTTATTATAAAAAAATAAGAAACAGTATATAAAGAACAAAAATCACTATGTTGTCATATGGGCAACGTAACTATTAAAGAGAAATCCATTACAGTTTTTTTAATGTAGAATACATTTTAGGAAATCATTAATGACAGTTACCTATTCCCAGGAATGTGGTCATCTACCTCTCTCACCTGAGATTATTTTTAAATGTTCCCACCTTAGTTTATCCTGAAGATTTAAAAATATACCTTCATATATTTGTGATATATAAAGGTGGCCAACTGACCAGTTCTGTGTTTATTGTTTGATTAAAAGAATATCTTCTTTTACACAGGATTTAAAATTTTAACTTCAAAAGATTCAACTGTAGAATTAGACCTCTTCTAGTTTATAGTAAAGTGTTGTGTGGGTTTAAGATGAAATCATACACAGCAAACAAGAAAAATTTACAACAACTTAAAAATGGATTAGATACAATAGAATATGACATTTAATCCCACAGATTATAGGAGAAGTTATTTGGAGTCTTAATTTTATAGCAGCGTTAAAAAGAAAGAAAGAATGAAAGGTAACTTGAATATGCACACTAACAGCTCCGTATCGTCTTCTAGTTCTAACCACTACTTCAAATCTCAATCCCTGGACCCAGCTCAGTGATAGAACTAAATTTGTAAATAATCATGAATCATTATGATGATTACATTCCTCAATTGAAAAAATGAAAGCAAAGTACAATCAGACCCTTCTTGAAACGTTTGCTCCCCTTACACTCTTAATGTGTCTGTGCTGCCTGCTCTTCCAAAGTCTGGTTTTGAGAAACCCATATTAATTTCTAACCAAGGCTGCAGCAGCCACTGTAAACGTACATGGCTTTATCAGCTCTCATAGTTTCTTGGGTCACAAATGTACCATATCTGATGACACAGTGATCATCTTCCTTCTCCTTTCTCTTTTCAGATCCTCTAACTTTCCTGTCAGAAGCCTGAAAAAATATGCGCAGTTACTGTTGCTGAGGGGAGACAAAGTTTAACTTCTGGGTTGGCAATCGGAGAATAATTCATGAGCAGATTTCTAGCAAATGATATGATTTGCTAAATTTTGGTCTTTGATTTATATTTATGTACTCCTGCTACTGCTAAGGTTTTGCCAACCTCAATTAGATCATGAATGAGATCATTTTAATTCAGCCCCCAAACTGTGACCTGACCATGGTCTGAAAGTGTTCAAAAAGTAATTTTAAGCCTCCCTTTGATTTGAAAAGGAATACTGCATGCTTGGTCGTTCATACAAATAACATAAAACTTAATTATTGGATGATTTGGCAGAGGACCTTCTTGCCAAACAACAGTCAATGCCAGCTACTGTGATGCTGGCACTGCCCGGGCCCCCGAGCCCACAGCCTCCTTGTATACGGGCGTTTGTTCATTGTGTCTCAGGGCAAGATGCTTTCAAATAGGATTCACGGATCTGGGAGGCAGGGTGCAACTCGAAGGGTGTACCATATTTATAACTCCAGTTTAAAAATGCTGTCTCACCTAGAAGGGAAGTAGATCTGCGCTGTCAAATCACCAGGAGGCTGTGACAAAGGGAGCTTGCAGCCTGACACACGGTGTAACAACATAGCAAACACCTTTAATTCCGTCATGTCTCATACCCTTTACTTTCTCACACGTTTGTGGCTGCTCGAATGTTGACACCTACACTCTTTTTCGAAACTAAATAAGGCAGTCTTATTTAAGCCCAAATGCAACACCTGTAAAGTTATTCTTGTGCCCAGCAAAAAATAACCATTAACTCCTTCCTCATAAATGCCTCTCTGCTTGCTTTGGAAAGTCTCAAGTTGGTAACGGCCAGCCTGAGGCCCTGACTCTGAGGTTCACATGACCTCCCAGGTCTGGACAGATAGGCAGTACTTCCCCCTTGAAAAGATGCGAAGGCTGAGATCATATCACTGTCCAAACTGGCCTCTCATAGCTTTTCAAGTTGAAGCCCCTTTCTTCATCACAAACTTCTGGTGTCTTTTATAGGAAGGAGAGAGGCCCCAGCTGCTTCATTCCCTCTAGCTACCGTAGTCTAATATTTTAAAAGCTAGAAATGAAAATAGCTTTTCTAAAGATATTTCCTGGAATTTTTAATGTGCTGCCTTGATTCCTTTTTTCTATCTTTTTTTTTTCCCTTGCCAATTATAAACCACCATTTGGAGGGCTTATGAGCAATGTAAGTCCACCTCATCTAATTAAACCACATTGTTTTAAAAGCTTGAACAGTTTTCATGCCTATAAGACTTGTCTGAATAATAAACTGCTAGAGCCAGAATTCTGAGTGTCTTTGGAGAGCCAGGATTTTATCTGCTGAGCGCAAGGGGCCAGGCACTCAAAGAGTTAAAGAGTGTTCCCGCATTGCTGGGTAGGTTAATATCACAGCTGCCTGGTAAAGCATTATCCCCGTACCTCACTTAACAAAAGCCTCCTTTTGCAAACAGACTCCCACTTTCCCCCCAAGTGTCCAAAGGTGTTTACTGAAGTAAATCTGCCTAAATCCTTCATTGCTTGGGTCATGGGGGTGGATAGGAGGGGTGGAAGGTGTAGGGATAATCTCTTTTTGTAAATTCTGTAAATCTTCTGGGAAAAAGAAAAAAAAATCAGGAATCTGTGTCACATGTTCGCATACAACTTCTAATCTATCCGTTAGTTTTGCTCTTATAAGTGAAATCTTCCACAAGGGCTATTGGAAAAGCCCCCGTTTCAAATCATTCACTCTGCTGTTGGAAGAGATTGCACTTCCAAAGTTTGTGTGTGTGTGTGTGTGAATGTGTGTGTGTGTGGTGCATGTGTGTGAGCGCATTGTATCCTTAATCTAATTGTTGGGAGAAAATTACTGATATCTCAAGAGTGGTTTCAGAAAGGGGAAGAAAAAGACAAGACAGTCTAGGAGCAAGATAATGTCGCTGAAAAGTTGTCACGAGAGGTTTCTGCTCTTGCTGTGGTCTCATTCCAATACCATTAACTGCATGTTACTTTTGCATGTTGAAAATGGTGGCAAATAACACAGTAAAACCTGACAGGTCTGCCTGCGAGGGTTTAAACAGTTCCCAGGAAGGAGGCCTTTAGGCACAAACTTTCTCTCACAAGAGAACGTGAATACCACCAACCCCTCCCCTACAAATCCTGAAGCATCCAGTTTGAGATACAAAAAGGCTGTCATCTCACAAATGTTAAACATACTAAAAAAATCTGAAAAAAAAGTATGGAGAAGGTGTGAAAAACGTGGCACTTTACAGCCCTCAAAGCTTTTTAAAATAGCACAACTTTTCCCCCTAAAATTCTTTTCAGAGAATTTTTTTTTTCCTTTTTGGCTCATTTGAGAGTTTCTTCTTGGCTTTTTTCCCCTTTCATTTGAAAATATGAATTATCATAAAAAGTCAGGGGGAAAAATGGGAAAGTCTTTTCCAGTTTTCCTGAGGATTTATCAGTGTGTTCAGGCTTGGTGTGAGGACCCGTCACTGAAACCAGACCAGGGGCCCAGTCTCCAGCTCGCCCATCCCTCCCACCCCCAGGGCCCTCACCTCTCTGGTCCGCTGGTAAACAATCAGACTTATTAAAGCCAAATCGTAGGCAGCACTTAAGGGCGGGAAGTCCACACACCTGACCCCAAATCTAACAGGCTTCTGGGGGAGAATTCGATCCCCTCCTGACACTTTTTACCTCAAGTGTTGAGCGGGTGGCCATGAATAGTACAGACATGCCATCTTGTAACACTATATGCCTGTCAGGAGGGACAGGGCCTGGTGGAGCATCAGCTATATAAGGCTGGTAACTAGGGGAAGCCCAACAAACAGCCACAAACACCTAAGTTATTTTACTCAGCTACTACCCTGTGCCTCTCTCTCTCTCTCTCTCTTTCTCTCTCTCTTTCTTTTCATCTTGGCTTTCTGTGGCAGAATGCAAATGGAGCCTGCCGGCGGTGAAAGGGCTGAATTGTGATTAAGAAGAAGAAGAGCTCCTTTCTTTGTTCTCCCCTCAGGGGATGTTTACTGGGAGAGACACAGCGGATCAGATATGAAAGGCATTCAGGTCAGCATTGATGTGAGCGAAAGTGAAATCATACCTAAGGCATTCAAAAGACCGCCGTGTCAGGGGTTCAGCTAACGGTGCAGCTACTGTGTGTGTGTGTGTCTTCCCGGAGAGACAAAAATCTTTTCACAGACTGGCAATTTTTTTCCCCTCTCTAATTTACTACAAAATTATAAAAGTTTTTCCCCATTTGCCTCCCACCAGATGACACAAGAGTTGGTATTTTCTCTCTTCATGGACCACACGCGAAATCAGACCAACTTCTAATAACTGTTGTTTCCTAAATGAACCAGCAAGGCACCATCTGAACTGTGATTTTCTTTTAAACAGGTGTATTCATGTGGGCTACATATATGCATAATATGTAGGAGAGAACGGAAAGAAGAGAAAAGCCAAAAGATACATGCATGGATGGCTTTTCTTCTTACCTCCTCAGAGGAAACACAAGACAAAACACACACATGCACATACACAGCATAAAAACACTACAGAACACCTTAAAACGAAATCCTTTATTTACTTTGTAACTACTAGTTACACTTTTCCTGAGAGCTTTCACTCTGACATGACTGTCACCCAAGATAAAAGTATTTGGCACATAGCTATTAAGGCAAAGGCTTCCATGGAGCCTACTGATTATTATCATTTTCCTTTTAAAAACTGCTTGATGAAGAAATACTTGGATCTTACTTTTTAAAAGTTTACCCTCCCCACAGCCCAAATAGTCATTCAATAGATTTTCCAAGTGGTAAGCTGATGCTGTTGGCATAAACAGAGCTATGTAAATATATACAAAATTCACAAATCACAGCAAACATACAAATAATGAGGAGGTGCCTGGATGTTTCAAGGCTTAAAAATGAAAAGGAAAATTACATTTCATCTTCTGATTGCTAAAGACAGAAAAGAAATAAAGAGGGGGAATAGGGCTATATTTATTGGTTTAAATCATCCTTCCCTCTGCTCTGAATTATTTTTTTCAACCTTCACATCTTGGCTAAAAAGCATATTTGGGCTTATGTTAACATCTGCTTTTGTGGTGACATTTAATTCTGTATATTTTCAACTAGTGTTTCTGCATCACAGATTTTCCTCCTTTATCTCTTTGCTCTGAAAAGACAACCAAAGAGCAATCAAAAAGGTGTCTGACTTGGCCATTCAGACAATTGCCCCCTTGTGGGAATGCGGGAATGAATGGTACAGTGGACACCCCAGCACCATTGACGTTATAAACATGTAAATGAAACACATTAGGGCAGACAATCAATTGTCTGTGAGCATTGCAAACCTGCACTCCCTCTCTCTGTGACAGGCACAAAATAGTGTCTACCTTGGGAAGCCACGGTGCTGAGAGGAAAAGGACAAAGAATTTCCTTTCACACAGAAGAAAATGCACCTTAAAAGCCTTGGAAGAATGCAGATGACAAAAACTGTTGCAAGGAAAAGAATCTCCCACATCTTAGAATAAACGCGGCACTGCTAGAGAGGCTAGCAACGCCCTCCTTTCCTACCTTCAGGGTAGACACACATTTTTCCCAGGAAATATTCTTAATATGGCATCAAGGTCTTTAATAACCTCTTGGAATTTTCTTTAAGCAAATTAAGAAGGCAGGGAAACACTGAAACCTATGACATAGCAGTTGAGCAGGGAACTTTAATCTTGGTTTTACCCTATTTGAAAACAAATGGTGGAAGACGTGAATTTACTTGTATCTGGTAACAGAGAAACAATGTAAAGTTTAAAATCCTCAGCCCACCCTTAGTCCTGGTGGACTGTCACTCTATGGACACCAGCAGCCTACTGGCTCTGCTACGAAGGAAAGCATGTTTCTACCCCAACTGGCTTAGTTTTTCCAGACCAAAATAAAACAAATAGATCAGCCTAGATACATAGCCCCCAGCCTTGTGTGTGTGCAGCGTGACAAAACTTGCAGAAGATCTCCACAGAGAAAAAAGGATGGAGATGGATATCTTTGGAGCGCCCTCAGAACTGGTACCTGCCACACAACCTGCCCGAGTGCTTTGAAAGTCAGCAAAACAGGCTCCCTAGAAGCTCATCAACTTTACGGAGAAAGCTACTTGCCAAAGATTTCCACACTTTGCAAAGATAACCAAGTCTGGACTGACTGTGATCCGAAGGAAACTTCCTTGTCTGAGTGTGTGTGACTCTCGTTGCCCCATCCCAACTTCGCCTCTCAGGGAGGAGAGCTAGGAGGCACCTCCTGGAGAAGGGGTTGACTGCATTTCCTTTCCTTTTCATTTAAGCATCTCTGAAACGGGAGCAACTTCTCCGTCCCTCATTGCCTCTAACCATCACTACCAGCACCTCCACTCCTTTAAGGAAGTGGTAAAGAGTGAGGGCTTATTTTAAACAGGGATAATCATTTCTGCTCTTCTGATTGTTTCTCCTCTAGGATCCAAAGCCCTGAGAACATTCAACTTGATCCCTGTTCTTTGCCACTGAAGTTCAGAGACCAAAGGCATTTGTAAAAAGCTCCCCTTCTCCTTCACACTGTCCCCAACCCTTTAGTGGAAACTCTGGAGAAAAATCAAATTTAACTTTTCCTTTCTTCTCCTATTTCCCTTTTCTCTCCTCCTAATTCAGTTTTTCTTTAAAAGACAGCTTCATTTCTTTCTCTGAAACAAGCAGTTTCCGGATTTGATTTTTGCTACAACGCGCATGTCTCTGTGAGATTTTTCAAAGGCTGATGCTGGAAGGTGGCGGGATGGGGAGGCAGACCCTCTTCCCGGGCTCCGTGGGAGGCAGGAGGGAAGCAGGAGCATCCCAGGACCCGCTGCCCGAATCAGGGGCAAAAGCAACAAACTTTGCAAGTTACAAACGGGCCGCACCGGTGGCAAGCAGCAGCAGGGCATCTCCCGCTCCGAGTGCTCATTTCTGACTCCAAAGCTGTGTGGAGATAGTGGGGTATAATCAGGGGAAAGAAAAAGGGGGCTGGGTTTTCCCCCTCCTCTCCAGCGTCAGTGAAAGTGTTACAAAGTGAGTCAGGCGACTGAGGATCATCTGACTGAACTTTCTTGAAACCGACACACATTCTTGTCTGCGGGCAACTCGCTTTTTGCCTCCTTCCCCCTCACCCCACTCCCTCTTTCCTCCTGCACATCTTATTTTCTGGGAAGAGATTTCATCCTTTCCATGTGGGGGAAAGGAGACTGACTGCCCGCTATGGGTTAACTTGGCCCTGGCACTGCCTCTGCCAGGCATCTTGCTAGCCTGAGAATCTGGAAGGTTGTATTTCAGATACTTGTTTCTCTCTTTGTACATTTATTTTTCTTCAACTGCCTCCTTCTCCTTTGCTTTTTATTAAATGTACATAGCATTGTCTTCTAACCCACGTTCTTGACCAGCCTTTAAAACACACACACTGCTTTACACGTTTTATCTCCTTGTCGCCTTAGTCTACATATACACTGTTGACTTCATTAAAATTATATAAAGTGCCATTCTAGGTTCCTGGATGACCATCTTTTTTTCCCTTCCAGCTTCTACTTCTACGATTATTATTGCCATTATTTCTTTCCAGGAATTTCTATATGATTTTGATAAGCATCATCATATTTAGTGTTATCAGCAAAGACACAAGCTCAAAAGTGACATCTTTTCCATGAATCCAGGAAAGAAGAAAAATCCACTCAGTTCAGATAAATCCTAGCAATTCCCAAAGGGAAAGGCATTGGATATGTGTTTGATGAGAAAGAAAATGAAAAAGGGGTGGGGTGGTAGTACTCTTCTACCTGCTTCTCAAAACCAGAACATTGCTCAGTCAGATTAAACCCAGTGAAAAACACTTACAAGTAACCAGTATACAGCATGTTTTCCCACAGCTTATTTGGAAAAAAAGACAGGTAACAGTCAAAGTTAGAGAAGCTGTAAGCAATGGACAGGCTTGATATTAAGTGTGCAGGATCTGGGCTAAATGCCTTAAAATGTGCAATTCAACTTTCCACTTCTGAATGTGGAGGCTTCTCCCAAGTTAGTGGCTGGGTGGAGGGAAATACTTGCAGTGTCCATGACTGCGGACATCTCTGGCACTCCATTCCACCTGCGAAGCGCCCAACGGGCCTCCCTCTCTGCCAGGTCTCCTAGGGGTTCCCAGGAAGCCAGGATCCCTCTATTTCCTTAGACCTGGGCTCTGGCCTGACCTCACTGGTAGGGCCAGGCTGGTCAACGGTGGCAAAATCCCGAAGGAGGTGGACGGAGGAAGGCAAGAAGAAATGCACAATTTAAATAGTCTTCCCTGCAAAAGAACACTTCTGGGAGCCTTGTTTTAAATCTCATTCTCTTTTTCTCTCAAAAAAAAAAAAAAATGACTGTTTAACAGAAGAGGGAAAAAAGCCTCCTTGACACAAAGCTTTTGTTATCCAGTTGATCAGCAACGTGCTTTAGATACTTGTAAGAGGGGGAAAAAAGCCCCACAACAGACATTGATTTTAGAAAATCAATAACCAACATTTAATAAAAGGAACAGAGGAAACACAAGAGAGGAGAGGGGGACATTAGGTGTAATTTTAGTGTCTACTAAATTACTCAGAGATGGGGAAGGGGAGGTCTCCTGTGTAAGGACCACCTTAAATAATGCCAGACACCAGAGTGAAAAAAAATTAAATTAAGAGAGAGAGAGAGAGGGAGAAAGAGAGAGGGAGAGACTTAAAAAGAAGCAGCCTGAACTGAATCTTGGGGAAGCAGCTCGGAATATATTATTGTACTTGTTTTTCTGTAATACTAAGCCAAGCAAATAGATCAAAGACAGCACAAAGGGGAAAGGCAGGATAACGTAACGAAGAGTTTCTGACTAAAATTCCTCTATCACTCCCCCATATGGCTCGACACCTCCACCACAACAAGCAAAAGACACACACACGCACACACACGCGCACACACACACAAAACCTAGAGAGAGAGAGAGAGAGAGAGAGAGAGAGAAAAGCATCATTTGTCTCTAATCAAAATTCTCTCGTCTTTGTGTTTTGCTCCTTCCAGCACCTCACACTGCGCCCCCAGCCGCCCCCTCCCCGCGCCGCGCAGCTCTGGGGCAGGCCGGGGGCGCGCACAATTGTCTTCTCTAGAGGAAAGTTGCTCCAAGTGGGCCCGGGCGGTCCCCGCGAGGCGCGGGCTGGGGCTGCGGAGGCCGGGAGGCCGGGTGGGCGCTGCGTCCCCGCGCCTGCCCCGGGAGCGTCTACGCGGCCCCGCGCCGGGTGATCGGGCTGAGAGCGAGGGGAGCGAGAAGTTTCCTTTCCGAGTCTGGGCTGGCGCTCGTTCGCTTGTTTGTTTTCGGGGGTTGGTTTCTTTCTTTTTAAACTCAGTTATCCTCCGTCAGCTCCCCCCCTCCCCCCCCCGGCACCCTCGCTAGTCCCCAGCCCTCTCCCCTCCCCCAGGCGCCGTCCGCGCTCTTGCCAATCACTTTTCTCTTTTATTCCCACGATTTTGTTTGGGGTAATACCTAGGGGGTCTCTCTCTCACTCTCTTCCTCTCTCTCTGTTTCTCTCTCCCCCCCCGCGTCCCTTCTCTGGCTGTCTCCAAAACGGACCTACCAAACTGTCACCCCCCCCTTTAATATCCCACCTCTGATCTGCGTGTGCCCCTCGAACCCCCATCTCCTTTCTCCTTCCTCCTTCCTGACTCAGCCTGGATAACGGGCTCCTCCAGACCATGTAGAAACTGCCGGGAAAAGTCTCGCTGCACCCTGCGACTCCTTGAGTCCCCGGCCTGGGGGCCAGAGCCTGCTGGAGAGGAGTCATCCGTCCCCGAGCCATCATCGACCCCACCGGACCCCTCGCGGGGCCGGCCGACTCCCTCCCACCCCGGGGTCTGGGCGCGATGGGCCGGGCCCCGCTGCCCGCGGACCGTTACTTGGCGCACCGAGAAGCGGCCGGGCGACTCCGGCAAGAAACTTTAAGCCTCGCTGAGGCGCAGCCCCGGTTCCCCTCTCCTGCCTTCGCAGTCTCTCTGCCACCCCCGCCCCCGCCCCGGGATCCTGCGCGACCCAGCGCCTGGGCCCCCGCCCTGCCCCAGCCGGACGCTCCCGAAGCCCGGCCGGAGACCCGGCGGGCCGGGCGCGAGCGGAGCGGGAGGCGGAGGCGGAGGGAGGGCGGAGGCAGGGGCTCGAGGGGGGCAGCGGGGCTGGGGGCGCGGGGCACCGGCCGGACCCCCGCGCTCGGACCCCCGGGTGCCTGACGCTCACTTTGCCCGGCACTTCCCCAACTCCCCCCGGTCCAGCCGCCGCGCGCGCCGGGCTCCGGCGCCGGCCGCGGAGGGAGGCTCGCCCTAGAGCCCTGGGCGCCGCCGCCGCCGCCGCCTCGGTTCCTTTTCCCTTTCCCCCTCCTTCTCCCTGGGTCTCGAGCCGCGGAATGGCCCGGAAAAGTTTGGTTCGGGCCGCTTCTTACCGTTTTTCCTCCTGGGATTGGCTTGTTTGCGCCTCTTGCACCGGGGGCCATCCGCCATGATCGGCTGCTTCATTGATAAGAGCGGATCAGATGGCAGTTCGCATGGACTCGGCGCCCTGCTTCGGCAGCACGCAGGCTCGATCTAGCAACCAAACACAGCGACAATGTGGGCATCGCCCGCGCCCATTGAAACGCGCGCGGGCCGCCCAGGGGAGCCGGGCCAGGGCCCCGGCGAGCACCCATCCGCGCCCCCCAACGCCAAAGCGAAACTTCGGCGGCCCCCTCCCCGCCCCCCACCCCCAGCCTTGGCCCCGAGGCGCTTTGTGTTTGTTACTGTTTGGTGTGTTGCACCCGCGAGGGGATCAGAGAGACAAGAATTACATCTTCAAAATGAGTCATAACTCCTGACCGTATGAGGGAATGCACACGGCGGTACAGTAAGACCGCTTGACTCAGGGCTAGGCGGACCCTTTCCTTCGAAAAGTCCTCAGCCCCCGGCTCGGGAACTTGGGGTGAGGCGAGGTTTTCTTTTCGCTCTCATCTTTTCTCATCCCCCCACCCCCCAATTCCCAGAGGAAACAAACAAACAAACAACGCGAAACAGCCCCTGGATGAAGCACACTCGGGCAAATTGATAATAGTAATTATAGGAAGCCCACTCGCCCAGCGCCCCCTCCCCTCCCCTTTTGGAGTTTATCGAGGCACTGTCTCTTCCTCCCCCCATCCTCGCCCCCAAATTAAGATTTCCCGTTTTACGCCGCAATGATAAATATAATTATAAGCCTCTTTGGACACTGTCCTTTACCCCACTCCCCCTCGCCACTTTGACAATATTTACTTAAGTATTTCCCCCCACCTCACTCACACACATGCTCCCCCACACTGGTTCCCTTAAATAGTTCCAGTAGAATTTTTTTTTTCCCTTAAGAAAGGAAAGAGAAAGTCCAACCACTACGGCAATACTTTTAAGCTCTACTAAATGATCGTATCCTTTCTGGCTTCGAAACTTTTGTACCTAAAAATCGAGAGAGGCGCTGCATTTTTTCAGTTGAAACTGTCAAAACTTGGAGAAGGGGGACCTCGGAGGCAGGCAGGAGAGGAGGAGAATCCTGAAAACTCGGTGGAGGTTGGGAAGATGCTGTGCCTCGAGGATTAGTTTAAACAGGGGGCTATAAAAGATGTAACAGATGCAAACTGTAACACAAGGGCCATTAACCCTTTCTCTGCCGGGCACACTCAGTCCCCACGCCCCACACCTATTGTCTCCTGTGCTAGAAGCTTTGCAGAAAACCTGGAAAGTGAGTATCAGTTTCCACACATTTGCTGAGAGGGGTGAAGGGAGGGGGGCAGAGAGAAGGGGAAGTGGATATTTTAGAAAGCACCTTAAATTTACCTAGGCATACATAGTAGGAGACTTTTAAGTTTGACATATTTTATCATTTCTTTCCTTGTCCTATTGATTTGAAATTGTTAGGGGAAATCCTGAAATAAAGAAATGGTCACACAAGTGTCTGGGATGAAACAGCTGGCCTGTCTGTATTCATCCTGAGACACACGACTGCATATAAATACATGTTTAATAAAGTAAGTTGCTAGTTTTATGGGCATGTGTGTGTGTGAGAGAGAGAGACAGGGCATTTGTGCTGTAAACTTTATCTTTGCCTGTTACTCCTAAGTCTGGAGTTAGTAATCTTGCCTTCATCATTACAGGGGGAGCATGTAAAATATATCAGTAGGTGGGAGATAAACACATTCATGTTAGCCGGGCTCATCACTGTTCCTGGGAACTCCTGCTATCTCTCTCTCGACTTTTCAGTGCCAAAGTATGGAATGGGATATATGTGTGTATGTGTCTTCTATTAAATCCATGTCTATATTACTTTGCCATTAACAATACAATTTTAAAAGTTATCCTAATTTAAAACCCTGATATCCTGACAGCAGTTTTCTTCCCAGCTGTAGTGCACCCCCCCCCCCTCCACTTTGGTAAACGACTCAAGTTCCATGAGGACTTTCACTTCTTTATTTATAATCACAGAAGTGAGGTGTTACTTCACACACATACACACACAAAGAATGAAATAAAGAAATGAAACTCGCTAAGCAGACAAAAACAGACAACTTTCTGCTTAGAAAACAGCCTTCTCGGTGGGAGAGGATGAACTGCCATGTCTAAGAGAAAGACTTGCCCCCGAATTTGTAGGTCTGTAACTGACCAAGTTTTGTAATTATTAACAGGTATTTGCCAAGTCCTAATTGCTGAATATAATGAATTGGAACTAGATGCGAAAATAGAGCAGGACCTCTCCCCTTGATGAGTTTTTATTCCAGCCATATAATTCTCAATAAAACTTTTCCTGGGCTGGATAGCAAAGGGCACCTTTGGTTACCTGAATGGACAGGTACAGGGGAAATTATTTGGGGGAGGGAAAAAGGAGAGAAAAGCAAGGAGAGAGAGTGTGAGTGTAAGAGAAAGCGAAGAAGCCACTCTTGAGAAAAGCTTGCCATAAAGGAGCTAAACCCACCTGAAATTCCTACCCACGGACACCCCTTCTCACTTCAGACTCACATCCCCACTCAAAATGAGAAAATTAGAAAAGGAGGATGGAGGACGAGCACACCAAAAAGGGATAAAAAGAGAGAAAAGGGGAGGAAAAAAAACCTACCTGCGAAGTCTTGTTTGTAGTTTTGGCCAGAAATGGTGAGAAGAAAAAGCATGAAGAAGCCGCGAAGTGTGGGGGAGAAAAAGGTGGAAGCGAAGAAACAGCTCCCGGAGCAAACTGTACAAAAACCTCGCCAAGAGTGTCGGGAGGCAGGACCGTTATTCCTGCAGAGCAGGTTAGAACTGATCTCTTTCGGCCACTCCAGGAAACACAAACCTGGGGACGGACTGACGTGTTACGCCTCTTCTAATGACATTTTTTTCTTTTTCTTTTCTGTAGGAGAGAGACGAGAGACCCTGAAACACGCGCCACCTATCTTTGTGGGGAGGGATAATTGAAGCGCCCTGAGCGTGAGCATCATGTGAAAACGTGATCGCCAAGTTTCTCTCTGGGAAAGGATCTGGGATAGATTATACCTTGAAGTCTCCGCAAACGCTTTAGTGGAAGAAATGAAATTCCACCTCCCTCCCTTCCTCCTCTCCCTCCCTTTCGCCTTCGCCTCCCTCCGCCCTCCCTCCCTTCTCCCCCCCCCCACACCCCCCCTCCCCGCCCGTCAAGCCTTTGGCATCATTATCCTCATCACTAAATCCTACAGAGTACAGGGCGGAAAACGGTGCACACCATTCACAGAACTGGAGAACTCCAAGGGGCGAAAGTTAAAGGGAAAGATCCCGGGTCCTCAATCCAGATAGTCTCTTCTTATACAGATATCTCTAATGACCAGATTTGAGATGCACATCAAATTGTGTAGCTATCTCAGTACAGCTTCTGGAACAAAGTTCTCTGCCCTTTCTCTTATTATTATTTTTTTCTTTTTAGGTACCAGAGCCAGAAAAAAAATGCTGCATGGGAGCTGCATCTTAGGGCATGTGTATTAGGGTGTGTGCATGATGAATTTCTGGACTGGATCCCAATATTAAAAAGTAGTTTGGCATTTTAATAAAGGGTCTCTAAGTAAATTAACATAGAACACTCGGTTGGCGGAGTATCTCTCTACACCTCGGGGAGACCTCACTACAAAGTAAGGGAGAGTGTGTAGGGAGGCAGGAGGAGAAACGAGAAAGGCCATAGAGAAACTTAGCAGGGAAGGGAGAGCATGATATTAAACGGCATGGGGTCTAAGTTTTGGAGTATATATTTTTTGATATTACAATTAAAGTAAAATTAAAAAGAAAAGACTCCACCTTTGCTCTGAAGGGATTGGTTATGCAAATATGGAAGGGATTTCCTGGAGAATACAGCTTTCTACTGTATGGTTAATTAAATAATCACTCAAAAGCTTCCAACGTGACGCTTCTGTCGTAATCCAATCAGGTTACATAGGTCCTAAACAAGAAAGATATTTTCCACATCTGGAAGTCAGCAATTTAGCAAGTACTGCACATTATTAACCAATTCAGAGCCCACTTCCCAGGGGAATTTTTTTGAAGTTTAAGTGTTCTTAACCAATGCTCTGCTGTTTTGTTAATCAAAAAGCTGGTTTACACTGCACATAATTGGAACTAATATAGAAGTAAATAAAGACAGCCAAATTTGAGGATGCTGAGCACAGGCATTTATCGGAAAAGGAAGAAATCTCCTATCCTCGGATGGTTCAGGCTCAATTTCTTAAATAACTGTGAGACTTTTTTTTTTTTTCCTAAAGAGTGAAAGTGCTTGAGAACCTCAGAGCACAAATAAACTTCTAGTCTCACAGCATTTAGGATTCTTCGGAAAGGTAAAGGTGGAGGTGTTAAGAGGACTAGAGAGCTGCCTCACACCAATTTTTAAGCTTTAATGTTGTTAAATATGTTACACCCTCCTGTTTCCAGTCTGATGAAATCTGAAACAAATAATACCCTGATCCAACACTATATTAAGATAAACTGCTTTGAACTATGCTTTGAATGTGTGCCTAAAGCAAGACTTTGAATGCAAGAGTCACTGGCAATTGCACTCAAAGGAGGGACAAGCCACCACATGGGTTGCCACATCCACACTCCCAGAGGTATACGTCTTTGTATTTTGTATTTTTTTTTTGCGGGGGTGGGGGGGTGGGGGTGGTTAATAGCTACCTAGCACGACCACAGCTAGATCTTGTTCTAGGATGCAAGAAAGTAGATTTTCACAGTTGGTTACTCACCTCTTTCCTAATTTAAGTATTTATTATAATGAAAATAGCTGCTGAATAAATTAACTCTCTCCCCCCACCCCATCACAGATAAAGTGTCTATAGAAGAAAGGCATTCAGGATCTTCAGCTTAAAAATTATTAATAAATAAAATCAAAGATTTTCAACATGGGTCAGGCACATTCTTAATTTTATATTTTACATTTCTTTCATTATTATATATCTATACTAAATATATGTGTGACTTATCAAGTTCCTCTTCTGAGATTTAGCACCACTGTTCATGTCCATTTTTCTTCCTCTTCCTTTTTTTCCTCTTTTTTAATTTAAAAGATTGGAGTCCAGCTTTCTCTAGACGTTTGCTTTACAGCCACCCTTCCACCACTCCTAAGGAAGAAGGAGCCCTTTGCATAGAGTTATTACAGGCAAGACTCCTCTTCAGGCACCCAGGTAGCCATTGGAGGCTTACAGACCAGACATACACACAAGCATAACCTCAGGTCAAAGGATCCAATCGAATAGCTAACAAAACACTCGTCTTTATTATGTATATTAAATGTCAGGTTACTTAGGATCTGACTTAAAAAAAAAAAAAAACCCCCAAGTATTTCCATTAAAAACACCTAATCATCTGATTACCCTGGACTCAGGAATTGCTCAAGTGGCAGGAGGCAGTCCCCAACATTTATCACTGGGAGTTCCGACTGGCCAGTATTTGGTCTGGGGTGAAAAAGCAGTCTTCCAGGTTCCCATGAAGGTAGATGTTTGGATGGTGGCACGGGAAGGGTCTCCGCGAGGGGTGAGCGCTGCGGCTAGGTTGCCTTGCCCCTGGTTCCTGACTGGCACGCCCCTCCCCAGGCATTTGGCCGAGAGAGTTCCCAACGTGGCAGAGGTGATGGGGTCGGGAGGAAGCCGGAATATAAATTTGTTCCGAACACTCCCTCAGTCCGAGGGCCAGTTCGGGGACAATGGGGATCGTGGGAGCAGGAGGATGCAGGAGCGCAGGACGCAGAGAAAAGTCGAGAGAGGACTGGGGGCTGCTGGCTTTCGGCTCCTTACACAGCAGAATAAGTCCTGCAAATGAATCTCTCCTCTGTCTTCCCCATTAATAATCCACTTCGAGATTAGCGCAGACGAAAGAGATTAAAACAACAGATACACGGAAATGTGAAATAATATTGCAATCAACATTGAAGGGGGAAAAATAATTCTTTGGGGTTTCCATGGGCAAAACAAACTACCTCCCTCAGGATTCCCTCCACCCAGGCAGGGTGAGAGGGATGCACTTTTGTTTTCCAATTCCCTCCAGCCAGGACCTGGTGCCTGTCCCCCCATTCACCTCTCAGTCTGTCAATTTCCTCAACTTTCACAGCCGCTCCCCCCTCCCCCCGCTCAGCTTGGCGGCCCAGATGCCCGAAGAGATACAATGTTTCTGCCCTTGAACACACAGGCTGTAGAAGGAATTCGAATTTGGCCACAGCTAATGATTTTTTTTAAAGCAAATTCTGTTTATTTTGTACCATGTGGAGAAAATAAAAAAAGGAACCTATTCTCGTTTTGAAATGAAACTGATCTTTCATCTAGAGGAATTATTCGACCTTGTGTTGTGACTCAGGAGGTGGGCAACTTCTTTTGGAGTTGCAAGCAAAGGGTGATAAAGGGGACCCCTGGACTGGGTGTGTGTGGAGGGGGTGGGGGGCGGCAGGGGTCCAAGCCAAGCCAAACGCTTTTCTCACGTGCAGACTCGCAATCCAATCCTTTCGGAGTTGAGCCTAGGATAGGAGGGGAAAGTCTATTAAAAAAAAAATCAGGAGCATCTCTCTGAGAAGCCCTTTCAAACAAAACCAAAACAGGACCAGAGAAGCTCAGACCGTCCCTAACATCCCTGCTGCGAGACCCGCAGGCTGTGGAATCTCGCACGTCACCTGGCCCCAGCAGGGCGGCCAGCTGAGGGGTTGATTTTATTTTATTTTTTTGAAGTAAAGGCTGAATCTCGGCTTCAGGGCTTTTGCCAACGTCTCCACTGACAGGAACCAGCAAACTTCAGGACCCAAATGAGCATCTTAATTTATTGATGCTAAACAGGTCTGGTTGTTGTCCCCAATTTTCCGCGCGCTCTGCCACCACCCCCCCCCACACCCCGCCCCAACCCCCGCCGCCAGCTTCGGTCCCTGCATTTGATCTCCAGGAAGGGCCCCGCTGCACAGGCGGAGGAGCGCGTCGCGAGGGGGGCGGTGTTCGGCCGCCTCCCACCAGACCGCCCTCCCCCAGACCTGTCCCCGCCCGGGATCCTGCGACCCCCGCCCGCCGCCCGGTCAGCTGACCTGGCTCGCTCGCCTGCTCCCCGCCCGCCGCCCTGTTTCCGGTCCCCGGGGTCCGCGAGCCGCGCTCCGAGCGGGCGCAGCCGCGGCCGGGAGGTGATGCTGGGGGCTGATTACCATGAGAAAGGCTGTGCCTGGAAAAGCCTCCTCCACGCGACTGTCAATCTCACTAAGGCTGGGGGGGCGGGGAGCGGGGGGGGGGGGCACGGAAAGGGGCCCTGTAGGAGTCACCAGAAAACTTGGAGTAAGTTGGATGCGACGCAGGCCGGAGGAGGTGGCTTTCGCCTCAACTTGGAAGGCTGGGGCGTTGAGGGCGCGGACGCCAGCAGCCTCACCAGGGAACTGAAAACCAAAAATCTCCCTCCTGCTTTTCCTCCCTCTGGCCCTCCTTTCAGCCCTCCCTGCCCTTTATCCTTATTTTCTTGAAATTCTTTCCCAGTTGCATTTCCTACGTTCTCCTTTCTATCTGATATCTCCCTTTTGCAATTTCTTGTTTTCTTTCTTAACATCCACTCTTCTCCCTCGCTGTGATTCTTTTTGTGCCTCTTTTGTGTGTCCAGATTTATCATTTCGTTTTGAAAACAGAACGTTTAATGTGTAATTAATCTACCAGCAGGAGGGCAGGGACACCCTGACTAAAATAACTCCCTGGGTCTCAGAGACGACAAGTTCACCAGGTGTCAGTGAAAAGTAAAATAATAATAATAAAAATAAAATAAATCAATATTTCAGTGACCATAATGGTTTATTCTTCTATATTATCACATCAGCTCAGACTGATAATTTTAAAAGACAAGATATAATAGATACAGTCTTCCTGGAAAAAATGCATAATGCTTGGCATAGGGGCATTCTTTAGAATTAAGGCAATGTGAAAAAGTTTGTTTACAGCCATATTTTAGTAGTACTTAATTTGTTAACAGACTTTAGACATTACAATAGGTAATTTTATGAAACTTAAACTGCGCTTTTCTTCTGATGACTATTTGGAAAGGGTAAAAAATTCCCAAAGCACTCCTCCTGAACCCCAACAAAGATTGATCAATTCAGAGAGAAACATCATCATGTCACGTAGTCTGCACATTACTAAGCAAATTCACAACTTGGGTTGTTGGGTTATTTTCTTGACTAGGCTAGGTTACTGTCCGTTACCTAGCAGGTGAGTGAGCATGAGGCGGCATATGTCATGAACATAACTGTTTTTGTTTTGCTTTCTTTATTATTATTTTTTGCTCTTCCCTTCACTTTGGGCATATTTGTTGTTCTCATTAAAATTCAGAGTTTTCACTTGTTTACAATTTGTTTACTTTGTTGAATTTTAAAAACTTGATAGAAGTCAATTGAACATGTATATTTAGCCCTTTTTAGGCCAAGAAAAATAAAGATGCATTAGAAAGATGCCTTTTCTGCTTCATAATTATTAATTGACATTTTATGATGAATAATTAATCATTTGAATAATTTTGGTATCTCTGATCTGAACACATATTTGCATATCTAATGCTTGATTTTAAATGTGTTTTTTAAAAATTCATTCTCTCAGGATGAAGAAACAAAGTCATATTTTAATATAAAATTTCTCTTCTACACTTGTAAAAGTTTATTTATTGAGCTGTAACATTCTTTCTAGATATCCATAAACTTCTTAACAATTTGTAAACCATTTATGAGGCAATCACATACAAATATGTGGCACACTACAATTAATTAGGTAAAACAATACTCTATGTAAAATCAAGTCACCCTCCTCCCCAAATCCAGAGATGTGCACTAATTATGCACTATGTTTTCTTATTGGAATTTTGTCATTTAAATTTTTAGTTATGTCTATTAATTCAAGTCTAAAAGAGGAAAATTGCAGCAATTGACTAATAACTCAGGCCTGGTGTTTAGGATCATTTTTTATCTTTTACTTACTAACATATGGGCTGATTTAAATTATTAAAAATGATTAAGTAAGCATATCCCTGATATTTTTATTCTCCTGTGCCAGTTAAAGTCCAAAGTATTAATATCTATTTTGAATACTAGCCCTGCAAATGACTACCTGTGTGATTATAAGCAGTCTCCTATAAGCTTGTTTTATTTTTAATCTCCAATGTGGGTACACTAATAATGCTATCCCTTGGGATTTTATTGAGAATTAAATGAAGTAATGCATAAAACTTCACTATATTGTAGCTTTATTATTATAATGAAAGGTTAAACAAATATACAGATCAACTAAAGATGGTACAAATTAATTTTGATTATTAAAAATAACTATTTACAGTATCTTTTTTATTGAAAAATCAGTGCTGTGTTATTACGTGAAGAAAGAAAATGAAAAACATTTTAGGATTTATGGCTGGTTTATGATTTTTTCGAACTGTTCAAAGGATGCGTAGCCACAGAAGTGAAAATAAATACAGTATTTCGTTTCTGTTAGTTCAGCAGTTAATTTAGTGTATTCAATATGGTCATAATTTGGTTATAAATATTAGACTTCTTTTGAAAAGGAATTTAGTCCAAATGTATGAACTTGAAGTTTCCCATGCTCTTTAGTAACATATTGTCTTTTAGTGTAAGGGTTAAATGTGCAAAAGCTCAGAAGCGGTCTTGAGTAAGACTTGTGAAAAAAAGGGCAAACTTACAAATTTGAAGACCAGGAATTTGGCTGTCAGGGCACTGTTTGCTTTAAGACCATTCATAATGAACTGAGCATTCCCTTTTGGAATTGTAGCTGTCCTGGGGTTTGTGCTAATTTCAAGTACCTAGAGTGGTGAAGAAAATCAGTGTATTAAGTGGAAAATGAAATTCCCTAGTCTCTTAAATGTCCACAAGGCCAGATTTTCTTTTTGATGTAAAACTGAAAAATCAATGCAAATGCCAGGGGGAAAAACTATCGTGATGTAATACTAACACTGATAGTTTTTTGTTGTTCTTGTTTTCTTTAAGACTTCTCAAAACACTTATATCTGTAGTTCTTAAAGGGTCTGTTCATTGTTTCTATTTTGAAAGCATCCATTCCATGCTCCTTTTATGTCAAAACTGCCAAACCAGACGTTTGGACATCAGCATAGGGGACTGGGTGTGACCTGTACCTTGTTTCTCCCTCTGACAATGGGACTAGAAATGGTTTGCACCTGCAAATTGTCTAGTGACCTGGAAATTACTTCATGCCCGCTTCAAGGTCTTCTTTAATACTCGTTATTCTGTTAAAAGGCTCAAACTATAAACTTTGTTCTGTACTCAGTTTTAATTTTGTACCATTCTAAGGGTGAATTTTTTTTTCAGGGTTCTTTCAGGTACTTAAATGTAAAAACTTTACTCTCAAAAATTATTATCATCTCCATGGCAATCACAAATATAAAGTAATAATAGCTAAGGAAAAAAAAACCCTGCTTTTCTAGGCTTGGCACTATGCTAAATCCTTTCATCGTATCATTTAATTCTGATAGCAGATCTGAAGGGGTTACAACTGGGTCCATTTTATTAGCTGAGAAAATTGTGGCTTAGGGAGAGTCAGTGACTCCCCACAATTCAAGCATCTGGTTCTTGGTGGGCTTTTGAATCTGCCAGGTCCACCCCCAGGGCCAACACCATATTCATGTGACATCCAACATCTTTTTACCTTTCCCAGATGTGTTTCTGACCCACTTGTGCCCACCCGCTCTGCACATTGCTTTGTGACCCATTTCCAGGCCTCCTGGATGCTGTGATTGGCCCTTGTTTTTCCATGTATGGCTTATTTTGCCTTTTGGACCTAACACTTAGGCTCATTTTTCCAGTTACAATATTGGCTCAAGTCCTTGAGCCAAAGTTTCTCTGGCTTTGGTGCCTCTGGCTTCCCAGATAAAGTGTATTTTCTGGTCCAGTCTCTTCTCCCAGGCACCCGACTTAGGAAAAGCTCCCATGGGAGGTTCTTGCTAGCTCAACTGGCTCCAACATTGGGCCCAGGCACAGGACAAGTTAGTGATGAAGGAGACATCATGGTCCAGAGATGTCGTGGAATAGTTTTTATTTCTTATACAACTTCTGTTAGCACTTGTTGACTGAAAACTGGACATTAGTATATTTGACACTAGATCCTCAATGTTAGCATATTATAGTGACAAAGATACAGGTTTTGGAATTAGATAAACTGGATGTGGCTCCCTGCTTGGTAAATACTAATTGTGTATTGAAGACAAGTTATTTTACCCATGTGAAACTTATTTTTAAAGTAGGCAAAGGAGCTGGGTGCAGTGGCTCATGCCTGTAATCCCAGCACTTTGGAAGACCGAGGAGGGTGGATCACCAGGTTGGGAGTTCGAGACCAGCCTGGCCAGCATGGTGAAACCCCATCTCTACTAAAAATACAAAAATCAGCCAGCCCGGCGTGGTGGTGCATGCCTATAATCCTAGCTACTCGGGAGGCTGAGGAAAAGAATTGCTTGAACCCAGGAGGCAGAGGTTGCAGTGAGCCGAGATCGTGCCACTGCACTCCATGCACTCCAGCCCGGGCAACAGAGTGAGACCCCGTCTCAAAAAAAAAAAAAAAAAAAAAAAAAAAATTGGTAAAGGAGTACTTAGATTCAAGCTGGTTGTGCTAAGAAAATATGACTGTATACAAAATGTCTGGCACAGAGCAGGTGTATCAATAAATAGTAATTCCTACTACCATGAATTACCTGAAAAATACATGAAGTTAAATTATGGAAAACCAGAGTGGATGTAACATGTCTTTTAGATGTTGTTTATTTTATTTTATTTTTATTATTTATTTATTTATTTATTTATTTTTTGAGACGGAGTCTCGCTCTGTTACCCAGGCTGGAGTGCAGTGGCACAGTCTCGGCTCACTGCCAGCTCCGCCTCCCAGGTTCAAGTGATTCTCCTGCCTCAGCCTCCTGAGTAGCTGGGATTACAGGCACCTGCCACCACACCCAGCTAATTTTTTGTATTTTTAGTAGAGACGGAGTTTCATCATGTTGGCCAGGCCGGTCTCGAATTCCTGACCTCAGGTGATCCACCCACCTCGGCCTCCCAAAGTGCTGGGATTACAGGCATGAGCCACTGCACCCGGCCAGAAATTATTTAACTGGTTTCTGCATTATACAGAAATCAGTGTTTACTGATGAAGTTGGAAAAGTAATATGGTCATAGAATTTCTTAAGTTGTAGAAAACCTGGCATGCTCATGATTATAAATATGATGTCAACAGCTGAGATGAGGACATATGCACACTTTAAAATTTGGTGATATATTTTATACTTTCACTTGCAATTGTAAGGAAAAAACCTTTTTTCAGCGAATTCTCCTGATATGACTTGCTATAGGAGGAAGCACTCTTGCAGGCAGCTGAGTGTGGTCAAGAAGTGTCAAAGATCCTATTTGTTCAAGGTAAATATAAGAGGGTCTCAATATTGTTCAAAACTCTTTACCTAGTCTTGCCATAACTTCGGAGGTGTGAAGGAGTGGGGAGACTTAGAGGGATGGAATAGCACTGAGAAAGTTTGCCTGCACTATCTTTTTCCACCCCCCAACCCCTCTTGCCCCCAGTTGAATGCTGAAACAGCTACTTTAAAAAAGAAAAGAAAAAAGTAAGACTATGTATAGAGTACAGATATTGCTTCACTCTCCTGCCTGCAAATTTGGGAGTAGGGTTGTGTCAGCAGGTCCTGGCATGATCTACTGTGTATGTGACTCTGCTACCCTATGCCCTAGAAAGGAGGGTGTCCGGGGAGGATTGGGCTGTGGACACAGGGAGCATATTGTTCCAGTGGTTCTGCTACAGTGCAAACCAGGCTTCTTTCTCTCTCTCTGGAACTAACTTTGCTACACATGCAAAAAAATCTGTTCCTATTAGGTTTTTCCCTGGCCATTGTGGAAGCGTAAGTATGGCTCCTGTGGCAAAGGCATAATTTCTCTGTGTTGAGGGAAGCTGGCTTACCTGTTGTTCTTGGCACTCAGCTAGCACCCTTCTAGACAAGAGGGAAAGAACAAAGCTGAAAGTTCACGGAAAATATTTGGTGTTTTAAAACAAGAAGGAAAAATTAAAACCCCATTCTTTTAAAGCTTAATTTATCTATCTTCTAAGAATTTGGAATTTCAGTTTAGAGAAATCAGTATAGTCCTGAGTTATATTATTACCTACTGTCACATAGCTCTATGGGATATTGAAATATTATTTGTTACAGCTTTGTTACAGCCTAAAGATGATCTATATTCAAGTTTTGCTTCTCCCAAGGAGGATTCTTGCATGGTTGAAGAAAACGTTCAGGGTTAGGTGAAATATGCTTGTGAATGACATTTGAAATCACCTTGGACTTTGAATTTGAGGGACAGTAAAGCTTTTATGATATTAATGCAAAGCACTGTCACTTGGAAAATTTTAAACTATTGCTTCATTTATGATCTCCAAATAGTAATTTATTTGACAAAGGAAGGTGATTTATCACGGATGTCTCTTTTGCAACCCCCTGGAACAGTGCCTATTATATAGTAATATTTGTTGCTGTTTGTGGAATCCGTCATTCATTTAGAAGCTTTAGGGAGATACAAACTGATCTCCTACTGAAAACTTACAACTTGAGATAAGAATGAGGACAGATGAGGGTAGCAGGCAGGGACCATGGGTACTTAAGACCCTACACCCTCCTTTTTACAGACTTATGTACTTGATTACATTATTTAACACGAACTCTTTTATTCCTCTTTTTTTGTGTCACTTTTATACACAGCCTAAAAAAGAATTGAAGGAGCAAAAACAGAGCTGCATGTGTATGTTTGTCTCATTCTTTAAATAGATGACTCAGCTGAGCCTTCTTGTAGTTTGTTTTTAAGTAAACACATGAAAATATAATAGGTTTTCTCTGATAAAGAAAAGAAATAATAAGGAGAGAATGGAATGAACTAGAAGAGGTGTGTTGCTTAGGAAGGCAAGGTGAAGTAGTAATTTAGGATAAATGATCCCTTTCCCCTCCAATCCCACACAATAGCTAAAGAAGGAAAACATAGAAGATGAGTTTTGTTTTGTTTTTCCTTCTATAAGTAAATGGACAGGCGCTACAGATAATGGGTTGGATGATTTTCTTGCTAGCAGCTTCATTTTCATGTAGAACAACTGGTTGCCCAAAGGTATTAAGGGGAAAGTTTGAGCCCTGATTTTAATGCTTTCTCCAATACCCTTCCCGCCCTCTTTTTGCTCCCCTCTGTTTTCGGCCTTATTTCTTGGGGCCCTCACCTCTTCTTACCTTTCTTTTGATACTCTGTATTTAGAGGGAATATGCTTTCAATGCTAGGCTTGTTCACAGCCTTCAACATGCTTAGCCTTTAAATAATAAGATATGACCCTAAGATTTGAAAATTTCACTGTGCTACAGAATATTGCCTAGAGGAAATGGAATGTTTACCTGAACTGTTATGACAAAGGACAGTTCAATACTATTATTACATGCCCAGTACCTACCATAGTGCTTGGTTCATGAGAGGAGCTGTGTAAATGTCTGATGAATGAGTAAATGAATGTACGTACGCATAAATGCTATAAAAAAAAAGCCAGACTTAAGATAACAGATACCATTTGTTCTACATGGCAAATTAAAGTTAAAAGGTATGAATGCAGGTGCAAGAATCACCTGTGGGTACAAACAGAATTCTGTTATTATTTTTGAATTCTGGGTATGATATTTTATTTCCGAAATGAAATACCTAAATCATTTAAAAAGCAATATAGATATATAACAGTTCCTCATTCGCTCACTTGCAAAGGAAATTTTCAATACAAATAAAGTCATACATATTTATACTAGGGTAATTCAAAATAACTTCCTCACATAAGCACTGCTACGTTCAAATAAAATCTTGCCAACACTTCTGAGTACATTGGTTTAAGAAAAAAATGCTCCCCGTAGCGTCCGAACTATTTAAAAATCTCACAGGCTTCTTCAACATACATCAGTTATCTCTCTTCAAATCACTGACAAGAATTTAAAAACTGCTTCATCAGAACAAATGCTACCCTTTCTCCTACTCTAGTTAGAACCTGATCTTCTAAAAAGGACCATATTTACAGCTTCTTTTGAAATTTTAAAACCATTTGGCTGATATGTTTTTGCTACATTTTTTCCTGATTTAATTACTGGGACATTTGCATGAAAACAGGAAAATAGGGACATAAGATTTTTGTCTTGTGAGTTCATCTGTTTCTGATGCTTACTCTCTACCTGAGATCCATATCTGTTTTGTTACAACTGGGAGACCAGGAGCTAGATTTGAATTGATAAAGATATTGTTAGAGGTGAAATGAAGTTCAAAACTAGGGACTCAGGAGGCTAAGAGATAGATGGATGATATGATAATTAATTTTCTTCTAGGTTATTTATTTATGAGCAGTCCATATTGTCAGTGACACATGGCATTGCTATCGAAAAGCTTAAAATCCAGGGAATGATACAGAACTAGAGTGTCAAGACTTCTCTGAGAAAACCACACCCAGGTAGTTACTGCTTGTCATGGATTGACAGATGTCGGAGAAAACAGTGAAGGAGCTGAGTCTAGGTCATGTATGAACTCAAGATGGCCACTGAAAGTTGGAAAGAAAAAAAGCAAAATGCCCATCTAATTCTGATTACCTTGCAAATGCCTGTGATTTTTCACTAGGAGAATCAGAGAAGGCTATCAGGATAAATTCTCAGCATCTTCACCTGGAGTTCCATGGCATGTAGAAATTTACATTTTCAAAGCTAAAGTCATAATCTTGTTCTAACTTTTTATTTCTCCAATATACTCCAACTTGTTCAGTGGCACCAGAGTCTCGCCAGTCTTCTAAACTCCAACTCTAGGTTTATCCATGACTCCTCTCTTTTCCTTTACTTCCACATTCAAGCACTCCATATGGCTAAGCAGCATACCTCTGCCTGTTTCTTAAAACATTGCTGTCCTCCAACACTCCCTACCCTACTTTAGCTACTCGTCATTTCTTTCCTGGAAGGCTGTGCCCGCCACCTAACTGGCCTTCCTGTTTTCACTCTTTCCTCCTCACATCTATTCTCCACGCCATCACCAGAGTGAGTGATTGCTCTAAAACAAGGGTCCTTAACCCCCAGGCCGCGGACCCGTGAGGAACCAGGCCACACAGCAGGAGGTGAGTGGGAGGCAGGCAAGCGAAGCTTCATCTGTATTTACACCTGCTCCCTAAGGCTCACGTTACTGCCTGAGCTCCGCCTCCTGTCAGATCAGCAGTGACAGTAGATTCTCATAGGAGCATGAACACTATTGTGAACTGCACATGTGAGGGATCTATGTTGTGAGCTCCTTATGAGAATCTAATGCCTGATGATCTGTCACTGTCTCCCATCACCCCCAGATGGGACCATTTAGTTGCAGGAATACCAGCTCAGGGGTCCCACTGATTCTACATTACGGTGAGTTGTATAATTATCTAATTGTATATTACAATGTAATAATAAGAGAAATAAAGTGCACAGTAAATGTAATGCTCTCGAATCATCCCAAAACCGTTCCCTCAATCCCTGTATCTGTGGAAACATTGTCTTCCACGAAACTGGCCCCTGGTGCCAAAAAGGTTGGGGACCACTGCTCTAAAACATATTTCTGCTCATGCCACTGCTGACAATAAAACCATCAGTGGTTCTCCATTTCATACCTGCTGTGTTTCTCAAATCTTTCCTCAAAGTAACTCTAAGGATGGGTATTTTAATGTTTACAAAGATTGTTTTGAATCAATAGTTCTTCAACGTCAACCTTGTTTATCTCCCATACTGTTGGGCAAAATCAAGAATCCAAGAAGCTGGGTCATGTTAATCCTGTTTGTCCCTAGGGTTTGATTTGCGCAGTGTGAGAAGCAGAGAGCCAACTGGAGAAACTATAGGTTCTTTAGCAAAGCATATGAGCCACCTCACCTTTTTTTTTTTTAGCCTTGAAATAGTGTTTTTATAAAATTATTTTTAATGTTTTTCATTTCAATAGTTTTTGGGGTACAGGTGGTTTTTGATTACATGAATTGGCTCTTTAGTGGTGAATTCTGAGATTTTAGTGCACCTGCTACCCAAGCAATGGACATGGTACCCAGTATGTAGTCTTTTATCCCTCACTCACCTCCTAACCTCCCACCCTGCATCCCCAAAGTACATTATATCACTCTGTATGTTTTTGCATCCTTACACCTTAGCTCCCACTTATAAGTGAGAACATACAGTATTTGGTTTTCCATTCCTGAGTTATTTCACTTAGATTAATGATGAGGCTCTTTTAGGTGGAACATTTTCATTTCTTCAACCTCCTCTCCCATGATTCTTCAAATGGCTTATACGACTTCTGTAATATTGTTTATATTTTTTCATGAACAAAGCATGTTGTTTCCAGTGTTAGGGACCTTTCCTATCCTATTTACTCTACCCAGAATGTTCTTTCCTTCTCCCTTCATGTGACTGACTTCTGTTCACTGCTTAACTCAGGTCATATGCCATCTTCCCCTGGTTCCCAGGCTGGCTTTCTGTGTCCAATTATTCGTTTATATATCTTCTTTTTACTAGAATATGACCTTCTCTGAGGATAGAGACATTGTCAGTTTCATCAGTATGCCCCCAACTCCTAGCAAGTATCTGGCACATAGTGGACACTTAAAAACACTTTTTGAACTGAGTATGAATACCATGGTACAAATTAATTTTCGTCACCGAACAAAGAACTCCACATGCAGGCATGTTTTACTGACAATGCATTCAGCCACGGGAAGGCTATAGCATTCCCTCACTTCATATTAATAGGAGTACCAAAAGTTGGAACTGTCTCATTGGATTTTTGAATAATTTGCATTTAGTTTAGACATACATTTGCAAAAGTATTGAAATAAAAATACCTTTTACATGTGAAACATTTTAGAATTTCAAAGCTTTTTCACATGCATGATCTCACTTAATCCTTAAAATAAACCCTCAAGGTTGGCAGATATTATTTTGCCCAGTTTGGAAGAAAAGGGGATTTAAGATTTTGACGGAGTAAGACAAAATAATCAAACCCATTTTGGAAGTCTCAAGTATGTTTCAGATGTGGAGGCATCTTTGTGAAACCAATAAAGGGTAAATATTATGGGACAGGTAAGGAAACAGTGCTGAAAGGACTGGATCAGTCATTCGGGGCCACTGTCTAAGTAAAAATTGAACCCAGAGTCCTATGACTCAGTTTAGTCCTGACACAGTTCCTTATGCAGAGAAATCATGTGTGAATACATAATAGAAAGGAAGCCTTGGTTTTAGGAGAGCAACCTGAAGAAATGATTTTTTTTCTTTTCTTTCTCATAACTGGTTTGTTACTTGTCCTAGGTACACAAAGATACCAAACTATGAATAGAGTTGTTCAAGAGAGTAGTTTGGTAGTGAAATTGGAAAACTATTTGGGTTTATTTGGGAATAAGAGAGTAGGGCAGCAGGGATCCTATAGAGACTAAACATTAAAAAAATAATGTGTCATTTTTGTGATATATTAATTAAATTCTTTTAGTTTTAAGTAAGCATAATGAGACTATCTGAATGCATTACAGTAATTTTCTTTCTTTCTTTCTTTCTTTTTTTTTTTTTTGAGACAGAGACTCACTCTGTCGCCCAGGCCAGGGTGCAGTGGCATGATCTCAGCTCACTGCAACCTTTGCCTCCTAGTTCAAGCAATTCTCCTGCCTCAGCCTCCTGAGTAGCTGACATTACAGGCATGTGCCACCATGCCTGGCTAATTTTTGTATTTTCAGTAGAGATGGGGTTTCACCGTGTTAGCCAACTCAAACTCCTGACCCTGTGATCCGCCCACCTTGGCCTCACAAAGTGCTGGGATTACAGGTGTGGGCCATAGTGCCCGGCCGTTACAGTAATTTTCTAGAATTTTTTCTGATAAATGTTAGTCCCCCCAAAAACATATTTTTTTGTAGTTCTGTTGTTGAATGTAACACTACCCCCAGTAAAAGGCTTTTACTTCACTTTACTCAGAATTTTGTAAAACAAATTTAGCAAATGCTCTTTTGAAGGGAGAAAAATTTCACATAAGTCAAATAGTAGGTAAAAACATTATTTAACATAATTGTGCTTTAATTCACTCTTGAGAGGGCAGAGATGCAAAATAAATTCTGTATATACTGTAAAGCAACAACTGAATGGAAAGACACTTATAATCTTCTTTTCTATCCCTGGAAGTTGGTTAAACAGTTTTTCAAAATATGCTTCTATGCATAAATATTTTGAAGTTAAAATAAATGTGTTGGCTAATGCATTGGTATTATCAGCCAATTAATAAATTCAAGTATGTGATGGGACTAACTTTCCCAAGCTAGTGGTTACTTGACAATTGCACATGTGTATCATATATTTATCCACCCAGCAAGAGCTTGTTCATTCCCTTCTATGTGCTGGCTTCCTTGCTGGGAATAGCATAAAACAGTAATCAAGACAGACTTGGTCCTTGCAGGCTAGTAGGGAAGACAGACTGTGTATGATGAATGCTGTTGGGAGTATAGAAGGCAGGCTCATCTAGTCAAATGATAGCTACAAAATAAAGTGAAGGTGAGAGTAGATCTTCCTAATGCACAGGAGGTCAGGTCCTTGAAATCCATCAACCACCAATGAAATTAGTTTAAATCACCTGTGATGTGTTATAACCCTTCTAGGCTGGGGTAAGGGCATATTGGGACCTCAGAGTAGGCTGGAAGAGAGAGAGGATAAAGCCTGGTATCAGAGCTACAAGGAGAAACGCCAATGTTTCAATGATAATAGCTAAAGGGCTTTGGTGAACAAAGCTCTCAAGAGGCTGACCTCAGTACCCAAGGGCTCATATTGGTGGGCAGGAGGCTTGCCAGTATGAGGCAATGTCTTGTATTTGCTGCAGGGCCTCCCTCAGTTGGAATACGACCCCAGTCAGCTGTGGGGGGTCTCATGAACAGGCTGTAACTCTTGATAGGAGAAGATTGGCAAGGACTAGACAGATTATCCGGGGAGCAGCCTCAAACTGGGTGGGGTTCAGGCCAGGGCATAATTCCATGAGAGAATCAGAGTGCAAAATGGGCCCCACAGCAGATACAATGAGTATGTCGGAAGGGATTGGTGGTTTGGGGCTGCTCCTTAGGGGCTTTAGGGTCCCTGACATCTTCTTAGATGTCAGGCTCAGTGCAGCAGTCTCTTTCTCACTCCTCATCCCCCTCTTCCTGCCACCACTGCCCCTCTCTCTATCATGTTCGTATCCCGGTTCTGTTATGCCCAAATATTGAATAAGGCTTCTGTTGGTAACAAGTGCTATTAATAGCTTTTGAATGTGAATTTGACTTTTGTTGGGAGAATATTATTTTCAGTAATTGTCAGCTCATTAAAATATATTATAGGTAGGGTCTGAGTTTCTGCTGTGAAAGGTTATGACGCTTAAAATTAAAATAAATATAAACAAATAACTTCAGTATTTTGATTTACTTATTGACTCTAGTATTTGTACATTTTTGTAACCAAAATGCAAAAGTGACAACAGAACTATAAAGAAGTCATTAACTAGTGACTATATTAATTTTTTTCTTAATCATCTTTACTATTTTTTCTTTTTCTTTTTCTTTTGAGATAGGGTCTTACTCTGTTGTGCAGGCTGGAGTGCAGTGGTGCAATCACAGTTCGCTGCAGCCTTGACCCCTGGGCTCAAGCGATCCTCCCATCTTCGCCTCTGGAGTAGCTGGGACTACAGGCAAATGCCACCACACCCAGCTAATTTTTGTATTTTTTGTAGAGATCAAGTTTCCCCATGATGCCCAAGCTGGTCTCGAAGACCTGGGCTCAAGCAATCCACTCACCTCAGCCTCCTGAAGTGCTGGGACTATAGGCGTGAGCCACCATGCCCAGCATCATCTTTACTATTTTCTTTTCTTTTTTTTTTTTTTCCGAGACAGAGTCTCACTCTGTCGCCTAGGCTGGAGTGCAGTGGTGCAATCTCGGCTCACTGCAACCTCCGACCCCCGGGTTCAAGCGATTCTCCTGCCTCAGCTTCCTGAGTAGCTGGGATTACAGGCCCACACCACCAGGCCCGGCTAATTTTTGTATTTTTAGTAGAGATGGGGTTTCACCATGTTGGTCAGGCTGGTCTTGAACTCCTGACCCTGTGATCCACCTGCCTCGGCCTCCCAAAGTGCTGGGATTACAGGCTTGAGCCACCGCGCCTGGCATCTTTACTATTTTCTTAAAAGAACTAAATAGCATACATGCCTATGTTCTTACTGTGTAATGGATTGGGGGTGTTTCGAAATGGACCTAATAGACATAAGCTCATTGTTTACCTTTTTGCCCAACTTTATTTTAAAAAATCACATAAAAATGGAAATTTATTCACTCTTATATCTGTGTTCTCAGGTGTATTTTAATAAAGATGGAGCCAGGCAGTTTTAACTTGGCCACTTATCACTTGAGCAAGTAAATGTGGCCAAGTCACTTAGCTTCTGTGGGCCTCAGTTTCTAATCTATAAGTAAAAGATAATAGTGCCAACCTAATAGGTTTGTGATTTAGAGCAAATGAGACAGTGGGGATCCAAGTGCTTGTTAGTTGTAAAGTGCTAATGCAGGTGTTGGGTATTTATATTCAGATGCAGGTTATGCCCACCTCATATAAATTAAATGTGAATGCGTTCAAAAGCTCAACCAGTTCCTGAGGCAAGAAATGTAAAATGGCAACAACTAAAAGGGTCAGTGAAACTCTTGGCGTCTAACCAGTCCTCTCCAAAATATTTTCTGATGGCATATTTCAAAATATGAGAAAAGATAAAGGAATGAAAAGAACTGACCTTTCTCTCTAACCCTTAAAGCATTTTCTCTCCAAAGAAACTCTGCCATAGAAACTTCAGGCCTGACTCAGTACTAAAGGTGACCATTGAAAGGACAGTTTAGAATGTTGTATTTATGCAAGTGAGGTGCCATGAACATGTACTTGTCCGAGGTGGACATGATCAGAACAAGCTTGTTCACAAAGCCCTTCCCTCATCCTTGGCCATGAGTCACAAAAATCTAACATCTGGACATAAAATACTTCCCTGAACAAAAGTTGAAACTTTTGCATATATGTGTTTGTGTATTGAATATATAAAGGAAGAAAAAAATGGAGACAACAGACTCTTTCGTTGACTCAAATTTACGGCCAAATTTTAATAACGCAGCTGTCCATATGTGAGACACTAATGAGAACATAAGGAATTCCTGGATAGAAAAGGGATGGTTGGCCCAATGGCCTGTCCCCTTCAAGTTTATTGCAACACACCTCTTTGTGTTGTCAGCATATCTTCCAACCCCTTTTGCCTACATAAACATGTCTAGCTGTCTCTTAAACTCATTTTTACTTTATGTTTCACTCAATGGACTTATTTGGTAATTCACAGTATTTCCCATATGCCTGTAGTTCTCTGGATGAAGTAGTCCTACATTATCACTACTTATTAATTAATTATGTAGAAATACTTTATAATAAAGTATTTACAGCAGACATAACTAGAAATTTGAAAGTAATTAACTGAGAAAACAAATATACCTACAGTGAATATAGAAACAACTGTTCTTTTGCTAATCTATATTCTAATTTTTCATAAAGATATGAAGAAGTAGGTGGATAGTGATTAAGGTGGGTAAATATAAAAACTTTCCTTTTATGATGTTAGTCTTATTAGCAAATCTCTTAGCAAGGAGAAAATGCTAAGCCTAATTGATGTAATAAAGAAGATGATCTGATGTTTTTATTTAGGTTGGGTTAAAGCCATATTCCAGATAATATTTTTATCTCCTTAATCATATCAATGTTGCAGGTTAATGTAAATTTGATGTGAATTATTAAAAAAAGAATATAGAAATGATTTTACATGAAAATTTATTTTTAAAAAAACTTTCCAAATGCTAGTGGGCCAATGGGCTTGGGGTGAGTTCTTAGGTTGACTCTGGGTCCTTCTGATTAAAAAATACACCTGAAAACTTCCTTTAATTTGATTGGCATCAAGGAATTGGAAATAATTAAAGAATGCTAGGGAGAACTGATAATTAATGTATAATTTAGCTGAATATTTTGCATTTTAATTTTTTGAATGGTATTATTTTAAAATTATTTCAATATATATGTGGTGATCTGATGTGTGTGATGACATTACACATCAGTTCTAGTCTTTTATTGACAAACACAAAGAGTGACCAACTTGCCCTCTACTCACCCTGAACTTTACTGGTTTTAGCCCCGGGAATCCCATGTCTTGTGAATCTGCTCAGCTCCAGGAAAACAGGTACAAACACATACTTAAAAATACAAATAATTTGCCTCTGAAATGTGCTTGGCTTTTTGGTCTGCATACTCTTCAGACCCTGAGAACCCAAACATTGTAAGTGTTACATCCGCATTAAGAATTTTGCTTCGTTGTGCTAAAAGCCCATGTTCGGGTGTCACCACCTTGGTGACTACGGAGAAATATAACCCATGCGTTGTTTTTTTCTTTTAAATTGTTTCCAAGCTCAGATGCTTGATGGTTTATGTATGTATGTATGTATTTATTTATTTTAAAAAGCTGAAAAAGCTTTGAAAATCAAACCTATTTTCTTCTAAACGTTTTTCTCTCAAGTACTTGCTTTCCAGACACACAGTAAGATACATCCTGAATCTGGCACCTTGAGTGCTCCCCCAAATCTCTGAAGCCTAAGCCATATCTATTGTCCAGTCTATGGTAGAAAAAAAGTGAACTACACTGAGTTATTGTAGTCTTGTGTGTCTCACAATTAGAAGAATTCTGCAGGTATTTTGTTAGTTTTAAATTTGCAGACTGTGACTTCTGAACTCTTTCGAGGAGGAGGTCTCAATAAAGAGCATGCTTCAGTCTACTCCTTAATGATTTTTAGCTTCAATGAAGCAATTTGCAAGACTCCTCTTCCTAACAACTGCTCTGCCAAGCATTGTATAAAATAGCATTCTTTATGGTTAGATGATCCCATGGAAGATGACCAAAAGGTTTTAAATACAGAGGAACGTACAGAAAAACACTGTACTCTTTAACTGTCACATCTCCCCTATTCCATCCCTTCATCTCCTTCATACAGGATTTCTGCATTTTTTTCATATGCATGCTACATCTCTGTGGTAGCACCTTGTTCTCTGTGTGTGTGTATGCAGGAACGTGTGTGTGTGCATGAATGTGTGTAAACATGTACTATTTTTAGCTGTAGAACATGACACAAATTTCTTTCCTGGTCACCATGCTGCATGACTGATCCATTTCATATGATGTGTTTAGTATGGTTCATTGCCCACTGGTCTTATTATTTAACAATTTGCACTAAATTAAATATTCTGTTTACAGGTGTAAATGGAAATTTTGGCTTCTGATAATTTATTTACTGGATAGAATGATCTTGGTTGAATTAGCTCTGCCAATATTGGATTGCTTATACCTGGAATAAAGTTTGGGATATTTAATTAGAATATCATAGCAAGAGAAACATATTATTTTTATGGCTAAGCTTAAGCTACTGAGGCCAGTATCATTAGTCTAGGAGACATTTACTATAATTCTCCAGAGATTTTTTTAAAAAAAACCACGTGTATGTCTTGATGGATGAGAGGTAGTTAAATTAGTGGTAATGTGTACAAATTACTCAAAAGTTCAAAAAGCTTGAAACCTTTATCATCTGCAATAACATTTTGTTGATAAGTGGAAATTTCTCATTTTAAACTCTTTTGGCTTCCAACAGGCTCAAAGAGCTAGTATTTATTATACTGTTTGCCAGGTTCTACATTATTTGCTTTACCTGTATTGCTTCATTACATCCTTACAGTGTCTTGTGAGGTGGGTATAATGTTTATTCCCATTTTACAGAGAATATCCATTTATATAATATCATGAACATATATCCAATGACGTAATTTGCCTGCAAATGTACCCAGTAAGTGGTAGAGTCATCCTGAAGCCTGCTTTCCAGGCTCCGCCTATATTCTAGGTAAGTGATTCCAAACTCCATAGTGGCTTGTGTCTAGCCTTGTTCTCCTGACATGTTCCCTGTGTTCCAACTTCCTCTCAACTTCTCCATGTCATAGAGGATGTGAAAGCCAAGCACTGCCTCCTAGGCTTTGTGCATGGTTTCCCATTCTTTCCTTTTCTGTCTGTCACACTCCCAGTTTTGTTTTGTTTTCAGCTCTAGCATTGGAGTGGCACTTATGGCCACTATCTGTACTGGATCTAGCAGGAGTTTGGCTAAGCTCCTAAGACATTAACTTTATTTATTCATTTATTTTTAATTTCTAGCTTCTCATTTTGAAAAAAATTAAAAAAAAACAGCTTTAATGAGATACAATTTACATACATATAATTCACCTATTCGAAGCCTGTAAGGCAATGGTTTTTAATATGTTCACAGATACATGGACAATCATTGACATAATTTTAGAATATTTTCATCATCACAAAGAGAAACACTGTACCCTTCAGCTGTCACATCTCCCCTCTTGCATCCCTTCATCTCCTTCAGCTCCAATCGACCACTAATCTACTTTCTGCCTTTGTAAATTTGCCTATTCTGGACATTTTACATAAATGGAATAACATAATACATGATCTTTTATGACTAGCTTCTTTCACTTAACTCAGTGTTCTCAAAGTTCATTCATGTTTTATCATGCCTCAGTACTGCCTTCCTTTTTATGGCTCAAAACTATTCTATTGTATAGATAGACTACCTTTTGTCTATCCACTCATCTGCTGATGGACAGGTGGGTTGTTTCCACCTTTTGGCAATTGTGAATGGTGCTGCTATGAACATTTGTGTGCAAGTTTTTGTTTGAATACCTGCTGTCACTTCTTTTGGGTATATACACAAGAGTGGAATTGCTGGGTCTTAATTCTATGTTTCACTTTTTGAGAAACTGCCAACTTGTTTTCCACAGTAGCTGCAACGTTTTTAATTTCCATCAGTAATGTAGAATCAGGGTGGTTCCAATTTCTCCACATCCTTGCCAACACTTGTTATTTGCTGTTTTGTTTTGTTTTATGTTTTGGTTATAACCTTCCTAGAGGGTTAAGTGGCCTAATTAATTTTTTTTTTTTTTTTTTGAGACAGAGTTTGACTCTTGTTGCCCAGGCTGGAGTGCAATGGTGTGATCTTGGCTCACTGCAACCTCTGCCTCCCAGGTTCAAGTGATTCTCCTGCCTCAGCCTCCCTAGTAGCTGGGATTACAGGCATGTGCCACCACACCCAGCTAATTTTGTATTTTTAGTAGAGACGGGGTTTCTCCATGTTGGTCAGGTTGGTCTTGAACTCCCGACCTCAGGTGATCCGCCCGCCTCGGCCTCCCAAATTGCTGGGATTACAGGCATGAGCCACCACGCCCGGCTGGCCTAATTAATTTTTAAGATCTTTAAAGACTCTAAAAGAAGGCTTTATTTTTTCCTCTTCTGTGCTCCCAAGCACTGGTTTAAATCTCTCTTGAAGTATTTGTCACCAAATCCTTTAATCTCTCTTTCTCTCTATCTTTCTCCTCTCATCCCTTTCTGGAAACCAGGATGGACATTCTTATTCCTTTTGTGTTCCCAGGACACAGTGCCCAGGGCTCAGTACATTAAATGAATGAAGAGGCATGAGTAGGGAGCTGTGGGGACAAGGAATGTTGGGAATGAACGTTTATTATCCCTCCCATTGTGCCAGGCACTGTGTAGCACTAATATATGTTATCTCATTTAATTTTCATAATAGCAGTTAAGAATCAGGTGTTATGGTATTCATTTTGCAGAAGAAGAAATTGAAACCAGAGAAATTCTCTTGGCACCCAACCACTGAGAGTAGAGTCTGGCTTCAAACCAAACTCTCTGAACTCAAAACCTATGTTAATTTCACGACAACATGTGTCAATCAAAGAAAAGCTAAGGGCCATCACTATTCTTACTACCACTACTATGACTATCCCAACTTATTGGATGTTTTCTGTGTGCTGTACGCCATGACAGCTAGTTTTTGGATGCTATCTAATTTGATCATTTAAAAATTTAGTGAGTCAGACATTATTATTCCAATTTTTCAGACAATAAAATAATCCCTGAGAAAAGTAATTTGCCCAAGAACAACAACTAATAAGCAATGAGTTCAAAACCAGGTCTGTTTAATTATAAAATTTCTGTACTCCTATCAGTGTGGGAAAATACATTAGAGATCTCAAAGTTTACCTGGTTATCCGACAGTGTGGGGAAGTTTGCCAGGTAACCAGACAACCAGACTGCCCAGCAATTTTTTCCCAAGTACTTTTGCTTTCTCAGCTGCTTCCAATCATAATTTTGGTAGCATAGATAACTTGGCTAATTCTATATGTTATGAAAAAGGCACACTGTGACCCACAAAAGAAAGAATGTTCTGTTCAACTGGCTTATTGTGTTTCTATTTATTTATTTATTTATTCAGAGACAGGGTCTGACTTTGGAGTGCAATGGCGCGATCTCGGCTCACTGCAACCTCCGCCTCCCAAGCTCCAGCAATTCTCCTGCCTCAGCCTCCAGAGTAGCTGGGACTACAGGCATGTGCCACGGTGCCTGGCTAATTTTTGTATTTTTAGTAGAGACGGAGTTTTGCCATGTTGCCCAGGGTAGTCTTGGACTCCTGAGCTCGGGTGATCCGCCTGTCTCAGCCTCCCAAAATGCTTGGATTACAGGCATATTGTGTTTTTAATAATTTTACCTATAATATATGTAAAGTATCCTACCTCTGACTGGACAACTTTTTAAATACAGTAATTATCTGGTTACCCCTGCTTTTAACAGTTTGGCCATTCATTTGTTAATTTAATATTTATGTCATGAAGCTATCTTTTCTCTTACTACATAAAATCTACCTTAGCACTAAATGAAATGCTGGTAAGAATCCACAATAAAGATAAACAAAAAAATCATAACTAGAATAGAAGATTTTTAAATATATTTCAATTTTATGTACTGATTTATATACTCTGATTTTAGAGTATTTTTCCAGCATTTATGGTAGTTTGTTAAATATTGGGAAACCTCAGCATGACTATGTTTTGGAGGCAGGTATAATGGGAAGGCAGAGGCATCAGATGCCTTTAAACACCAAGTACTTAATCAGTATATTTCCTTATTCCTAATATCTGCTTTAGATATTTCATTATTCTTCTTGTCATGTTTTTCATTGCTCTTCATGCCTTTTTTAGAGGTTTTTTGTTTTTTTTTTTTTAAATAGAAGCCGATGTTACCATTTGGCATATGTCTCCCTTGGCAGTGACATCTTGAAAATTAAAAAAAATAATACCTCCCTCGCATGCATCCATTCAGGCTGCCTGTAACTGCACTGTACTTCGAAATGTGTCACCTTATGAAATTCTGCAAATTGTTCATAACATTGTCTCTATAAATGTTTTGGAAGGGCTTTACTGTCAGGTCAGCTTTCTAAGGGCTAGAAATATGTCAAACTGGCAGCTTTACCTTTATTTAAGAGCCAAAATACAAATAAGTAGATTACAAAGCAATCAATCAATATAGCATTGCAGGATGTCATGGTTGGCATTGACCTCAGAGTTTGGCCCTGTCATTTTACAGATGAGTAAACTTGTCCGTAAACTCTGCAGGAGACAGGGTTTTGTCCTGACTCAGTTACAGCCAATCAGGTAACCTTGGACATGCTGCTGTGCCTCAGTTTCCTCATCTGAAACAGATGAGATTTCCCTCTGTTAGATCATCTCTGAGGCATTTTTCCAGATGTCAATTTGTAAGGTGTCATGACAAATTTGATATATTGTATTTGATATACTTCCAGTCCTTAAAAAACTTCTGACCTCACATAAAAGATTGCTCTAATCTTTTATGTGGTCTCCTTATATATTCTTTAAAAGTTGGAAGCACTATCAATTTATAGTTATTGGCAAAATCATAACTTTTATTCACTGTTGAAAGAATAAACAAATGAAGATCTTTTTCCCAGTCAGAGCATTTCTTCACTTTTTTTTCCCTCCCTGGTTTGTTGTTGTAGGGTTGCTTGGGGATATTAGGTTACTGACCTTTGTTTTCCATTCTACAAGAAGCTTTCACTAAAGTATTTTTGAGAGGGGTCTTATAGGAAACAATGACTCTCACATGCAAGTAATTAAATGGAAAGAAAAAATGGCACACATTTGACTTGATTAATTTTCTTTCTTTCTGTAAACCTGTGGATCCTAACCTGAAAGTTGTGTGCAAGAGTCCACAGTCTCACTGAGATATTTTATCTTTTGCATTACACTAAAGTCTCCGGGTGAATTTAGTACTCCTGTAAGGCCTGGGCAGGCTAGTTTGGCAAACAATGTAATCTGACATGATGCACGCTTTTTTACTCAACTGTAAATATCTATTTCATTCAGATATCACCTGCTATTCTTAAGGCAAGTCTTTGGAATAGAGACCTTAAATGTGTCAAAAATATGTAATGTGTTTGTGATAGAAATAAATAGAGACCAGGGTGACTTAACACACGGGGTTTCACATGTGCGGGCCAGCACTTGCAGAATTCTAAAGTAGGTTATGTTAGCCTTCCCACTTTCAATGCCTTTATGGATGTGGTGTTTATATATCCTAGATTTTCCAGGGCAACTCTGGGTTGTAAATATTCTGTCCTGTTGTTCCCATAAGCACAATCATACTTGTCAAGCTATGTGTCACGAGTTTTGGTTTGGAAAATATGGGCTCCGTATGTACATCAGAGCCTGTTTTTTCTGGCCTGATGCCCTATGCTATTCCTCTACTCTGCCCTACCCCTAGCCCACTTCCCATTCTCATCAAAGCCTTGTTTCTGTTACAGTTCACTTGCTCATGTTGTCTATGCCTAGTGTCTAGGGGGCAATGTGAACAGTAAACAATCTGTGCTAATGGGCAAGTGGAGAAAATCGGGGTCAGGAGAATCCGCACATCCAGAGTGCTCTGTCTCCTCTCAGGTAGCATAAGTGGTTCTCTGGAAATAAGGCCATAGTTTCATTTATCTCTAAGACAAAGAGTCTTTCTATGGTTGGTTGACTGAGGCAGATTTCTTGGAGGAGGGAAGGGTCCTCTGCATTTCATCACAAAGATGGTAATTTCTCCGTCAATACCTTGGACCAGCTTTGCAGATGTGTCCTCGACGTGATTAGACCGCGGTAGCGGTAGGAAAGGAATAAAAGCCCAGTGTGCCAGCTTTACTCCTCGACCCACAACAATTTCTTCTGGTATGTGTACGCTGCTCAAATGCTCTTTTTACAAAGTTGGAAAGCAAAATTGCTTCATGACAATATTTGCTGAGACAGCAAGACAATCTATGCCTCTCCATTGTTAAATCCCTGAGCCCTACCCAATCTGACTTTAAAAAAATATATTCTTTCATCAGGAGGCTATGTTTAACATTTGTAAAAAGACATTTAGGATTATTTGAAATATTTTGTAGATTTCAAGTTCATTGTCTGTCATTTTCCTTTTAGCCTAACCTTATTTCTGTTTATTGTATGTGATTTTGTTACATAAACATATACAGGTTTCCACTAATTGTTTAAACATCTTGCTTTAAAAATCTCTGTTTAAGCACTTTTATTTGTATCACTTTTTTTCTTGTCTTGATTTGGTTCTTAACGGTGATAAATTTCAATGGAATCTCCTCTAACTCTTTAAAAAATAACTCCTCATTTTTCTGTGTTAAGCAGTTTACCTTTTAGAAATTTAATCAGCATTCCTTTTGGCACTTTGTATTATCTTAAAAAGCAACATTAGTACCTTGGCTTTTCAGTCCTGAGAGCATTTGCTGAACCAGATGGTTTCAATATCGTCTATTATTTTTAATCATACATGGTTAAGTCTCAAGAACCAGTCTCTTGAGACTGTTGACTATTTAGGAAGCTAGAAGAGCAAGCACACATCTTTAGAAACAGGATGTACATTTAGTATCATTATTATCCTAACCAATATCTGAGTAATTGAGCCGCCTTATTATCAGATTCAGGCTTTTCTAACAGTCTATTATCAGTTTCTTTTTCTGAACTTTTATGTCTACATTTGGGGAATTTAATGCTATTATAGACTCACTGGTCACTTTTGTAAACTATAATCTCCCATAGCAATAATTGTTTTTAATTCCAGGCATAGTATGTACCAAGCATATTAACTTCTAAAATCTTTTTTTTTTTTTTTTTTTTTGAGCCAGGGTCTCACTCTGTCACCTAGCCTGACTAATTTTAAAAAATTTTGTAGAGATAGGGATCTCACTAAGTTGCCCAGCCTGGTCTGAACTCCTGGGCTCAAGCAATCCCCCTGCCTCAGCATCTCAAATTGCTGAGACTACAGGTGTGAGCCACTGCACTTGGCCAACTTCTAAAATCTTAATGACAAAACAAAAAGATTAGTATTATTATCTCCATTTTACAGATGGGAAAATAGGTTTCAAAAAGGTAAATTATATTTTTTTCCATTTCATGACCAATAAGAATGAGGCTTACATTCAAGTCGAGTCTCTGTCTATTTTGATCATTTCTAAGTCTGTCTGACTTAGAAACCCCCACTTCTAACCACTGTGCCATAGCACTTCCTGCTAACCCTGAATAAAGGTGTCTGTTATGTAAATCAACATATTCATTGACAATGGACTTCCTTTTTGTGTACTGCAATATGTACATATAAAAGCATTCAGTATTAGCCTTGTCTGGTTTCTTTTTTATTTGAAAAATACCAACCCCCCCACATAATAATAGTTATAAAATTGTATAAAATAAGAAGCCAAAAACTTTCCTGACCCTCCAAGGTCATACTTTAAAAGTTCTCCTAGGCATATCTAGATGTGACTCCATATACATTTTCTTTTTAATTTTTAAAGTCTTATCTTGAGGTTTATTACCAAAATTACTACACCTTATCACTTTCTGCTTGCATAGCGAACATAGAAAAATTTATTTTTCTGGAAAATACTGTGAAGTATCTTCATGGTTTTTTACTTTTTCCCCTTTTTTAAAAAATAAGGATTTTGAGAACCAGAGTCTGCAAGCTGTGAAATGGTCAGGCAAATAGTTTGAAAATACTGGCTCTCCAGTTTTCACCTGATATTTGCCTATTGTTAGACTGCAGGAAGAGGGATTTAGTGAAATAAAATATTTAATATTTCATACTATTTTTTTTCCTATGTGGATGGTTGGAGATTCTTACAGATAATTTCTTCTTTTAGATCAGAAACTCCTGTTAAAAACAGACGTTTAGCATAGGCTTTTCTAGGCTTCCATCTTCTATTAAAAAGTAGGGGCATATTCATAATGAAAAAGTTGGGGAGATGAGAATGAAAGGGCTATAGGAAAGGGCGTCATCATTAAAGAAGTTATAGGAACACTTTTTCAGCTCCTTTGAATCGACCAGAGTTGATCTTAGACAAAATTCCATGGAAGGCAGAGTTTACCTTCATTCTTGTCTTCACTGGGGCCACTGCCTTCTCTCCTTCTGGCTCCAACCGAAGCCTATAAATCTATTACATTTCTGTTTACATGGCAGGACCTTTGTTTTGATCTCTGCTGGACTGTAAGCTATGAGGGACCTTGTTTTTGTAACTATCCCAGTGCCTGATTAGTGCTTAAAAGACAGGTATGAGACGAAGACAAACACATTCATGAGTGATTGGATGACAATAATTACTGCTGTTTGGGGTCCTCAGAGTAAATAGTATGCAAATTTTCAATAGGGCATTAACATCAGTGTGAGAGGCAGAATGTACCACTGGATGGAGCACAGGTTTAGGGGTAATTTCTCTCCCAAACCCTCCACTTACTAGGAGTATGATCTTTCTTTGCTGAATTCTGAGGATTTTTTTTTTTTTTTTGGTCTCAGTTGTTCCATCTGTGTTATGGGCATATTATCACTCATGGCCTTGTGCTACTGTCAAGGTTCAATGATAAGGCCGGGGCGCGGTGGCTTACACCTGTTATCCCAGCACTTTGGGAGGCCGAGTTGGGTGGATCACTTGAGGCCAGGAGTTCGAGATCAGCCTGTCCAAAATGGTGAAACCCCGTCTCTACTAAAAAAAAAATAATAATAATAATAATAATACAAAAATTAGACTGATATGGTAGTGCACACCTGTAGTCCCAGAACCTGAGAGGCGGAGGTTGCAATGAGCCAAGATTGCACAACTGCACTCCATCCTGGGCGACAGAGTGAGACTCCGTCTCAAAAACAAACAAACAAAAAGATTCAATGATAATATGATGCAATGTGCTTAGCTCTGATCTTTAGACTACATAGACTATAGATAGTGATAGTAATACGATTACTACTACTATTAATGAGAATTCAGTAAATGCATAATTATTTGTGGAGCCTTGTTTGTGCCAGACCCCACTCCAGACATTAGTAATTCAGTAGAAGACAAAAACAGACAAAAATCCCTCCTCCCAAAAAGCTTACATTTGAATAAGACATGAAAAATGAATAAGCTAAATATAGAATATATTAGGAATGATAAGTGTGATGGAGATGCCTAAAGTGTAGAAAGAGGATAGTGAGGTGGAAGGGTCTGGAACTTTAAGATCGGATGGCCAGGAAAATCCTCACTGAGAAGTGTGTAGAGGCTTGAACAAAGTGGGGGAGCAAGCTTTAGCAGGGAAGAGCAGTCCACAGGACAAGTCACCCTAACCACTTAATTATTAAAATCCTTCTCTGCTGAGGTCACCCTTTGGTAAGCATTCACATGGGACACACATAACTTTACAGTTTTTCCCATTCAGAAAGGCCTATCCTCTTACTCAAATTTCCTTGACACCAATTTTCCAGTCATGTTTCTTCCACATCCCTGACCATCCAGCAAAATCATTGTCTACGGCCCGTAAATTGGTATATCATTGTGTGTGTCTGGCTGTATCTCCTTCTAAGCAAAATGCACAACCAGGTGCATTGTCTAAAGTTTTGCCCACTGGGAGAATTTCCCTTCACCACTGTTTTTCAGGGATGTTTTAGAGAGGCCTTGTGGTGCTGTAGTTGTCCACTTTTGTGTGGTGCCTGAATCTCATACAGAACCACCTGTAAACCAGGCCTGAGTCTTCTATTTTCTGGTCAACTGGTTTGTAGAGAATTCCCTGTGAGGTCACAGGTGCATGCTGGAAGAGAGAAGGTAGAATAGCAGCAGTGGGGGCCATGGGCCTTCGGGCCATTTCATGTTACTTACTTATGCTTCCAGGGCCTGCTCAGGCCTCATGATGTTATGTGCCACTTCTATTTGATGATGGAGTGTTGTGGTGCATTCCCAACTTTATGGCTTGATGGCTCAGCTGAAACCCAGTTCATGATGGGTAGCTCAGGTCATCTGGTAACTTGATGGCCCAAGGTCTAGCATTCAGTTTCCTTTAAGGCCAAGGGCTCTCTCTCTCAAAGGAGAGTAGTTATCTGCAGATGATGGCAGGGCCTTGCTCCAAAATCCTAAAAGCTTGATCCCTGATTCCCCTATGGGGTTTTGCCAAAGGCTCAAACAGCATCTCTATCTGCCACTGACATTTTAAGTACCATTAGATCTTCCAGATCATATAGTCCAAGTGTCAGAGGAGCTTGAATGGCAGCCTAAATCTGTTGCAGAGCCTCCTCTTATTCTGGGTCTCACTCAACACTACCAGCTTTTCGGGTTACTCAGTAAATGGGCTACAGTAATAACATACCCAAATGAGAAATCTATTGCCTCCAAAATCCAAATAGGCCCAATAAATATTGTGCCTTTTTCTCGGTTGTAGTAGGGGCCAGATGCAACAACTTATTCTTTACCTTAGAAGGGATATCTTGGCATGCTCCCTACCACTGGATGCTTAGATATTTCATTAAGGGAGAATGTCCCTGATTTTTAATTGGATTTATTTCCCACCTTCTGAGATGCGAATGTCTTACCAGTAAGTAGTCGCTACTTTTCCCTCACTAGGTCCAGTCAGTGTAATACCATCAATATAGTGGATCAGTGTGCTATCTTGTAGAAGGGAAAGGCAATCAAGATCCCTGTAAACTAAATTCTGATATAGGGCTGGAGAGTTGATATACCAGAATAACATTTACTTAGCATTTGCTATATGCTGAACACTGTGCTAGTTCATGGGACATACAGTTAAATAAAAATGTAATCTAGTACTAAGGAACTTGTACTATAGCTGGGAGAGTTCAGACTCTCTTGTGTAGTTCAGGGAAATAAGGCAAATATGCTTGGTGCTCTGGAATTTGTATCAAGTAGGTGTCATCCATTACCTTATAAGAAGGGTGGCGAGGCAGGAGGATCACTTGAGCCCAGGAGTTTGAGACCAGCCTGGGCAACACTGGGAGATCTTGTCTCTATAAAAAATTAGCCTGGCATGGTGTCATGTGCCTGTGGTCCCAGCTACTTGGGAGGCTGAGGTAGGACAATTGCTAGACCAGGTATTTGAGCCTTCAGTGAGCTATGATTGTGCCTGTGCACACATTCTAGCATGGGTGACAGGGTATAACTCTGAAAAAAAAAAGAAAGAAAAGAAAGAAGGAAAGAAGAAAAAAGAAAAAAGAAAGAAAGAAAGGAAGAAAGAAAGAGAGAAAGAAAGAAAGGGAAAAGAAAGGAAGGAAGGAAGGAAGGAAGGAAAGGAAGGAAGGAAGGAAGAAAGAAAGAAAAGTGGCCATATAGTTTATCATCCAAATTGGAAGACTTTTGAGCTGGAACAGAGGCATTATTAGTTGCTTCAGGTAAAGAGACTCAAATCAAGACTGTCCCAGGCAAACTTGGACCCAAGGTCTTTCTATACTGAGGTCCACTTCAATAGTAGTTATGAATACAGGTAGTGAGAAAGGAGCATAACATGTCACCAACTTTTCAATTTTTTGATAAATTCTTATGTTTTACCTATCAAAATATGTATTGCCTAAAAATTAGCAATAACATAAAGTCAAAATAAAGGAATATTAATTACAGGAGCAAGATGTTTGTATGTTTAATAAGTAGATGATTTGCCATACGTTACGTGAATGTGCGTCCATGAGTGTTCTTTTGAAGAATGTTCTGTTCTGAGTCCCTGTTTGAGGAGAAAGCATGATTAAGTGAAATTTGACCTGACGTCTTATACAAAGCATAGAGAAAGCTCCCCATGTCTTTCTTTCCTTGGATGGTTTTATTTCGACTCATCATGTTTTGCTTCTTGGAAAGTGTTTGTTATTCTTACTAAGTGACTTAAGGGTTTTTAGACATCAATCATATTTGGACCAATGAGGCAAAAGTATGTGAAGGATTTACAGTTTGCATGCAAGTTTCATGTGCTGGAGGTACAGTATGTATAGACCCTACCTTAGGAAAGAGACTATTTTCTGCCGTTGAAACAGGCCTGAGGCTTTTTGGTCATTGCAGTGAGAGTGTTAGTGACTAAATACAGATGCATTTTAGTGCACTGTAATGTGATTTTAAAAATTGTTCTAACAATCAATTTACTGTTGTCATCACATCTCCTCTGATTTTCAAGTGCAAATGTAACACCATTGTTCCTATTAACAATTACAAAAAGTTTTACCCCTTAAGTTTCCATTATAAGGGATGCATTCTTGAAGTCATGGTTACATTAAAATTCTTACTACAAATGAAGCCAGCTAAAAATGTTTACCAACTTGAATTGAGCTCATCATGTTTTGTTTGCTGAATAGTGTTTTGTGATTTTACCAACATAAGAATGAGTCTCCAAACTATTTTTAAAAGTAGAGCTTTTACTCTAAAGAAGTGCTTGCCTCATTTTCTTCGTGCTACTCCAAACAAGATGTTGTTTATTACTTTGAAACACTATATGTAAACCCCAGGAATATGTTAAATATGATTGAAGTCTTGGCTGTCTTTAACAAATTGAAGTTTCCAGAAATTTAGCTGTGTTTAAAAACCAAAGCCATGTTTTCAGGAAAGATTTCTATTTCCAAATATGTGGTTGCCCAAACCTTTTATGTTTTCATGTCAAATTCAGCTGCCAAATAACACACACTGTACCTTAGCTATAATAAAAAAAAAAAAACACAAACCAACACATAGACTTCAGATTTTAAGAAGCACTGCAAGAACAACTATGATCATATTCCTTGAACTTATGCTATTCATATGCATATAAGCATGTTTTAGAGTAAGCTCTGTGAGGCATCGGTCACTTATACTGGTACAAATTGACATGCACAGCACAAGATTGGCACTATGCAACAGCCGATCTGGGAAAATACAGGAATTCCTAGCCAGACCAAAATATGAGGTCAAGGAAGTTGCTTTTATAATAATAGTGGTTATCTGTTTAATGTGTGATCTGGCAGTGATATGATGTTGACCATAGGCAATTATGCATATTTCTAAACTGGTTGTATGCAAGCCTGGAGTAAGAGAAATCCCTCAGTTTGTGATAAAAGGCTATTTATTGCCCTTTTATTTCCTTCAAATGCTTTACTTAATCATTTATAAAAGACAAATTAGTAGTGAATACCAATTTCATTTTGTGTTTTATTCTGTATTCATTCCTACACGTTTGGGATATCTATTAATATGTGCTCTTAATAGTTTTGGCACAAGTTCAATGTCAACGAATGAATGATGTACACATTTTATAGTCTTCTTAAGGGATAATAATGTGGTTCAGTGACAGTGTGTCTTGATTTCTTTGGGGGTAGGGCACTCTGATATGAGTCATAAGGGATAAAGACTATTAGTTATTTTTCTCTCAGCTAGCGCAGTGATGCAAAATTTTTCTTCCATTATAGAACATTTTCTTAGAATATCAGGTTTGGTGTATAGATTAATGCTTAAGAAACTGGCTGATCACATGGGACTATCTTTTGCTTTATCCTTTCAATGTGACTGAAAATTTATATTCCATATTTTCATATCAATGACAATGTGATGACACGGCAAAGGCGTTATACTGGCTTGTTGCACACATCAAATGTAATATTCTTTTCTTTGCAGAAAAAATATGTTTATTTTGAACAAGAGAAAAGAACTTGAGCATTTCAAGTATCAGGAAAGCTATCTTGGAGAGAATAGTGACTGGCTGCTATTTACCTACTCTGAGGGCAGAACAAAAAGCAATGGGATTGGATTGTAGTAAAATAGGCTTAAATTAGTCTTGCAGAAGCACATACATAAAACACTACAATGGGTCACAGTAGTTGCCCTTTTTGTTCCCAGGGACTGGGTCTACTGTACTCACCAGGATTCAACAATGGTCCCTGGCACAGACAGGTGCTCAACCAATATTAAATGCATAAAGTGAGAGACTGGATTAGGGAGATGCTTATAGAGGCAAAGCATGAGATCCCAATGTAAGGTATAGATTTTAAGGATTAATGGTGCCATTGCTTTAGAAATTCAGTGTCATCCACAAGGAAATTAGAATTGTAAATATTGAAAAACCTCCATGGAATTTTAAATTATATGCATATGCTCCCACAATTTTCCAAATCTTCCAGACATTTCACCTTTAAAGTGGTACAGTAGAAAGGATGGGAGTCTATAGCATTGGAAGTGGTGGACTAGGAGAGTTCTGGCCCCAGCATAATTCACTACTGGTGGGGATCCAGGGCTACCAGCTGCAGTAGTTGCCTTTGAGAAGCCTCTAAAGACTGAATATGAGATGTTAAGAGCTATGCATTGTATCTATTCTGAAGACTATTTCCTCTGAGTGCTTTGTGTGTGTGTGTGTGTGTGTGTGTGTGTGTGTGTGTGTGTGTGTGAAAGGGAATGTGGTCAGTTACATATTATTCCTCTAATGTCCAACTGGACCTCGAAAGGACTTTATTTAAAAGATGTAAAAAAAAAAAATTCCAAACAAGCAGCCAAATGTAGCTACCAGGCATTGAGGAGTTCAGAGGGCTTAGAGAAAGTATCACTTGCATTCACATGTGGCCCACTTGACAGAAGACTAGGCAGCGCCAGATTTCAACCAGAGAAGACAAGGCAGTATTTCACAGTGCCCACCGCTGGGTTGGGTTTTTGGTGGCTCAGTCTCCAGAGACTTTTGGACCGGGTCTCTGGTGAAAATGATATGTGGGGCTGATGTGGGTGGGGCCATGTCATCATTAAGAAGAAAAGCCCTCCAGAGTTTATAGGTTTCATGGACTTAGGAAAATATTTAAGACCTGATTATAATTATATTGGTTGCAAATGACAAAAACTACAAAACTCAGATTAACAAATATAAACAAATGCAATGTTGTGTCAGCTTCATTCATTGTCAAAAAGATTACTCATAAAAATTGTCATTACATTTGAAAACAGTTCAAATGTGCATGTTGATTGCATAGAAATCACAGCTCATTGTAAATTTGGTGTATTACTTGAGGCCTAAGTATTTCAGAAACAAAAAATGGTTTTAAAAACAAAAATTCTTTTGAAAGTTTTTCAGCAAAATGATTGTGTTTAATATGTGATATGGGTGTATTTTAGTGTTTGATATAATTGGTCTCCAGGAATAATGATGCCTGGGGTTTGCAGAGCATTGAAATAGCCTTGAATCCAGGAAACCAAGTGGGAAGAGGTAAGAGATTAGGCATATTTTAAAGGGTGCTAAAAGAGCATTACACAGGTACCACACTACTTTAGCAAGTGAGGTATCCAATGAGCCCTTTACTTTCTTTCTTTCTTTTTTTTTTTTTTTGTTTTTTGAGACAATCTTGCTCTGTCACCCAGGCTGTAGTGCAGTGGGGTGATCATAGCTCACTGCACCCTTGAATTCCTGGACTCAAGGAATCCTTTAACCTCAGCGTCCCAAGTAGCTGGGACTAGAGTTGTATACCTCTATGCCTGCTAATATTTCTATTTTTGTTTTATTTTACTTTTTTATTTCAATAGATTTTTGAGGAACAGATGGTGTTTAGTTACATGAATAAGTTCTTTAGTGGTGATTTCTGAGATTTTGGTGCACCCATCACCTAAGCAATGTACACTGTACCCAATGTGTAGTCTTTTATCTCTTGCCACCCCCTCACCCTTTCCCCATAGCCCTCAAAGTCCAATATGTCATTCTTATGCCTTTGCATCCTTATAGCTTAGCTCCCACATATGAATGAGAACATACGATATTTGGTTTTCCAGTCCTGAGTTACTTCACTTAGAATAATAGTTTCCAATTCCATCCAGGTTTCTGCAAATGCCATTATTTCATTCTTTTTTTTATGGCCAAGTAGTATTCCATGGTGTGTGTGTGTGTGTATAAAAAACATTTTCTGTATCCTCTCATTGATTGATGCACATTTGGGCTGGTTCCATATTTTTGCAGTTGCAAATGGTGCTGCTAGAAACATGAGTGTGCAAGTATTTTTTTTGTATAATGACTTCTTTTCCTCTGGGTAGATACCTAGTAGTAGGATTATTTTTTGTGGAGTTGGGGTCTTGCTATGGTGCCTGGGCTAGTCTCACACTCCTGGCCCCAAGTGATCCTCCTGCCTTGGCCTCCCAAAGCCCTGGGATTACAGGCATAAGCACCACAACTAGCTCCCCTTTACTTTCAATCAAATTGTTTATGACACGCAATCAGATAACTTTGAAGATGAAGAATTCCATTCTTAAATAGGTAGTGCTTGTTAACCAATCTAGAAAAGGAAAAGGTAAGAATCTGACCTCAGGCAAATAATGCTGTGCAGTGCATCTTGTGATATGTGCTTTATGTAAAAATGCTTAAAATTGGTTTAATCTCTACAGTCATGACAACTGCTCATTATTTTCAGTTGGCTACGTTTCTTTGGTGTAACAAGAACCAGTGAGTTGGGGAAGGGAGATGATAGTTCCAGTTTCAGTTAAATAAACTGCAGGTGAAGAAGGCACAATCCTTTCTGGAACAGTTATTTCTTAGCATGCTCTGAACTTCGCTTGATGATGTGAAATGACTATTTTAAATTGTATTTTATTCCTTATACATAATCACATTGTACATCAACAGGTAAGGGTTCACTGGTGGTTCTATTTCAGCCTACACTTAATTATGGTTTTAGTATTCTAGAAGGACTATATTTGTAATTTGGTGAGTCCTTCCGTGCAAGACATTAAATGTTATTAATTAATATAGTTGTCTAGTGTTTAGATAGAATAAATTGCTCATTTTTATTTCATTATCTTGTATTTTTAACATGTTTCTAACTGTGACAGACACTCAGGTACAATTATTATGTGTAATAACTTTAAGGTCCATTTTATCAATGTGCACAATTTTTGGAGATAATACTTCTAGAATGTTTGTAGCTTTCACATCTTACTCTTATTTTTGCTGTCATAAGACACTACGAAGTATTTGTTTTAGGTATTAGTTTCCTTCTTGATAGACGAGGCAACTGGAAGGCATGGACTATTGAAATGAAGAGCAAGGTCATGGTCTTTAGTTAATCTCTAAAGAAGGGCTGCTCTCCCAATTTCCAGAAAAACTTTCCTATGGCCTTTTATGAAAAAATGGCAGGATCAGCTGGGCGCAGTGGCTCATGACTCTAATCCCAGCACTTTGGGAGGCCACGGTTGACGGATCACGAGTTCAGGAGATCGAGACCATCCTGGCTAACGCGGTGAAAACCCATCTCTACTAAAAACACAAAAACAGCCGGACATGGTGGTGGCCACCTGTAGTCCCAGCTACTCAGGAAGCTGAGGCAGGAGAATTGCTTGAACCAGGGAGGTGGAGGTTGCAGTGAGTCGAGATTGCACCACTGCACTCCAGCCTGGGTGACAGAGCGAGACTCCGTCAAAAATAATAATAATAAAATTTAAAAAAAAAAAGCAGGATCTCCTTAATGCTTAATTACTTCTCCAGCTCTCTTCTACCTCCTTGAGTTGTCCCAATTAAGAACATCTTCAGGTAAAGGCTCCATTAGGAAAGGGCCACTTGTGTCTTGTCTACCTGTGTATCCCCAGCATGTAACCATAATACTTACTAAAGTATTTATGGACTCAGTAAATGAGTGAATAAGTGAACGAGTGTGAAGGCTTGTAGCAGAGGTTTGTTTGTGGTCACTGGGGCTCTCTGCTGAGCTTGAGTGGTGGAGCCCCTATCTGACACACTGCACTGTCACCATCTTTGAGCACACTGTTGTTGAAATGGCTCTCCTGGCCTCACCTTGCCTACTCTGCCCACTTCATCACTTTCCTCAGGTCAATTTGATATTTGGGTTTGGTGCAGGAGCTACTGGTTTTGATCTGTTCCTCCTTGGCATTAGGGGAGGTTAGGAAGAGTGAATCCAAACAGGATTGGACAAAGTAAGTGGAAAGAGGCTCAATGACTCATAAACTGAGATGGGTTGGTGGTGTTCTAGCGAAGGTGTTAAGGAGGTTAGCTTAGTGTTGTGTTTGTGTGAGACTTCCATACCGTGTCTATGTTGTTTCAGCATCCTTCCCATTCAACACAGTTCTCTTCCTTCCTGTTCCTGGAGACAACTAGCATGTTGTTCTCCAAGAAGTGCCATTGCTGAATTCTGCCCCAGGGCAAGGCTGCTGCACTAATGAACGGTACAATAAACAGCCCTACACAATGTGTTGTTCTGTGTGCTGTGAGGATATTGTTGAGGCCTCTGTTCTCTGCTTTATACTGTGCCTTCTCAAGGAGGGCCACAGGGACAAATTTCTCTATGGTCTCATAACCAGGAATAATGATGTCTCTCCTGGACAAATGGCTTGTTCTTTGTTTTAGGGATGCTGCAGTTCATGTAATGGATCATGTTTCCCTCTTCATGTAGCCAGTCTGAAAGCTCAGATTCAAATTTATAGCCTACCTCTGGCAAGTGTATCCGGCTTCTTTGCAAGAATTTTGTCTCTTTTACATCACTGCATTTTCTCCTGGACTCATTTTATTTACCTACTTTAAGTTTACTTTATTTTATTGTATTGGATGCATTTAAAAAATAATACTACTTAAACCCTTTTGGGAAGAAAAAGAAGTTATAAAGAAATAAAGTTAAAGAACAGTGTGTTTATGTAATATCTTTATTTTAGTTTTTAAAACAAATTCCCTGGGCCTTAATTTCACAACTTCCTCTTCTCTAATCTCAAAATCAGTCCATCGCTGTCTCACTGTCTAGTATCATAATCCTTTCTGGATTAGCTCCCCTAACCTCCCCTTCCCTCCCCTCTCCTCCCCTCTCCTCCCTTCCCCTCTCCTTCCCTTCCTTTTCCTTTCCTTCCCTTCCCTTCCCTTCCCTTCCCATTTCATTGAAAGTAAGGTGTTAATAGCAGATCTCTGCTACTGACACTTTCTAACCATGTGAACTTTGCTAAATTATTTAATCTGTTTCATTTGTAGAAAGAGTAATAATCTTTATCTTATGTGAAGGTTGTGAGGATTACATGAAATACTGTATGTAAAGTGTCCAGTAAATTATTTGGATTTTTGTTGAAGACAGTCTTATAAGTAGAAATGCACTGTACTTGGAGTTTAAAGTCTCCACTTTTTCACTTGTTGGCTTATGCCCTTGGGCAAACCACTGGACCTCTTTGGACCACATTTTTGTCATATGTAATTTTATGGCATAGTCTAGAGAGTTTTTAGGGTTCCAGTTCCACTATTCTTGGATTCTAAGACTAGCCCCAGTAACCTGTTGTGGGTGCATCCCCACTCTGTATTCATTAGGAAAGGCACAAATATACCCACTTGGGCATAGAAAGGTGTGAGGAAAGGGAAAGGAAGGTCTGAGGCAGGAAAATGGAAAGGCCCATTGTGCTAGTCTTTATGTTCTTCACTGGTGTTATGGCATTTGCAGTGGGTATTAGTGTCTTCTGGAATACCCTAAATTACTAGTGATGATAGCCTTGACTTCAAGGAAATTTCAAAATACATGCCTTTGTGGATGTTGCTATATGTAGTAAATGGTCTGTAAGCTCGTTGCTTGATGACCACACACCCCATAAAAGTGAGTTATGCACTGGTGCCCGTGAGGTAGCAGTGGAACAAAGGGAGCTGCTGCTGGCAGTCAATGACCATGTTGGTTAACGACCATATTTAGTTCAATCATAGCGTCAATCAAAACAAGTGACTGTGTCCAAGATATCATTTCTATTCAGAAGCTACTGGGCAATAGAATATCCCAAAAGTGAGAGGGAGCTCAGTTATCAAGAAGATAAGTAAAGAAGCGTTTTTAATGGATGAGGTGGAAAAATAATCTACATTGACATGAAGCTACACTTATGACAATTCATCAAGATGCAGCAAAGCTTCGTGGTTAAGAGCATGGCATTTTTTTTAGTGTGCAATTTTGGCCAAGTTATTTAATTTCCTCATATCTCAGAGAGATATAGATACTAAACTCACATGATTGTTCTAAGGAAATGATATAACTGCCTGAGAGATGTTGTCAGAGGTAACTGTTATTATTAAAACTATTAGTATTATTACAAAACTCAAATTCACACCAGCCCTCAAGGTTCTGCTACCCCTAATCTAATAAGCTATGTAGACTGTAAGAATAAATGTTAAAAACAGATGATTAAGTCACAGAATGATTGAAGTGAAGTGGGAATACAGAAAAAAATTTGTAATAAATTTTTGTATCAGTGCACCATGTCTGTTAGCTTTTATTCTATCATTCTATCCCTGGGATCTTACATTAAAAAGGAAACTATCTGCTTTTGCTGTTGACTGATTTCATTCTGTGTATATGAAGCAGGATTATAAAGACATTAGTTTCCATAAGCTACTCTGGTCCCATTTTGTCTACTTCTTTTGAAGCTTCTGTGTCCTAACTTTGTGTGGGACAAATATAAATTTGATCAGCTTGTTAAAAAAAAAAAAGCATTATGACCCTGAATCCTGAAAAGTCTTTATTGTATAATATAACTTTTTAAAAAACTGTAAAAAAATCTATCAAGTTAAAATATTAAAGACAAAAAATCAGCAACCCTAAAGAAAATGAGCGGTAAGGTTCTGTGGAACTTCTGTTACAAAAATGGAGAAACCACTGAAAACTAGTTTGGTTTGAGCTCAAGTATTTTTGTCTCAATGAGCTTCAACTTTTGCTTGGTCCTCTGAAGAGTCAGTGAAATTTTGAGTTTCTAAATGATAACAGTGTATGGTAGTTGCAGCCTTAGAGCAGAGCACCTGGGAGTGGTGGTTTTCTTGTGCTTCACTCTTCGAATCTTTCAGAAGAGAAGTGAAATTGTATAATCGGAGTCTCATTAATTTACTTAGTTTTGACCTGTATTTTTTTTTTTTTTTTTTTTTTTTTGAGACGGAGTCTCGCTCTGTTACCAGGCTGGAGTGCAATGGCTCGATCTCTGCTCACTGCACCTCCGCCTCCGGGGTTCAAGCAATTCTCCTGCCTCAGCCTCCCGAGTAGCTGGGACTACAGGCAAGCGCCACCACGCCCAGCTGATTTCTGTATTTTTAGTAGAGATAGGGTTTCACCATGTTGGCCAGGATGGTCTCAATCTCTTGACCTTGTGATCCGCCCACCTCGGCCTGCCAAAGTACTGGGATTACAGGCGTGAGCCACCGCACCCGGCCTGACCTATATTTTCATGTGCAATTTATCCTACGTCAAGTCATATGTTAGTTCATTTGGAACTGAAAACTCTAGAGACAATTTCCCAGGCAACATTTTTATAGGAAAGAAATTAGGGATGAGACATAGGATCTTGGCTGCCTAACACTTAAAAAACAGGATATGAGTTTTTTTAAAAGCAGTTTGACTACATTATTTAGTTTTTTTATTCAAAAAATTGTGGTTAAAAATACAAAATTTTGGTGAAACCCCGTCTCTACTAAAAAAAAAATACAAAAAATTAGCCGGGCGTGGTGGCGGGCGCCTGTAGTCCCAGCTACTCGGGAGGCTGAGGCAGGAGAATGGCGTGAATCCGGGAGGTGGAGCTTGCAGTGAGCTGAGATTGCGCCACTGCACTCCAGCCTGGGCGACAGAGCCAGACTCCGTCTCAAAAAAAAAAAAAAAAAAAAAAATACAAAATTTACCATCTTAACCATTTTTTGAGTATATAGTTTGGTAGAGTTGAGTATGTGCATATTGCTGTGCAAAAGATCTCCAGGACCTTTACATTTTGCAAAGCTGAGACTCCAAAAATTAGACAATAACTCCCTATTTCTTCCTCCTTCCCAGCCTCTGCTTAATTCCATTTAAAGTGAAGGTATGCATATGTTTTGTGATACAACATGATGAGGACAGAGGCCATTTAGGTTTGCAAACCGTTTAGATTGCAAACCATAGGGATAGTGTGTACTTGCTTGAAATGTATGGACAAGTGGCAGGAACGAGTGCCCATAGTCAGCATTTTTATTAGTTGAACTATATGAGGCTTGTTACTGGCACACTTGAAGTACCTGAAGGACAGATATTACTGATAGTTTTGAGTAGTAAGGTTTATAATTAAAATCAAAACCAGAAATGGGATAAGGTGGAAAACCCTGATACTGAAGGAGGATAAACTTTGAAATACATAATCGAGAAAAGTTATAAAATTATTTTCCATTGGGATTTTTTTTTTTAAGGCAAATATTCACCTTGATATTGTGGTACTACCAGAATGCTAAAGAATATGCTAAACAGGTCTCAAGCTAGTTCCTTTCCTAGACCTTTCAAAGCTGTGCTTAAGGAATCTGGCTTGCCATAGTACAAGGCAAAATCTAAAAGCAGGAGATGTTGAAACGTGGACTGATATTTTAGAGCCTTTATTTGCTTAAATGAAAGTACGTTAAAAATGCTCAGGGTCCTGAATGGGAAATATAAACATCATGGAAAAGATTTATGTGCCAGAGAGAGTATAGTAAGTTTCTGACATCCTGGTGCACTTCATTTCCACCCACTTAAAAATACAAGATGATGAGATGTCATCTTATTGGCTACCTACCATTATCATTTTAATAGCTATCCTGTACTAATATGTTGGGTGAAATATGGTATAATAATGATGATGATGTTCACATGGTGGTGGTGACGAGAATGGTGATCACCTGAACTCCTAACTGATCCATCCTTCTATCTGATCTCTTGCCTGGTATGTCGCAAAGTTTGTAAACTTAGTGCCCAATGATACTCCCTAAGCTTTCACAGGGTTAATTTATTTATAGGCCTTATAACCTAGAGTTGCTCGAGATGTGGTATTATTAGTGTGTTTCAGATACAGTTTACATTAAACTTGTTTTTATGTGTCAATCTGGGAACTTAAGGATTATTTATAAATTTGTTTCCTTAGTAAAGGAACAAATTTTGAACACAAATTTTGTATTTTGAACCCAAATCAAATAAATAAAATTTTAAAGAAATGACGCCTTTTAAGTAGGAAATTATTTTGATTTGTACTTGTAATTCTATATCAGCATGTAAGAAAATATTTTAATTTGTCTTTGGAATGAAAACTGTAGCTTAATTTTAATAATGGAGAACAGTAGGGCAGCTAAAAAATTAACAATATTGCATATATTAATTTCTTGATATATATTGTTTGAATTAATTAAACACAAAGTCATTTATACTTAGTTATTGTGCTCTATAATGATGTTTTTTCTTTTCTTTTCTTTTTTTTTTTTTAGACAGAGTTTCACTCTTGTTGCCCAGGCTACAGTGCAATGACACAATCTTGGCTCACTACAACCTCCGCCTCCCGGGTTCAAGCAATTCTCCAGCCTCAGCCTTGCAAGTAGCTGGGATTACAGGCATGTGCCACCATGTCCAGGTAATTTTGGTATTTTTAATAGAGACAGGGTTTCACCATGTTGGTCAGGCTGGTCTTGAACTCCTGATCTCAGGTAATCCACCCTTCTCAGCCTCCTAAAGTGTTGGGATTACAGACATGAGCCACCGCGCCTAGCCTGATGTTCTTTCTTATTTTGTTTTTAAAGTTAATTTTTATGACTCTGAACTCACATATTTTGTCTACTCTGGATTTATTCTGAGTGGTGGGGAGAGTTAACCTAAAATTAAAATTTTAAATTAAAAATATTTAAAATATATTTCAAGTATTCTACAAATTAGTTGGCCCAAGCACAGATAATCAGGTATTACTTGATGATAGGTTGCCGAAAAATGTGACAGAGAGGAATAAATAGTTGTTGTGAATTATTTAACTAGATCTGGGTTTCTCCTGAGGGTTGTTTATTTTGTTTGTTTTTAAGGTCTTTCCTATCGTGGGGTATATAGAGATAACTCCATTATTAATTGTAACATACTGCCATATGAAGAAAAACCATATGTGACATTTCTCTACATCTCTCACCTCACTGATTGCCTGGATTGATCAGCTGATTTGGACTCTACGCCTGAGTTCTATTTCCTTTTCACATTCCCATCTGGTTTTCTCCCATGTGGTTGATGAGGACAGCCTTCCTGGCTGGAGGAAGATTGTTTTTAAGACAAGCGCTGCACTCCTCTATGAGGACCAGAGCTAATTCAGTGAGCACACTCTGACCAGAATTGTCATCTACCACTTGGGAACACCAAACAATGTAGAAAGGTCCCGGGGGACAGAAGAAGTGGCACCAGATTAGAGCCCTAGAGATGTGGTGAATGGGTTCAATGAAACCATAATAATTTCATCAATAATTACCAACAGTGAAACATTCTCCATGTGCCAGATGCTTTATGCAGCATCTTGTTTAACTGTCATGAAAACGTATAAGATAAAATCTTATGATTAATCCCATTTCAAAATGAAAAAACAGAGATTTGGAGATGAGAAATCATGTTCCTCAAGCTTATGCAGATGGTAAAATAAACTTGGAATTCACCCAAAGATTATCAGACCCCAACACAAATACGTCACTTATTCACAAATATGTCAGTTATTCTGCTAGTACTTGCCTCAGTTGTGGTGGGGATATGAGACATGGTTGTCATTCTTTGGGTGACCATTTCACCCAGTTTTGCCAATTAGTTAAATGTGAATTATTTAAAATAACTCTCCTTTGTTCTATTTCTTTCTTTTTTTTTCACCTTTGGTTACTTTCTTCCACTTATCATATCAATCTCACATTAGAAGCAAAGGCCATGATTCCTGCCCATTCTCTGCCCTCACCACAAAACCTGGATTAATTAGGACATAACAGCCAGAAATATGATGACCAGTCAGTTACACTTTCTATGCTCTTTAGCCCAGCCATCAGGATGAATTTAGATTAGACATACTCAAGAATATCCATGAGTGATAACTATAAGCTTTGTCATAGATAACTGTATTGGCTGTGTTTAAATGTACAACTCTGTTTTTCTATTATTATGTGATATTTCATGTTGACTTGTCAAACTGAAAAATACCCATATTGATTTTGCAGAAAGCTTCACATGTGAGATAAATGCACTCAAAGATTCCTCACAAGTAGCTCTTTGGAGCTTCAGATGTGAAATGGATCATTCCTCAATCTGTAATAGACCCTTCTGTGAAGCTCTTCAATCAAACCAGAGAATTCAAGGTGAAATTGAGGGGAGGATTGGAAACCCCTACAGGGGGATTTGAGTGAACTAGCTGAGAAAGGAACCTGAGGTATTTGCCACGTGCTGCTTCTTTTTTCAGTTCTTTTCTTTAGCATGGGAAGGCTGTCAATCAATGTGTGACCTTACATGCTGTATGTGCATAATACCTGGGTACAACAAGACAAGCTGTAAGGGGAGTATCAAATACATCTTTGATTTCTTTCCATTTGTCATTTTTCTGACAACCCTTAGGCTATTTTTAAAGTAGCTATTTTATACAGATTTGTTATTAGATATTTCTCTCTATTGAATTATTAATTATATCGTTATAATTGATAGGATGAAATTATATATCTTCTGAAAAAACATTAGTATTCTTTTTAAAAAGTTAGTGATATATGGTAACTACCTTAGTTAGAAAGAATTGATATATTTTATAAAGTAATGATCCTCATAGTTACATCTTATTTAGGGATTATGTTTGTAGATCATGTAATGACTTTTAATAAGTTTGTTTCCAGTAAAGCAGTAAGACAGAGTTACCTCTGGTAAGGAAAAAATAAAGAAGATCTATTCTGAAATTAGTTTTTGTGTCACATTTTTAATTGATTTGGTGCCACATTTCCAGCTGGACATTTCTAGGTTAATTTTTTTTATTATACTTTAAGTTTTAGGGTACACGTGCACAACGTGCAGGTTACATATGTATACATGTGCCATGTTGGTGTGCTGCACCCATTAACTCCTCATTTAACATTAGGTATATCTCTCTAGGTTAATTTTTAAGAAACTCTAGAATTTTCAATGGGCTATTTAGTTTGGAGAAGCAGTGAATCCTGACACCAAACCAAGTAATCAAAACTGTGCTTTAGAATTTATGCTGAAATGTGGAGTATGTTTGACAATAGTTTTTGATGCTCAAGCTGCTATGAAATGATTGCTATCCCATAACAGTGTTATAGTTTTCCTAAGCCATGGAGATGGTGTTGTTTGTAAAGCTCAATTATTAGTATAATCTTAAGAGCACATTAATTGCCCGGGAGGTTTATGTATTTGTTCTGCACATGTGATTAAAGATCATGGCAGCTTATACAGCATAATTTTAGAGATGACAAAAATGACTATTGTAATACTTGCTACTCTCAGTTTCCTCTACAGCAATGCCCTTACACCTTTCTTTTGCGGGCTTTTTGTAGCATCCTAAACAGAAGGATATTGCAGGGAGCTGATTCTGCTTTGATCCTTGTGCTTGTTGTCAAAGCGCTTGGATTGAAGAGACTGTTGGCTACAATTGACTGTGACAATTAGGAGATGATCAGAGCCCTAGAGTGGAGCACTTAAAGGGTAATTTACATGTCAGTTTGTCGAATAAAAAAAAAGATATTCAGCTAAGATTTTTTTCCCCTTCAGAGCCTTGTAAACTGCAATTTGTGCTCTGGTAAGAAAAACCTGGCAGAGGAGTTAGGATAGCCATTACCATTTGAAAAGAAGCAATCATAAGGCCGCTGCTGAGTCCTTTGTCCACTAAAAATGCTGATTTGCAGGCAGCGAGTGAAAAAGTGGAACCGTCACTAAATAAAACCGTGAGCTAGGTAACTACCCTTCACCCCAATCCTTGGTGGCTTTTTAGTGTTGGTTAAAGGTGCTTTTTTTTTTTTTAAATGTATCATAAATCCTACATTACTATCATTACAACCCTGTTATTGGTTATGAATGTCTTGTCCTATAAATAAATAACTAAAATGGTCACACTGAGGAAGTGGTGGTGGAATGTAAGCCAACAGTCAATTGAAAGGCTAAAGCTGACTATCACTTGTATTAGATTTTTCCTTATTCTTTTTCCTTCTGTACACCATCAAAATTTCCATCCTTTGCACTATGCTATTGTTTTTCTCTGTTGTATTGATGTGTTCCTAGATTTTTTCATTTATATTTATACTCCGATGTTAAAATGGGAACCGTATTTCTAACTTTCATGTGATTGGTTGGCCTATTTGGGTGTACTTGGCTAAAAATGTAACATAGCATTAGTCCATGTACTATTCACATGTGGTCATCTCTATATTCTTATATTAGCTAATCCATATGTACAAGTAAAAAACATAGCTAGAAAGCTAACAGAAGGTAATTGCCAGTAAATATATGGTGGTAGTAGTTACACATCATCTGTTTAATCGTCAAATAGAATAAGAAAAATTAGAATTTATTTCAAAGATCTTTTACGTCTTTTTTCCCTGGAAATCATCACTACTACCTCTACTACTAGGATAAGCTACAAGATTTTCACTTGTACAGTTGTCTGAAAAAAGTAATGTATCAACACAATCATCTTTGCGAAGATACCTAAATTTGGTGTATACTTAATTCAGGGTTAGGTATTAACCTTCAATTGCAGGTACATTTTATGTTCCATTTCTTTGATACTTGGCTATGGTAAAGGGCATTTGCAGAGAGGCAGCATAGGTCTCAAGACGAGTTTGTCTTTATCGATAAGAGTGAAGAGTATTTGTGGCCTTCAAAAGCCAGAGGCTCCAACTCTGAGGAGGTATCTGGTCATCGCTGTTCCCCGAGGTCTGTCACCTGGACACTGTGTCTGGGTTTAAAGGCTTCCCTTTCAGTAAATAATTTACTACCTTAGATTTCCAAATAAGAGGGCTTTTATTTCTCTTCATTTGATTCTAATATCTTAATATTTTAACAAACTTTTTTTTCCCCAACGAATGCCTTATGAAAGAAGTTGTATTCTATTTTGGGGGGTTTCTGAAAATCATAATAATCAGGTTATGATTAATTGAGGGAAGACAGCAATTCATAGATAGATATTGGTGCCTTCTCTGACTGCTTTGCAGTAAAGTCCTTAGCTTCTTTATAAGGTTTTAAAACTCTAATTTTGTGTGTGTGTATAGGCCTACCTTGCAAAGAAGAGCACACAAGCAATAATAAAATAAGAATGAATAAGGTTATTAAGTGCAAAGAAGATAATGAGAGAGGGAGCCAAAGAAGGTCTGGGTTTCCTTAGCATGTGTGTGTAGGATACAGGCAATTGTAAATCTGTATCAAAAATCAAGCACAGCAGGAGGTGTTCGTCTCCCAGGTAATGGGTAAATGATGAGCAGATGAGCCATCCTTCTATTGATTTAAGCATTTTGTTTCAGCCAGTCACAATTAACTTTGATTTGTTTTTACTTTCCTCTTAAAGGTTTGCATTTAAAACACTCTTAGAGCACTAATTGTATAAAATTCTGGTAACTGCACATTCTCTTTTTAGAGAGGTAATGAGTGAGTGAATGAAAAGGCAGGGATTATTTGCTATTCTGAGTGAGGATTGTCAGAGCATTTCTACTTGACTGAAATTGTTTTGGAAGGTGAGCTGGAACAAGAATCTTGCAACTAAAATGATGTGACTCTCCATGTGGTTTTTGGATGTTTCTTTATCAAAGAATTTTGCGGGATGGTTCTGGGACTTACAAGTTGATTAATAACTTTATTTATTTATGAGAGAATATTTAAGTGAATAATATGAAAACATTTTAAGGTATGCTTACTTGACTGAAGTAAATGAGAGTCTCTTGAAAGTTCATTTGAAATGATTTGAAATGGGATTTTCCTCTTACCATCACAATATTTTTTCAAGATACAAATGGCCATGTTGTGACAAAATACATTATTGAAATGCTTTGAAAAGTTTTTAAAAACATGCCTAAGAAAACAATATGTAGACCATTACAGTTAATTCAGATATCAATTTATTAATATTGCTGCTACTGGAAAGTCCTAAAACGTACGGGACATCATTCCAAAACACTTAGGGTCTGTTTTAATAAGCAGCTCTTTCTCTGTTCTTGTTTGGAGGGGGCACTAGGGTTGCCAGATTTAGTAAACAAAAATAAAGATTGCCTGGTTAAATCTGAATGTCTAATAACTAATGAATTTTTTTAAGGATAAGAATGTCCCATGCAATGTTTGTATTTTATCTGGCAACCTTAGGTAGTACTTTGATTGGATAGAAATTACAGCCATGCATTGAATATGTGACTGAATACTGAGAAATTATTATTTTAAAATGATTTTACCTTTTACTGTCAGACTAGATAGGCCAACCAGCTTGCCCCCTTCAAATAGAAACCAAAAGCTTTTTAGCTCCTTAATGCTGAGTTTAATTTCCCGTATCATGTTCCTAGGGTAAGTTGTGACTTGTCATTTTCAGTATACTGTGACGTCAGCCTGACTAATATAGAGACGTTAGAGAAGATGGAAGAGTGTAGCTTACATCGATCAGGCTTTGACTAGAGTGTTCGGTGATTATAGGTGTAGAGAATTGAATGATGCAATGATATATTATGTTAGTGAAGCCACATCTTTTTTGTGGCAATATTTTGACTATATAGGTAGCCAAGTTTAAAATCCTTGTGATTCTAACCCTGGTAAGAACTTCTGGGAGGGGAAAGATTCTATGTCCTTGCACTTTTATTTTGTTTCATTTAACTTTGGTTACAATAATCTAGTGGCTAGATTAATAATAATCTAGAAACTAAGCCAAAGCTTCCAGAAAACCAAATATCTGATTTATCTTTGGGGCCAGGATTCACTTTTGCTAGTAGCATTTTTCACTTTCTGATGCTTTCCATGGCTTATCAGGAGGCCTATTTGTAGAAGAGAAGTTTGGAGCCCCATGCCCCCTTCTGATTTCACTATAGCTTTAGAGGACAGTTCCTAGGAAACCTAGGCTGGGCCTGGGTGGTCCCACCTCCAGAACACTTTGTGAATCATCCCAATTTCTGCCTCAGAGCCTTCTCCCAGGCTGCAGAAGCCTGCTTCATGATTCCTCAGACCTAGCATGGAAATATAGGGGGAATTAACACCTGCCAGGGCAATCTTTGTGATAAGTATTCCCGCCAACGATCTTTTGAACAGGCAATTCTGAAAAGCACTAGGCATTCTCAGAGGTCCTATTTTCAACGGCAGGAATCTTAGGTACCCTTTAGGAACATTATTTGGCTTTTCCTCCAGCCGTTCCTTATTCCCGCTATTCCCTCCCTCTCATTTCTAGGGAAAACTAACATGCATCTTATTCCTTGTTTCAGGCTCTGCTTTTAGTGGAACCCTAGCTAAGATACTCCTGATGCTCTTTTCTCCCCAGCACCACGGTTCTCTCCTTGCTCTAGATCTAGATATTTTGCTTCCTGTGGTTCCATCAAAATTTACATTTTTTTCCCTTATCAGTGGAAGAGAGTTCTGCCACTGTATCTACTGGTACTGCTAAGTCATATTGGTTACCAAACGCATCATGCACATTTTCCTCACCCAAACTCTCCTCTTTATAATGAAAACAATTATTGAATGCCCACTACATGTGAGAATATATGCTAAAGGTTCCATGCAGATTGTTTCATTTTATCCTCATGATGTCACCAAAAAAATAAGTATTTCTACCTTACAGATGAAAAAACTGAGGTTCAGGGTGATTAAGGGATTTTTACCAATATCACAAAGCTAGTAAGTGGCAGAAGCAGCACTGCATTCTGACGTATCTGACACCAAAGACCATTGTTTTAACCATGACATCATAAATTCCACCATATAAAGATGTTAGAAATGAGTTTCTTTATCAAATACTAATATGCATGGCTAAAGAGATAATTGAGTAGAAGGCTGGGATGAGAGAGCTTGTATCAAATAAAGCAAACTTTTTTGTTTTTTTAAAAAAAGGTCTTCATATCTGCTTATAATTGAACACAAGTTCTGAAGTATTGGTTCCATCATGAGACCTGGAACTCCATAAACCTATGTCTGTTCTGGTTCACAGTGCCTTACACATGGTAGGACTTAATAAATATGCACTGAATGAACTAATTGGAGTATCATAGAATATAGCTTAAAATGACCTCAGTGAGCTCAAAGTTTCAGTGATTCACTTTATTAAACAATTGATTGTATCCTCTTTCAAGATGATCTGTTACTTGGAAATTTAAAATCCCAGTAATGTCTTATGTAATTTAAGACAAAGTGTTTAGAACAATGTTATAATGTGGCTCTCAATTAAATATGTTAACTTCAGCTAATTTAAAACTATTGGGAGCAAAGGGAGGCAGAAAGATTCCATCTGATGTTACAATAGGCACATACTTAGAGAGGTCTGGGAGTGCTGGGTGCAGAGGTCAAATGTAGTAAACGTGAACTTCTGTGGAGACAGGGAGAGGCTACCCAGTAGTCAAAAGAAGATCTGGGCCGGGCGCGGTGGCTCACGCCTGTAATCCCAGCACTTTGGGAGGCCGAGGCGGGCGGATCACGAGGTCAGGAGATCGAGACCATCCTGGCTAACACAGTGAAACCCCGTCTCTACTAAAAAATACAAAAAAATTAGCCGGGCGTGGTGGCGGGCGCCTGTAGTCCCAGCTACGCGGGAGGCTGAGGCAGGAGAATGGCGTGAACCCGGGAGGTGGAGCTTGCAGTGAGCCGAGATCGCGCCACTGCACTTCAGCCTGGGCGACAGAGCGAGACTCCGTCTCAAAAAAAAAAAAAAAAAAAAAAAAAGAAGATCTGGTCTCCACGTGGAAAACAGTGGCAGAGTTAGTAACCCTTCTTTATGATTTAGCTTGGCAAAGTGAGGACCCATGACAGCTCTTTCTGTCTGATTCTCCCTATTTTGACAAAATTAATGTATTTCATAAATATTAAAATTCTGAAGTCCTTAGGAACTGACTGCAGCTACATTTTTAGATCAATTCTCTAAATCTAGCATATTTATCTAATTGCATCCCTTGAAGTAGAGTCAGAGGTTCACCATGCAAATCTTCCCTGACATTTTATTGATAGAACCACTATTCTCTTCAAACTGCCATGATGTTAGAGGTCTGACTCTATGACATCTTCTGAAACTTTCATGAGGTTGTTAGTTTTGAACAATAAAGAAAGATGAGCATATGCAATTTCTACTTGTGCTTTGTGGGTTACTCTTGGGTTTCATAGGCAACTTTAGTAACTAGTTAGCCCCTTAAGAGTGAAAGCAGAAACTGTAGCAGCCCTATGTAATTGTCACTAGAAGAATTGACACCACCAGTGAAAAATAAGAAAGTCAGATATAACTTGATCTTTTCAGGGTCACCAATAGGAGCTAGGTAACAAACAAAAGTAGGTTTTGTTTGTTGCATTACAAGATAGTAAACGACAGCTCTGATGGTCTGCAATTCAACATGCTGGATGGGAAAATACTTTTAGGCAGATTCGATATGAACTAAAAAAATCTTAACATGTCTGTAATGCTAAAATTCTACTCAGAGGATTTTTTTTAGTTGGTTGTGCAAGTGAACCAAATTTGTCTTCGTCTACAGATGAAATTATTTTGATTAGCTGAATCCTAATGAATAATTTAAAATGTAAACAATAGAAAATAATACAATTGTTATATGTTTATTTATATAGCAGCTACTATGTATGGATCTTAATTAGGATTAGAATTTATAAATTAGTGCAGCTGAGATGAGAATGAATATAAATTACACAACTGATCCTGCTGGAAAAATTAAGACTCACATACACCTTTACATATCTAATGCTAACAGTGGGAACAGACTCCATTCAGAATGTTTCTCTGATCAAACTTAGAAAAGTCTAGGGCATTTTCTCTCAAAATGCCTGAAATCATATCTAATAGTCAATGCCTTGGTCTGTGTATAAGCTTAAATTACATAAAAATAATAAAATTTATAATCTTAAATTACATAAAAGTTATAACTTTAAATTATATAAAATTATAAAAATTCAATTATCTTAAATTATAAACATGCATATGTGAACTAAGAAGTATTCAATATCTTCATTAGGCAGACTTTTGTGGCTTTTAACTTTCACTGACAGAAGCATTCTCTTCTTTGTATTAATGCCAAACACCATTTGAACCAGAATTCTTTTTGGTTTTTGGATCCAAAAAGACAGAGTCTGATGAAGCCACATCCTTTTATAGCTGGGAGAAACATATTTTCTTCTTACACATATATTGCCTGTAACTGTTGGCAGGGTTGGAACTACTATCAGAAGTTAGGAATAGAGGTGTTATAGATCCCCATCAGCCACTATTCTAATACCAATGAGGCCTTGGGATATAGCTTGACATACATGTGAGACAGCCATCCCTTCTCACCTTTAAACCTGAGGCTCAGGAAAATTGCTTCAACCCTGTCAAGTAAGGATGACCTTACTTGAGAATATTGGCTCTTCTATCAATTTAGAAGCGTATTGAGGCCAGGTGTGGTGGCACACACCTACTGTAATCCCAGCAGTTTGGGAGGCTGAGGTGGGAGGATGGCTTGAGCTCCTGAGGTTGAAGCTTCAATGAGCCCTGATTGTGCCACTGCACTCCAACCTGGGTGACTCAAAACAAACAAACAAACAAACAAACAGAGCATATGGAGAATAGTGGACTCTTTCATGATCTTCAATCTTTATAAACGACTTTTTGTTGCCCTTTTGACTACTTTGCAAGTCAAGATTGACTTTGATGTAGAAAAGTTATCCAGCTCTTCCTCATTTGAATGATAAGTGGCATAGTCAGAAGTACAGAGTGAACGTTTTGTCTCTGGGTTGTTCTACCTTGGTCCATTTCCCCCTAAATCCTACACATCAATAGGTTCCATTAATTATTTCACAATTTCTGTTATAATTGTCTCTTTCTTTTCAGTTCCACTACCACCACCCATCCTAATTTATTTTTACTGTATAACTGGATGATTTAAATGGTTTTCTGACTGAACTCTCTGCTTCCACTTCCTTTCACTTGCACGGTTAGATGGATCTTTCTAAACATAAGTTTTGTTTCATCACACCTCTGCTCGAAACTGTCAAAGGCTTGCCTTTCCTGAAAGGTATCATTGAAACTTTCTTACTTAGCTCATCAGCTTTCAAAATCTACTCCCAATCTCAGAATGGTAGGAGCATGCATGGTACATTCATAAAAATTATAACATCCATTAAATATAATGATTCTGGCACAGCCATTTATTCAACAAGTATTTATCAAGTTTCTACTGTGCACCTGCCACTGTGCTAGGTGTTCAGAATACCAAGGCTCCTGTCCACAGAGCTTTGAGTCTAGAGAAGGAAATAGTAAAGAAACAATCATATTAATGAATGTGCGCTTAAAACAAAAGGAGATAGCAGGTCTGAGAGAAAGGCCTATTGTTCCATAAAAGCGCATAGCAAAGGATTCAGACTTTTTTTTTTTTTTGAAACGGAGTCTCGCTTTGTTGCCAGGCTGGAGTGCAGTGGCGCAATTTCGGCTCGCTGCAACCTCCGCCTCCCGGGTTCAAGCGATTCCCCTGCTTCAGCCTCCCGAGTAGCTGGGACTACAGGCGCGTGCCACCACGCCTGGGTAATTTTCTTTTTTTTGTATTTTAGTAGAGATGGGGTTTCACCATGTTGGCCAGGATGATCTCGATCTCCTGACCTCGTGATCCGCCTGCCTCGGCCTCCCAAAGTGCTGGGATTATAGGCGTGAGCCACCGTGCCCGGCCAACACTTCTTAAAAGAGGTCAGAAAAGATGCTCTGAGAAGGTGATTCTTCAAATGGAATTTGAAGGATGAATTGAAGTCACCTAAGCAAAAGGTAGGGAGATGGATAGATGAAGAACATTATCAGACAGATGAAACAGCATGGGCAAACATCTTGTGCAGGACAGAGCAGATAAATTTAGGCTACTTAGAAGGAACCTGTGTGGTTGAAGAAGACAAAGAGCAAGAGGAAGAGTCAAGTCAGACGATGCTAGAGAGGCAGGGAGGGGCCAGATTAGCATGCAGGGTCCTGTGTGCTATGCTGTGGATTTTGGTTGTTGGCATAGACCAGTGGTTTTCAACTGGGGGTAATTATGTCCCCCAGGGGACATTTGGCACTGTCTGGAGACATTTTTGATTGTCACAACTGGTGAGGGTCCTATCGGCATCTAGTAGGTAGAGGCTAGTGGTGCTGCTAAACATCCTACAATACACAGGTCAGCTCTCCATAACACATAATTATTTGGTCCATGCCAGGCCCAGTGGCTCGTGCCTGTAATCCCAGAACTTTGGGGTGCTGAGGTGAGAGAATTGCTTGAGGCCAGGAGTTCGAGACCAGCCTGCACAACATGGTGAAATCCTGTCTCTACCAAAAATACAAAAATTAGCCCAGTATGGTGGTGCGCGCCTGTGTTCCCAGCTACTCGGAAGGCCGAGGTGGGAGGATCGCTTTAGCCTGGGAGGCGAAGGTTGCAGTGAGCCGAGATTGTGCCACTGCACTTCAGCCTGGGTGATAGCAAAACCCTGTCTCAAAAAAAAAAAAAAAAAAAAAAAAAAAGAGGAAGAAGAATTATCTGGTCCAAAATGTCACTAGTGCTCAGGTTCGAGAAATTCTGATATAGACAAAATGTTTTAAGAAGGTGAGAGGGAATGACATAACCAGAGTTGCATTTGAATAGCTCATTTTGGCTGTAATGCACAAAGTCATCTGGAGAGGTGGTCAGAAGTGAGTTAGTATGGTTTTCGAACAGAGGAGGTGAGAGATGATGGTGGCTTGGACTATTTTGATGGCAAAAAGATGATCTATTTTTATTGCCAGGGAAAGTAATTCACAATGCATTCTTAGGGAGCAAAAGTCAGATCAAAAGATGCTTTGCATAGCATGACCTCATCTTTGTGATAAAATATTTATGTGTGCATATTTGCACAGGTAAAACTCTGAAAAGCTAGATACTAACATGGTATCATGAGAAGCAAGATTTTAGTTTATATATCTATTTATCTTTATACTTATTTTTGCTTATCTTTATAATTTTTTCTATAAAAAACATGCCACTTTTTAAGATAAAAAATTAAGTAAAAATTTCTGACCCCAATCTACCTCTCCAAAAAAATTATAGATCAATTCTACAGACAACTGTGATGCTATATACACTTACCATATTTTCCTTCTAACATTTTCATAATAAATATGACAGACTATAAAAACAGAAACCAGGGAAAGGCTTAAAAAGGAAATCAAGTTTCAAAAGCATGATATGCAGTTGTATTAACTGGTATTTACACTTTTACTTTGATAGAGGAGTGTGATCTTTTTGTATACCTGCTGATCGGGTAAAATTATCGTTTCTCCAGAGTGACTATTCTTATTCTCGCAATGGTATAATGCCTAACCCCCAAAGTAAAGGGTCTGCTCATTTTTTTCCATAAGATAAATTGGTGTTAGTTATTATAGACTTGACACAAAATCTGCTTGTTAAATAAATGCTGTAATCCTGTACTGCTTGTTTCTAGATATATCTAACTACCTGTTTGATCTTGGCAAATCGCTTAATCCCCACAGTTTCTTCATCTGTTTTGGTTCAGAAAGCATACCTTATGATTCTATAGTTTTAATTTTTAAATATTTGGGTGGTAAACAATGTCATAGCAATGATGTAGTTGAATAGCCAGTATGTTAATACTGTAAGGTAGAGCAATATAATTGAGGCAGAAAGTCCCTTTATTTAAGCTGTTCCTTGGTCAACAGCATCTTTACAAGTTACATAATCTCTGCTTGTCAGCAGGGACCCGGTTGTATTATCACATTATTAACTCATTCACTAATAGTCTAATGACCTTAAAGAGGAGACAGACACCTTACATCCAGGCAACATCTTAGGTGCTGGGAGAATCTAGATGATTAACTTTTTTTTATTATTCACTTATCCTTTTAGTGTGATATTCTCCCAACATGATTATTATAATACTGGATATAGTACTTAGAAAATGTGATTAGTGACATAAAATTAGTCCACTATAATCATTACAAAATATTCAAACAGAATGTTCTGACGCAAGCTTCTGAAAGCAATTTCTGCACTCTTGTTATGTGAACTTGAATATTACCTTTCAGACCTTCTTTCTCTAACATTTAAAATAAGAGAATTGAAACAAATGATCTCTAATTTTTTCCATCTCTATATTCTATGTATTTATAAAATGATGATTAACAACGTAACTATGTAAGAAGTGCTATAACTGGAAAGCTATATGTTCATTTTTTGACTATTTCAAAGTTTAATACGTTTAAGTAGAGTACTAATATTTTCTGTGAAACTCTAAAACTAAATTAAGGCTTTGACTAAAACTTATTTTTTGATGTATAGGCAAAAAATAATTAAGGATTTATGAAATGTTTTGGCCTTATTCATATGTGTCAAAAATCCAGTAATAAAAATCAAGACTTGCTTTCTTTGGAGAGGTTTACACAGGCTTTTGCTAGTACCAGGATGATAACAAGGTGTTAGGATCATAGAATGGGGAACCACAGATTGATGTTTGGTACTCTGCCAGAAAACAAAGGGTAGCAAGAACATGCTGATTTATGCATATTGTCAGGATTTTGTTATCCAGTCTCAGGCTGTTTGATCATTTGCCTGGATTCATATTCTATTTTTAATTCTTAACCTCAGACTAATTCTTAGAATAAAAATATTATTCACTAAAGTCAGCTGTGGAATTCAGTAGGTCATGAATACAGATGGTAAGAAAGGTAAAACCTCAGGAAAAATTAGTTTGTTTGATCAATAGTAAGAAAATAATTAATTTTAATGTTACTATGTTATATCTTATTTGGAACACTTAAAAATATTCACCAAGTATGAAAATGTGTTCAGAATATGTTAAATACTGCACAAATCAAACTATTAATTTTCATATTTCACATCCATACCTTTATTATTTTTTTGATCTGTGTATCTTTGAAGTGGATCACTTTAGTCAATATTTCACACCTGAAGTGGCAAATTAATATTACTGATGTGGCAATAAATTAAGACTTGATGATTCTGATATCTTCTGTTAAGGAAGCAAAGTTTACAAACAATGTTATTAATTATGTTCTTTGGCACTTAAATGTTTTTGATTATCTTATACATACATATCCTATATATATTGTGCATTTCCATGTTATCTTAATTCATAACTATGAAATATTTATCGCTATAATGTATCAACAATAAGCCAATAAATAGAATTAATCTAACTTGAAGTGTTTGCATTTTCCAGAGTTTCCAATACCTAAGAGTGGTATTTGGCAAATGGTGGGCCAAAGGAATAAAGAAGGCATGCAAAACTCTTGATAGAAGACATTCAAAAATTGATTTGATATCAGATACCAGGAGAAAATATGCCAATAAGAAAATGCATTTTTCAAGATTAAATTCGGCATTTGTTACTTAATAGCATTTGTCATCTTCCAATTTTTCATATGTAGTAAATTCATTTCAAATCATTTCGCTCTTCCAAGTGCCTTTGTGTATTGTATTTCTTTTTTCACATCCTTTTGGATAACATTTGAGAAAAAAATAAGACTACAACAGTCAATGATTACATTCAGGATGGAAGACAGTTGTAAGACGAAGGAACAGGTGGAGTATGTACGATGGGAATATTCACTTTTTGTGCCACCATTTTGTAGCTCCTCAAAAAGAAAATTAGCAAATGGTGGATATTGTTTCTTTACAAAAAATGGTTCTGTACTGGATCCATCTGTGAAGTATAAACATGTCATCAGCACTCATTTTCCATCTCCAAAAAACATTCCTCATGTCCATATTTGATTTTCAAGTGCATCTGTGCACGGATGGAAACCCTCCCAACATGCTGCTACACAATTGCAGAACCCACACATTTCTGTCTTTGAATCAAGCTTTCATGAGAGCCTGGCCTCCCCTGGGTAGAAGCTTGTTTCGAGGTTGCAAAGGTCCTCTGGGTGACCCCAATAAAAAGAACTTCAATGCCCATGGTAAGGTTAAGTTATTCCTTTTAGGGAGGTGATATTGTCCATAAAGTTTTTCTACTTCGTTCAAAAAATTATGTGTGTGTGTCTTAGAATTTTTCTTTTATTCCCCATGCTACACTTAACTAATTATTATTACTTGTACTGTTAAGTTTCTCAATGACTAGACTCACATTTGAGAAAGAAAGTGAAGATCTCGATATTAGGTTACTCAGAAAATTTAAGTAGAAAAAGCAGGGAGTTCATCTCAGAAAGTTGAAAGGGAAGCATCTTGAATTCTAGGAGTTCCTAACATTATTGATAATCACATAGCCTGAAAGAATGTAAAACATTGCTAAAAACAATTTTCATCACTTCATAAACACACATTCAGAAATGAACTCCGTGGTAAAGGAGGAAATTTTATTTTACCTCATTATTTTCCCTCCACAGTGCCAGAGTTACCTTCACTATAGGGCAAGGAGTAAGCTTTGCCTGTCATTTTTAATCAGGTTGTTGTAGGTAATTTTTGTTATGCCCCTCATTACTGAATTGTTTATCAATAGGTGCAGCAAGTGTCACTAGCTTTTCTCATCAAACCAGGTCTGACAAAGCAGCACAGTGCATGGGAAAGAGGCAGCTAGGTGAAACTAATGCCATAGATGTTTGATTCATTAGGAGCTTATTGTTAACGGGGATGTCTGATTGTAAAGGCTCAGTCAAGCAAAAGAGTGCAGAGTAATCAGTCGGATTTATAGTTTGCAGGGCTCAGAAAAAAAATCAACATAAACCTTTGGATATAGCAGAAACAGAAAAATCCCCTTTGGGCAGCCCTAACCTGGAACCAGCCAAATAAGGTCATGCTACATGAAGGTTTCCTGTTAGGTGATGGGAGATAGGGACGGATTAGAGCCATATGGCATGGCCTATCTTACCTTCTGACTTAAGATAACAAAGCCAAGCTTTGTGCTTAGCTGTTTTTGACTGACATCATCAATTTTATTTTATGTTGGTCACCTCCGGTAACAGGAAAAAATGGCCTAGGGTTGATAACACATGCTTTTTTTTTCTTTTAGTATTAAGATGCCTAGAAGCTAGTTTTGTGCTGTTAAAAATTTCAAAGAATTAGTAGCTTCCTCTTCTATCACCCATCCTCCAGCAACTGTCAGCCCCCCTCCCCCTTGTTTTCAGTTTGTACCTTGCAAATGAGAGGCAGCCTTATTCAGAACCAGATGTAAGGCTCCTAGAGAATGAGCATAAGCTGGTGTACTTTAAGCCTAATGGGAAGTTTTATATGCAAGGGCCTTGAACTGATTAGTATAATTCCCTCTTTAATACAGCTGTCCCTCCAGATTAAGGTAAACCAAATGTTGCAATCAGAGATTAGTGTACCTTGCCAGTTATTAACATCCCCGGGTGCTCAGCAAGCACGTCAGACGCTAATGCTGTGTATTTATTTGCTACTTCCCCACTGTAACTTGAACTTCTGCACCTGTCAAAGCATTCCAGTGAAGAGAGGGGCATTATTGGAAAGCAAAAGTTTTATACCTGTACACCTGTTTTGTTTTGTCACAGCTAAGACTTTCTTTTGGCGTGCCAAGACTGCCAGGTGCTTTAATCTGCTACTTTTCTGGTTTTGTAAAGAAAGACTTTGTGTGCTAAATTGCATTTGTTACTTTCACATGCTTCCTTTTATGCAACTAGAGAGCTGCTCACCTAAACTTTGTGTGTGTGTGTGTGTGTGTGTGTGTGTGTGTGTGTTTTCTTTTACAAAGGAGGTATCTGTAGAGGGTGAGGTTTCTTTGCCAGAAAACGCCTCACCTCTGTCTCTTGTGTTCCTCAGCCTCGGCTGAGTCTTAATCACAAGGTGGGTCTCACAGCTGTAATATATTTGGCAGGATATCCTGCCTTCTTGCAACCCAGATGTCAAGAAAGACAAAGTCCTGGCTATCTTAGAAAGATCTGGCTGTGTTTCTTTCCCTCTGCAGCCCCAACAGAGGCTTGGACTGTAGGCCCGAATCTATGCAACAAGCACACTGGAGAAGTTAGGAATGGCAGTTTGGGTTGTCTTTAGGCACGTCACGTTGGTCCAGGCTCTGCACTCCCTGAGTCCTTCTCATCAGTGTGGCACATGTGCCAACCACTAAGGAAAATAATGGGAAGTTTGAGGACTAGCCCTCACATTTGTAGAATAAAGTGCCTTTGTGATTTTTATCAACATCTTTTATTACTCAGAGATTGAGGATCAAAAGGTGCTTTCTGTGAAAAATGCCTAGTTTGGTAAGTAACCACCAGGGTCACTTCAGGGGCTGATTTTATTTCGCTTTTTAAATATGCGGGTTTAAAGCAGGTAGCTGTGCTCTTACAGAGGTTTCACCTGATGCCAGCAGCAGTGGGGCAACACCAGACCCCCGCTCCCTCATTTTGTCACGAACAGGAAAGAGCCACAGTTTTCTAGCTGACCTGTGACTCTGGAAGCAGCCACTGGTTCAGGTTGTTATCAATGCTGGGGGAACATTTCTTTTGTTTGCCCTCCTTACCCCAATTCCATCTTGGTATTTGCACATTGATTGCCTGGTGCAGAGTTTCTACATATTATAGCTTAATTGCAGATTTTTAAAAAAGACAAAAATATGTTCATATCTTAGGAATTATGTCTTGCAGCCTACTAAATATGCTAATGCAGCACTAAGCAGGGATAAAGTTCTTGCCATACCCCCCAACAGTTGCGTGGAACCTGCTGCCAAGTGATTGTTAATTGTGAAGCACAAGCAGGCTTTGCAATCCATCTTAATTGTCATACTTACTTCAGGTTTCGTGATAAGGCTCGATGTTCTGTTTAAAGTGACAATGTTGACAAGGGGAAAGGGTGTGGGCCTGAGCCTGTGGTTCTGAAGGGGTTGCGTGCTCTGACCTGCCGAAGGTTGATATGGATGGTCTGCGAGGGGATTTTAGTTGTCATGGGGTCCCCAGGCAGTTGAATGGAGAGACTGTCTGTCCTGCTTTTTCCTGTTAGGATCCTGACACGTGGAGCATTGATGAACTCAGCACAACGTTGAATGGGAGCTTTTTGGCAGCTGAGACACTGGGGCTAAGCTGCAGGTCAGAGATAACACCAGTGCGGATCTCCTCCTGCACAGAGCTCCTAGCATGCTTTCTTCCCTCCTGAGTGCAGGAAATGGCTCATGTTAAATATGTTCACTTTTCAGTTTTCCTTTCTTCTAAAAAGGAGCTTGACAGATTGGACTTTTCAGCTCCCTCTTTTTTCACCACCTCTGCTTTCTACCTCAGAAATACTCTTCAGGAAGCAGGAGTTAATCTTGGTGAGGAAACGATAAGGTGATGCTTGATTTTCACGGCAAAGCAGAAGGATATGGCTGCCTTCTTGCTGTTCATAAACTTAGAGCTCCCCACCTATGAGGCTTTCCTTAGCTTTTCCCTTCACATCCCTTCAAAATAGGCCAGAAGAGTAAGAGAGTCAAGCGTCTACTGCCCAGACGAATGTAGGAGAGCAACATGTAGCATTATGCAACCTTGAGAAAAGGAATCACCGAGTTGGGAGGTAATGCTGACTTTTAAACAGTGTTTTCTCCAATACTTATGTGGCCCTCTACCCAAAGGGTGCATCGCTGCCCACACCAAAATGCTTCTGCTTTGTTTTACGTGCAGCTGAGTTTAGCAGGTTTCCGAGATGTGGAGAACAAAGAGAAACTGCCAGCAAAGAGCTACTCTAATAATCTTTTGCCAACATCCTGTATTCACAAAAGCAATGCAGAAAGAATTCTTTCTAGTTTTAGTGTCTGCCCTAAACGTGGGCTGTCAAAGCTCCATTTGAAAGAAAGGTATTTGAAATGGATTCTTGTGTGGTATTGATTAGTGACTGTGAAACTAATACATTGAAACCACTCCCAAACAAGTCAAATTCTGACTTGAGGTACATATATATGGCTTCGGTGAGATATGAATGTTTTCTTTTCACTCTGTTGAGTATATGATACCCATATCCTTTGAAGCAAAAGGGATGTGTGTGAGTATGAGTGTGGGGTGTGTGTGTGTGTGCGAATGTGTATGTAGGTAGAGGGGATGAGATAGGGAAAGAGAGATGGAATGAAGAAGAGGGGATGGGAATGTGGAAAGTTTTTGGTCGAGGTTCAATAAGCATCAGAAAATAAAAGCATTGTGGGTAGAGATGAGAGTAACAGGACAGTCCCGGGGCTTACACCTTGGAACAAGTAGGGTAATGCTGCTCTTTGATCTCTGTCACCTCTCACCAATTTCATGCACCCTTTCTGTCTCAGGAGGGTATGCAGCAAAGCTGAGAGAAAGAGAGAATGAGCAAGTGATATGTCAAAGAGCCAAATATGGTGAGTCAACAACCCTGAGGAGAATGATTCAGGTTTGGAACTCCATTAGAATTTGCTCTGATGCGAGAAATGCAAATCAAAACCACTATGAGATACCATCTCACACCAGTTAGAATGGCAATCATTAAAAAGTCAGGAAACAACAGGTGCTGGAGAGGATGTGGAGAAATAGGAACACTTTTACACTGTTGGTGGGACTGTAAACTAGTTCAACCATTGTGGAAGTCAGTGTGGCGATTCCTCAGGGATCTAGAACTAAAAATACCATTTGACCCAGCCATCCCATTACTGGGTATATACCCAAATGACTATAAATCATGCTGCTATAAAGACACATGCACACGTATGTTTATTGCGGCATTATTCACAATAGCAAATACTTGGAACCAACCCAAATGTCCAACAATGATAGACTGGATTAAGAAAATGTGGCACATATACACCATGGAATACTATGCAGCCATAAAAAATGATGAGTTCATATCCTTTGTAGGGACATGGATGAAATTGAAAATCATCATTCTCAGTAAACTATCGCAAGAACAAAAAACCAAACACCGCATATTCTCACTCATAGGTGGGAATTGAACAATGAGATCACATGGATACAGGAAGGGGAATATCACACTCTGGGGACTGTGGTGGGGTGGGGGGAGGGGGGAGGGATAGCATTGGGAGATATACCTAATGCTTGATGATGAGTTAGTGGGTGCAGCGCACCAGCATGGCACATGTATACATATGTAACCTGCACAATGTGCACATGTACCCTAAAACTTAAAGTATAAAAAAAAAATAAGATAATCACTTAAGAACACAATTTACCTAAGGTATCAAAGGAAATGTATTTAGATTTTATTAAAACAGATGATATCCATGAAAAAAAAAAAGAAAAGAATTTGCTCTGATGCAAGATAGTGGTGCCAGACCTTCCATAATAAAAATATAATTTTTCAGTTCTCCCCATCCACTTGTACCACGGAGTCTTCATCCTCTTCGAGTGATCAGGACTAGGTAATTCCTGGTCTTAGTCTAGATACCTCTCTGGTTACTATTAGGGGTGGGCGAGGTGGCAGAGATTTCCAAGGACCTCTGAGTTTGCCCAACTTTAACTTCAGGGAGAATAGCTAGAACTAGATAGCCTAAGGACCTCAGAGAAATAAAGGATGTAAAATGTTCAGTACAGTAGTCATCACATAGTAAGTGCTGGGTGAATCCTTACTATTCCTTTCTGAAGATTGAAGCCACTTGAATTTCTTGTTGAATACTTCTTTTGGTTGTGTTTGTCAGGTGTAGCACTGCCTGAGAAAAGAGAAAAGTTTGATAACAGTTCCTATCCTAAATGTAAGATTTAGATTTTTATTACGTGTTTTCTATCTGCTTGGTGCAGACCCAGTGTGAAAGGGTGAAGGCTTGAATTGGCCTGAACCATTCTAATTCTAGATACATGTGGTCACATGTCCTTGTCATGATATCAAAGGGAGATAGCCACCTATGCAATGAGATTTGAAGAGCCTGGAAAACACCGCATGTCCTCCAAGTGTCTTCTTAATTAACCAAGGCATCTGACATTCTTGACATTTCTGTTGGTAAAGCAATTCCTCTAAGTAAAAGTATGATTTCTTGATATTCCTACTTATGGTACAATCATGATACTTGAAAGTGGCCATCTTTATTATGTAGATGATGTTTATTTCTTGCTTATTACCCCTGTGACAATTCGGAAGAGAGAAACTGAATGTAAATGGTAGCTAAATGGAAGTTTTTAAAAGTATATAGTACAACTTCTTGACCGTGAAATGCATCAAGGAGGTTGCAGAGTTGGGGTTTGCACTCTCCCAAATGATTTTGGATATAACAAAATATATAGACATTAGGAAAGCTTCTAGTTGGCTTTGTGGGACAGAGCTTAAATTGAGGTCTCTTGGTTCTTTTCAAAAAGACTTTTCATTTCTGATCACCCTATCCCAGCCTACAAGAGAAACTGCTTTTGCCCATCTTGTCTTGTGGCAATCCAGGGTCCTTCACCTTGAAGACCCTGGGTTAGGGATTCTCAAATATTTTTCTACCCTAGAATGTATGTTCACACATAGGATACTTCCATGGGTATACCTAAATTATGGTACCATAGGAATTCTATTATAACCTTTATTTTAAACATGTCTTCTTTTAATAACACACCTCTTCCTGAGATTCTGCAATGTCCTCTTGAGAAGGCAAACCCCTTTGTCCTTTTTCATGTTCTCCATCTTCATATTCCACCATGAGAGTTGCTGCCTTAAGCAATACTCTAATTATCTGGGTGTTTTTTCTTTTGTCTTTTGCCTAGCTTTTGTGCCCTTTGCCCTTTCTCTATGAGGCTTACTTCCTGTAACTATGTGTATGTATGTATGTATGTATGTATGTATGTATGTATGTATGTATATATCTATCTATATTTATAAAAATGAGAAATAAACCCATTCTATGTGTTTTCCATAGTTTTGGGTCCATGGTTGTTTTAAGCAATGAAGATTGTTAAATTATCCATGAGCCTTCTCTTCTTTGGCTTTATAATCTTAATCCTTTAAGTTTTCTTCATATATCGTATGATTTTTACCCTTGGCTCTTTTCTTCATTTAAAAATTGTGTGTATTATTTTCTTTCTGACTGTACTAGTCTTACATACCTATTGTACTTGGACATAAAGAAAATTATGGGTGAGAATAAACTTACCTATAATTCCACCATCTAGAGTTAGCTATTGTTTGAATTTGGTTGTATTTTTCTATCTCTTGGCTTATTGTTTTATGTATTGAGACTGCATGGGTCACTTTATAATTTTAAAATTATTTTTGCCTCCCATTTAGCATTTCTACTCTCCAAGTTCTCCCCATTCCTTTCATGTTGATGGGTCCTAAGTGAGACCAATATAATACTTCAGTATCTAAAGCAAGATTTGACTTGTGTTCTGGGAAGGCTAGCTCACAGCTTCTACATACTATATTTTGATCTTCTTAATATGCATTTTCCTGCTCTGAATCAGTGATTTATTTTTTTTGATCTTTGTTAATACTTCTTTTCAAGCTTGAAACAAAAGAAATTATCTAAAAATAACCAAAGACTATTATCCGAGACTTTAAAGGAGCATGAGCCAATAGGTTGACACCTTTGATCCTTAGGTAAAAAGTTAAAGTTCTTTTGTTGGCTTTCTGCAAAAGGAGGAAGTAGGGGCAAATTACACAGTTGATGCTATTTTATACATGAAGGAACCAACTTTTGACAGCTGGTAAACAAGTTTCAACTTTTTTTGGGTAAAGTAGTTTATCCATTGAACACTTATTTATTGAGCTAACCCCTACTATGTGGCAGGCACTGTTCTAGGCCTGGGGATTCAGTAGTAAACAAAATACACTAAAATCTACCTTTGTGGGAGCTTACTATTTAAGAATAAAGTAGTTAAACTTTTTAACTTTCTACTTAAATTTCCACTTTAAAAAGTAATTGTACTTTATTTTCTAAATTCTGAATCGGTTTTGAAGTATGTGGGGATAGATCCCTATTATTGTAATGTTACTTTGATATCAAATAATGTCTTCATTCTCAGTGACCTCTCTCCCTCATTACTCTCCAAATTGCAGCTTTTGGTAGATAAAAAGGCAAACAAATGCAATGGCCAAGACCAATTTTGATGAATTAAAAATAAATGTCTTCAATTTTAATATACTTTTTTTAGGAGGAGGAAAAAGAAACAAGGGTAGTAAGAGTGGATATATTCTTATAACTATGTTGAAGAGCAAATACCAGATGCAAAATTGGGAGAGATCCTTTAGTTTCAAATAGAGCTAAACAGTTTTTTTTTTTTTGAGGTTATAGGCTTTGCCACTTAGCTAATTTGAACAGTAATGGAGAAATAAATATCAGTAGCTAAGCAGAGAATCTATCCATAAGGCAGAAAGACAAAGACCAAAAATTATTTAATTCAAACATGTAATTCCTATAGGCTCTACTAGACATGAGATCACTAAAGGTATAAAGAAGTATGCAGAAATTAAGAAACAGAACAGACAATGGTTATCTCAGTGGTTTTATCATCAACTTGTTTCAGTTTGAGTGTTTGAGGTAGTTTGTCAATCAGACATCAAGAAAGATGAATTTTACAGATAGAATTGGACAAGTTTCTTTTTTTTTTTAATCAAATTTCAGGATATGCCATAGGCGGTTAGATTGTGGCTTGGAAATATTGAACACTTAATAGATGATGCTACATGAAAAATTATCCTGAATTCTTGAGTTGGTTTGTAAGAATGGAGCCTTTGTTACTTTTTTTAGAGGTTGATGAAAAAAGTATGTGTTATAACTCAACCGAGAAAAGAAGAGTGTGTATTGGAGAAAAGAACTTGTGCAGTTAAATAACTCAGTCTGTAGAATTGAATATAGCTGCTGACTACAGCCTGAGGATGTGGACTCTCAGCTATAGGAGTTGATCAAATTATTCACAAATGCTGGAAAACTCAGGAGAAGAAGAAGGAAGGGAAGAAATGAAGGTCAGAAGGGCAAAAACAGAGAGAAAAAGCCCAAGTGAACAAAGGAGAGCGACAAAAGATTATATCACATCAAATTATTCTGGAGTTTTGATACCAGTTCATCACTAGAGAAAAATGATATCCTTTAGGCAGAGTTGTATAATTTACATCTATAATTATTTGGGTGTGGGACAACCTAGAAACGAAGAGTATAATAAAATTATGTTTAATGGAAATGATGGCAAAACCTTTTGAGCTTAAGTGATACTTTGTGAAAAAAGGATATAGAAAATCCAAGTTTATCTTTTAATCTGGTTTTTATCCCTATTTTAGCTTGTTGCGTTTAATTAAAAACAAAATGCAAGCTACAATCAACCTTGATTTAGTTTCAAATCTACAGTCTTTTTCTTTATTTCTCCACTAGGTTCTGTCCCTGTCATATCTCAAAGCCAGTCAAGATCTACCTGCTCATTGAAAGTTTCATTTCTTACATGATGAGATACAATATTATTCATAAACCTATAGAAACACGTATGTTTTTTATTATTTATTGTGGTCGTGAACACTGTTTTTCTCCACATGTAAGAAAGCAGGGATAGTGTCTTCATATTTAAAAAATGTGTGCAAAACACACGGCATAGTGTGCCGCATCCACGCTTTGTCCAATAAATATTAATTGATGTTGATGAGAGAGCACATGTCACTAACAAGAACCTCCTGCCTAACTCTGGGTTTCAGAGGCCTGAAGATTCTTGTGAGCTGGAATGATGCCCTATTGTTGCAATTCCTTATGTTTAGGATAAATGAAGAGATAGTTTCCCTCTTTAAAAGCAGTTTCATTGGTGAATTTAGTGTGATATGTGCATTGCTTGCATTGATTGCTCAAGAGTTACTCAATTCAGAAAATTAAAAATATACACCCTATAGTATACAGTATATACTACATAGATGCTGTGTATACTAAAGATACTGGGTATCCGTAGTATGTAGTATATGTAGTATACACAGTATCTATGTAGTATACACTATGTAGTATATACTACATGTATACAGTGTCTATGTACGGAATACACACACTACACACACTACATAGATGCATATTGGGCAATATGGAATTTTAAAATAAGAAACAAAAAGATAGTATTTCTACTTTGAGGAAAACCAACATATTTGTGTAAAAGAAATAAAACTCTTTAAAATTATCTGTTTTAGATTTGACATTTATTCATCAATAAATATTTACAAAATATCTACCAAATACAGAGATGAAGAAGGCACCATGATGCCTTCCGAGAGCTGTTAATCTAATGGGTTTAAGACAACCACAATAGAATGAAGAACCTTGTTTTTCACAAGACAGCCAAAGAATGCTGAAATGAAAATGACAAAAACATCTAACGTTGAAGAGTCCTTCTTACGGGCCAGGTGATATATGGTCTATTTTAGGTGTGTTGCCTCCTGTAATTTGCACAATGACTTCATAAGGCAGGTACTCTTACTTCCTCTGCCTTGTTTCATCCTGGCCTTCCCAGATGAAGCAACCAGGAGCCATAAGTTGTAGTAAGTTGCTGGAGGGCACACAGCTAGCACATGGCAGTGGCGGGCATGTGAATGGGGGCAGTATGACCGTACAGCTGAAGATGCCAACCATTATACTCCACTGCCTCCTAGGGGATGGGGAAGGAGAAATCATGTTTGATTGGGGACGGGTCAAAAATGGTTTCTTTTCTTTTTCTCTTCTTCTTCTTCTTCTTCTTCTTCTTCTTCTTCTTCTTCTTCTTCTTCTTCTTCTTCTTCTTCTTCTTCTTCTTCTTCTTCTTCTTCTTCTTCTTCTTCTTCTTCTTCTTCTTCTTCTTCTTCTTCTTCTTCTTCTTCTTCTTCTTCTTCTTCTTCTTCTTCTTCTTCTTCTTCTTCTTCTTCTTCTTCTTCTTCTTCTTCTTCTTCTTCTTCTTCTTTTTTTAGACAGAGTTTTTCTCTTGTTGCCCAGGCTAGAGTACACTGGCGCGATCTCGGTTCACTGCAACCTCCGACTCCCGGGTTCAAGCGATTCTCTTGCCTCTGCCTCCTGAGTAGCTGAGATTACAGGCGCCCGCCACCATGCCCGGCTAATTTTTTTGTATTTTTAGTAGAGATGGGGTTTCACCATGTTGACCAGACTGGTTCGAACTCCTGACCTCAGGAGATCTGCCCACCTCGACCTCCAAAAGTGCTGGGATTGCAGGCCTGAGCCACCATGCCCGGCCATAAATGGTTTCTTGAAAAGGGGACGTTTCATTCTGGGTCTTAAAGGATTGACAGGAACTTGTGGCAGGTAGAGCTATTGGGAGAGAATGCCAGTTTGGTTGTGCAGGGGCCGAGCTCAGGATTGGGTAAACAGACCTCAGTGGGGCACCGGATATATGCAAGGGGTGCAGTTGGGAGGTGGGGCAGTTAGGGCTGAAAAAGGGAGGGAGGTGCAGGAATTTGGTCTAAGTTCAGTAGAAGCAGAATATAAAATAGAGTAAAAGATGTGTAATAAAAAAAAAACCCTGAAGGATGGATATTAACGAAGAACAATCACTATGCAGAGAGTTTCAACCGACAGACTTCTTAGATAAACTGGATTTTGCCGGGCGCGGTGGCTCAAGCCTGGAATCCCAGCACTTTGGGAGGCCGAGGCGGGCAGATCACGAGGTCAGGAAATCGAGACCATCCTGGCTAACACAGTGAAACCCCGTCTCTACTAAAAATACAAAAAATTAGCCGGACCTGGTGGCGGGCGCCTGTAGTCCCAGCTGCTCGGGAGGCTGAGGCAGGAGAATGGCGTGAACCCGGGAGGCGGAGCTTGCAGTGAGCCGAGATAGCGCCACTGCACTCCAGCCTGGGCGACAGAGTGAGACTCTGTCTCAGAAAAAAAAAAAATAAACTGGATTTTGAGCTAGGGTTTGAAGTTTATGGGAATGGAATTGAAAAGCACGCAAGCAACCCAGAACACTGTGATTTACATAGGAGACAAGAACATAATAAAATTGAGGAGCGCTGAAAAAAGGCCATTTTTCATGAGTTCAAGGACTTCTGAGGGATTAGGTGGAATAAGTGAATTTCTAATCCCAGGAGACTTCTATTCCTCCTAGTCATCTCCATCTCAGTTAATGGCCCACCATCCTCTCAATGTCCAACTCAAAAACATGACGGTTATTTTTTTATCCCTTTTCCCATCTCATTCTAAAAGATAGCCTGAATCTTCCCTGCTTCAATTCTTCATTAGATCCCCAGCAAGCAGACACTTTGCTATTTGAAAGCCTCAGTCAGATCAAGTTGCTTAATATCCCCCAAAGGCTGCCCATTGCATTTGGAATAAATTCCAACCTGCAAGTCCCTCAAATTCCCCGCCTAACCTCATTTGGCATTTTCATTATGCATCAGCCTTCCCGCCTCATTTCTTTTCCGTGCACTCACCAAGCTCATTGTCACCTAAGAGCATTTTTACTAATTTTTTTTGGTCCCTCTCTTCCAATAAAAAATCAGCTGAAATATCCCAGCTTTAGAGAGCCCTTCCCTGGACTAGCAGCCTAAAGCGTTGTGCCCATGAGTATTTTCTCCTCTCATTTGTGAAGAAGCAGGTCACTGTCTTTATATTTATTTTTCAAATCAATCTTTATCCCTCTATCCAATTATATTTCCTTTATAGTTCTTGTACTTTTTTGAAATTATTTTAAAACAATATTATTTGTTATCTTGCTATCTCTCTCTGGGAGAATTTCAGCTGTAGACATTCAGCCTAGAAATTCAGGACTTGCTTTATCTTATCCAGTGCTACAAACTCAGGGATCAGCAAAGTGCTTTGAACATAGTTGGTGCTCAATAAATACCTGTTAAATGGATGAAGATGAATGAAAAGAATGAGGGTGAGGATGGCTTGAGGAATGGGTAGAAGCTTGCATTTTATCTAATACATGACAGAGATTGTAGAATAAATTGGCTATGTTTTTCTACACTCTGTTTCAACAGTTAACTAAGTTGCTTTCTTCTTGCATACCAGCTTATTGATGGTCGGTAGGTGGACTAAAAGCCTTTTGTGTTGCAGGGGGAAAACAAGCCTGAGGTTTAAAGGAAAAAAATGGTCTTAGTTAATCCGCAGTGTGGGTGAGAGCTCAGCCAATATGCTCTTTGGAATCCAGACAATTCAGTGACAGTAACACTAGCGTACAAGTGCTGGGGAGGTCAGATGAGTTGAGTTTGTGACATGTGCAATCACTCTGGATGTGTTTGATTTTCCTACAGTATTTCATGGTGACTTTTAAATTTGAATGGGAAATGACCTTGTTTCCAATTCCTTTCCTAGCCAGTATTGCTCCTTCAACAAATTTTGGTATGTTTTATATAGTAGAGTTCTCGAGTATCTTAACAGATGGAGTTTACAAGTTTATTTTCTAGTAGAAATGGTGATTTCAAGACAAGGAAGAAGTTGTAGGAGCTATTTATTTTTACTTTGTAAAAGGAATACCTTCCTGGCAAATATACAAATCAATAAGCAAGCAGACCCAACAGCTTTCTTGGAAGGAGCCAGCCACTGTAGGTATGGGAGAATTCCTTTGGCTAGCCTTAGCTTAGCTTCCCTGTGCTTCTCTTGCACTTGTGTTGGCATAGTTGGTGGATGTTATCACTAGCGGTGTGTCCTACATGCCATTCATTCATGGAATATGGCCCTGGGAGAGGAATCTTAATGTGAAAATAAAATTGTCATGGTTTTTCATTGGCTTAGGGGGCATCTCACATAATGGAAGCACATCCCTAAATAGAAAGACCTCAATTCAGGGAAAAAAAAAAAAAAATAGAAAGAAAAGGTGAGGAGAGAGAGATGTTCTCAGTGGAATCAGACGGAACTCAAAAATTAAGATTTTGTTTTGTGCAATGCTAGTTGCCTTGCCAGTCTCAAGCTGGCACTGTGGGCTTGCTGGAGCTGCGGAGCCTGAACTGAGGAAAGGAGACAGTTTGCTTCGGGTTTATTACCCAGCCTCACCATGCGTCTCAATATGTTTTTGATTTTGTATTTCAAAAATAAGGTGAATGATCTCGAAAGGAAATCATTGCAGGCGATTTTATTTTTTTGCTTTTTCTAATGGACGATTAAAAAGCAATCCTGGTCCTATTCCAGAGATTTTCTCATTTCTCAGTACAACTGTAATTTAGGCACACTGAATAGTGTAATGGTGTTATTAGATATTATCGTGTTTATTTTATTCATGAAAATATGTGACACACCTTATTTGTATTCTCCTCCAGGAAATGTCCTGGAATGGGTTTTGTCCTAGTTCCTTTTTGTGCCTGTCATAAGGTGTATGTTAGAGTTTCAGTTCCTAAAAATAAAATAGAATTTCTTTCTTTCTTTCTTTCTTTTTTTTTTTTTGGAGAGCATAATGATTTTGAGCTTCGAGGAGTTTCAATAGACTATTGTTGTTTGTTTTCTTACAAGGATCCAGCCCACCAAGTCGCACTATGACACACTTCCTATGTCCATGGCAGATATTTATATTTATATTTCAAATTAAAACAAGTATAATTTTCTTCTGAAATTTTTTTGGAATTTTGTTTTTCGTGATCTGTAAGGTAATTGGAGATACCCCAGGCTGTCACAAAACCAGAGCTGGGAATCACTGCTTTAGTGATTAGCACTTTGTAAGCTTTCAAAAAATATTAAAAGCAGGATAGATTGTCTAATTTCTAGTGGGTGGATTCACTTTAGTACAATGTAATGTGTTAACAAATGCTCAGAGAGGAGGTTGTGGATCCAGAAAGATGGCTTTTGCAGAAGGCTTTTATCCAAATTAATTCAAAAAATAACAGGAACAGTTGTGTATTGAGGCAGAAGGAATAAGGTGACTCAATTAAATGACAGAGAAATCTCCAGGAAAAAAAAACTGTCTTAAGTCAACCCAACCCTAACAATACAATTTTCATCACTGGAGTCAATAATCTTGTAATAAATGCATAATAACTTTTAAAAAAGGATTCTTTTATTAAGTACTTTTGTATGGTTGGCTATGAACCAAATATTGAAACCAAATATTGCTTTTCTTTACTTTAAAATTGATAAAGTTATCTTCTATGTCTCTAAAGAGAATCTTAAGTGAGAAAGATAAAAAAAGTAATTTGCAAATAAATTCACCTGCTGCATTTGTGCCTGAAGCATCCTATATTTACCTAATTCATTTTTGGCCCTTGCTTAGCTCTAGCCATGGCGACACACTGAGAAATTAATGCCAAGTCCTCCCGGCTTTCTGGAACATTTGCACAGGCAGCAGTGAATAAGCATGGGTACAGAAGCCTTAAGGTTTGGGTCCTACTCAGGAGGGGTCTTCAGAGCTGGTCTTCAGCAGTTTCTGAAAAACCATTGTGCAGTCTGGCTAATTGGTACTGTTAGCCTGTTGCCATTTAGGGAAAGCAATTTGGTCCCTGCCCACATTTCGAGTTGGGCTCAACACACTGGTAGTGCTGGATTGAGAGAGCTCAGAATCCATCAAGTTGATACTAAAACCTCAGTCTGCTTTGTGGGTTTCTGAGATAGATTTTGGAAATTTTTGTGGTGATCATGGATATGCAATTCACAGATCTACTACTGTATACAGAGTTTGAAAAGAAAGTCGAGTAAATTAACAGGTAGACTGAGAGAAGTTTTGTTATCCTGAAAACACTTCTGTTTTCTAGTTTGAGCATCTTTTGGTAGGGATGTCTGGTTTGGGTTTCATGAGTTTTTTGCCTGGTGGTCTGCAGGGTAATTTACATTCCAAAAGATAGGCTAGGCTGTCTTCCTCCTGTTCCTGAGAGCTCTGGAAGGTGTCCTCATACCTTCCACATAGTTGTTTCCACAGCCTGTTTTGGGAAGATAATCCTCTATCACTTGATCAGTACAGGTAGCATCTACCTAATACTCCAGTGGTTTTGATTATATTTTTACTCTAACTTTTTCCAAGGAATAAAATCGTCTACTGTCTTTAAAAGAGGGTATTTAATATTATTTGGAAAACAGTCTCTTTCCTTGTTAACTTTTCCTCATCTTTACCATCTAGATTTGCAGGTACAAACACGAGTGAAGAACCACTTCATACCAGCAGTGATGCTGTGGTCCTGAAGGTGCCAGCTCCTGTATACTTCCCCCTCATTTATTTTTTTCTTAAAATTAAATTTTCATTTATGTAGTTTACTTCTTAGCTCTCTGCTATTTTTATATTATATCTCACAATTTAGGATTTGCTTGGAATGTAAAATACATTTCAAGCTTGAGGAAGAACAAGGCTAGACAAATTCATAACAATTAGCCCCTTCTTTTCTTTTCCAGAATGATTGAGAAAGGGAGGAATTGATCCCATTCTACTTGGGGGCAATTAGGCTTTCAGTCTGTGGCTCAGTTCACAAGCATCTGATGCCAGTGGTGCCAAGGTCAAGGGTTTGATCCTCATGTGGGTCAGTTTGCTGCGTGTCTTCTCAACAGATTGTGTGGAAAGTGTGCAGTCACTGGGAAATGCCGGTCATTAAGGGGACTGGTGAACAGATGGGTGGTAGGTGAAAATCTAGCCTCACTCCTGGAAAAACAAAGCCTGTGCCATACTGTCTTTTTTTTTTTTTTTTTTTCATCTGGACAGAATGCACCACTTAAAATGTGAGCTTGTTACTCAACCTCCCTTCATCTCTGTTTCCTCATCTGTAGAACGGAGATAAGATTTGCTCCCTTTCTACCTCACCAGGATCTGTGAAGATTAGATAATGGCTGTAAAGTCCTTATACAGAGGTACATACATTACCATAAACAAAGAGATTAGCTGACAAATAAAAAAGAAAATATTGAAAGGACCCCCCAAATTGTATTGCCTAATACTTTTGCATTAGTATCAGTAGTTTGCAGTGCAATCCATTTGGAGTTTGGTTTGGCTGAAAAAAGTTAGGTGTGAGTTGTATAACCTCTCTATTAGTAAGGATAAAAAAATGGTTTGATAGCGAACATTTGTATTAATAAAAACAAAGTGGGCTTTGAATCTGAAACAGGTTTCATTTGAAAAGGAGGTGAAGGCAAAGGTCTCTAGGAACATATGTGCCACTGAGCAATATTTGCATATATCTGATCTGCAAGCACGCTTCAGTGATTTTCACAGTATACCTTGGAGTTTAGGTTGTAGCAAAGAGCCGTTGCCATTGCTCAGCAGCACGATCTACTCTCTCCAGCTTTATTATGGCATACAGCGACAACTTCATTTTTAGTGTTAAAAAAAATCCTCTTCACTTAATTCAGACAGTGACCTGCAGGCCTCATTCTGACTGAAGGAGCCATTCAGAATACTTCCAGACAAAAGCAGGGCTTTTTCCTAGCAACCAGATCAAAGCCAAATCTCCCAGAATAGCTCCCTCCCAGGTTTCCTTTGGCGCATAGGTTCACAAGGATTGTAAGGCTCGTGGTATCCAGTTCAAACTTCTCTTTCACACTGCAATGGAAAGGAAAACTCCTGAGGAATTTTCACAGACTCTGAAAGCTGGCGAGCCTTGCAAAGAGCACTTAATCCTGGGAGAACATGGTGGTCATTGGGAGCATCCCTAACTTTGTTATCGCCTGCATCTGCGTGTACATTCTGTCAGACTCTCAGAGAATGAGGTCTCTGTTTCCTTTCTGCCAGTACCTAATATCAGCTATGCCCAGGAGCCGGCTGATGAAGACTTCCTGTTTGTTTTGAGTCACTGTTAGAGTGATAAATATACTTTAGCTTTCTGCTTCGAGAGGAAAGAAACCAGCTGCCCTGAACTGAAGAGAAAAATGCAGAAATTCCACTGAATGGCCCTGTTATCATGGAGTTCCAAGGGCAGCATAAAAATGAAAACTATAAGCCTGGGCAAAGTGAATAATTTCCATATTAAAGCATTCTGCTGCATGCATAGACCTAAGTTGTCTGTCTTTAATCATTTAGGCGAACCATGCATTTTTCACTCTTCTAAGACTAACTCAGCGTTGTTTAGAAATTTTTAAAAAATGTAAACTTACACTACAGAGTAATGGTAAGTTATATAAATAAACAATTACAGTTCTGGTTTTTTGATCTGACCACAAGCTTTTAATGCCACTTTTTTTTTTTTTTTTTGCATGAACATATAATGCTTCTGGATAAACAATAATGTTTACATTGTCAGGGCATCCACTGTTGTATTGAGTCATTTACATACATGATTATTTGGATGTAGAGTAACCCAAGAACAAAAGAATATTATAAAATTATTTAAAACCAGAATGACAGGAAATCCTTTACAGCTTAAATAGCGCTTCTTAAATGAACCCATAGACTTTCTAAGTTGTGTTTAAATCTCATTTTTGTCCTTTTATTTTGAATAAAATAAAAGGATGTTGGATTTGATGACCAGTGTCCTTTGAGTGGAAATTACTGTGTTAACTCTGACCTGGAAGACAGTGAATTTAGAATGCTTGTTGGTGTGAATGTCTTGATCACTGCATTCGGCGGGCTTTTCTTTTTTAAGCTTGGTATAGACTTGACTTCTAGAAGTTGCGAGTTGGAAAACATGGCAACAATTTGCATGTGCTTGGAGTGGGTGTGAGTTGCTTATTTCCTCCCAGTAGGTATGGTCTCATTAAAACTATTTCTAATAGTAGAAGATGAGTAATTTGCTAATAATCTATGATAAATCTTTCTGTCCAGGATAAAAGAAATGTTTAATTAGAAAATTAAAAATAAAATTAGCATTAACACTTCCATGCTGTCAAATTAGTGGTGTAGATAGGGAGGCAGGATGGTGTGCATCGGCCTTATGTCAATGTATCTGGATGCATTTGTAAATTAAGACTTAAAAATGCACATGATTAGCTGTATGTAAAGAGGTTCCTCAACATACTAAAGTCAATGATTGGGACATCAACACAGCGGCTTCCTAGATGGGAGAATTACAGCGCCAAAGGCTTAATGGAGAATGGGTCCTTAGCCTTTAAAATCTCCCATCAAAGGAAAATCATGTGAAAGCGGCAACCCATAAAGGAGGACATGCATTTAGAGATGCTCTGCACATTAGTTAAAACAAAGCCAATTATGCTAAATATTGTTTTTACGTTATAAATATGTTGGATGTGTTGTGTGTGTTTTTTATATTCTCACTTTACTGACAGAGGGAGGAAGAGAAGGAAGTATTTTTAAAACATGACTAAGGATGGAAGGATTAAAGGACCGAATAATATATTTTCTTGTCATAATGGAGACCTGTAAGTACATGAACTTAGAAATAATAGAACCAGAGAATGGATGGTATTAGGAGGAGAGGAAAAAAAAGAGCGAAGCCAATATTTTCTGTGGGTAGGAAAGAAGGGTATAAAATTTATTAGATAAGTGTATTGCAAAGCCAAGTATGGCAGGGAACAATTTTAGTGGATATATCTGCTTCTGTACTTTTAAGAGGAGGTTAGAATTTGACATAAATAGATGAGATGGGGTTTAGGTGAGGTGTTTTTGGTAAAATCTATCATTTAAAATAAAATGGAACTTTAATTGGGTGGGACCTATCACTTACCAAATGTAAAAAGGTGTGATAAAACCGCCCTTTACTTTTTTCAGCACTAATGAATGTCAAATACCTAGTGCTGAAGTGAAACTATTATGGTCAAATTGACGCTACACATGTCAAATCGTCATTCTTCTCAGCAACAGTAATTGCTTAGATTGTTTAAAACTAGCTTTGGTTGTGATGGTACATTTGTGATCCAGCCTTAAGGAATGAAAAAGCTGTAGGAATTCTCCCCACTTATAACCAACATCCATTTCTACATGATTGAATAAGAACATAATAATCACTTCTTATGTTTGCAGATTACACTACAATTTACGAAATGCTTTCACTTGTAACACTTTGAGTGATCCTTGGTTGTGTCTGGTTCTGGTTGTAAATGGGAACAGTAACAGGTAGTCCTCTGTCCTATGCCAGTGGCCATGATGCCAGCAATGTGGTTCCTTTTTAGGGGGCAGCCATGTCCCCCACCCTGCCTAACAACATTTCAGGAGCATCTTCCTATGAAGCAGATGCTGGAAAATGATTATTTTTGAGTGTAGTCACTTGTAGAAAAGTGAAATCAAAATGTATTCCATAGCAATTAACCCCATATTTCCCTAAACTTATCGTGACACCACATTCCTGATCGCAAGAGTTTTAGACTGTTCTTTTGAAGAAGGTGAGGAATAGGCAGGGGAATAACGACTATGAGATATTTAGAATCATTTACTGTGTGAGTGAAGGCTTTTAAAAAAGAATTCATTTACTGGAAGTAATGAGGATGAGGAGGGGTTTTTCACACCTGTTTTCACACTTAGGAGGTGATAAGTCCAGCCCTCACGAATAAAATGGCAGGTTTCACACTAAACCCACCCAGGCATATTCCTCTAGTCTCCTAACTCATTTATTCTTTGAGAATAAAGAGTCAGAGGCAAGATTGCTTGCTCAAATGAGTGTCGGAGAGTAGTTCCTGTCATTCTTGCTTTGCCATGCTGTCTTCCAGATAGATGTATATGCCATGATCTGCATATCATGTATGGATCTCCAGACCACCATTGCTAGTCTCCAACGACTTTCACTCTAGACCAACAACCTTCTTCTTTGTACTATTACTCTTGATCTTTATATTCAGTTAATTAGACAACTGCATTTATAAATTTTACCAACTGGACTCACACAGTTTTTACATGTCTTGGGTCCTCTTGACCACCATTTCTATCCTGCTTCAGGTACTCATTGACATGAATGTAATTTATTTCACACCATATTTCACCTCTCAAAATGCCTATGTGGTCACAATCTAGAGTCATGGAATGTTTCTTCAAGTGGAATCAACCTCAGAGATTATGTAGGGCAATATCTAAAAACCAACGAACAGAACTCTTGTTTACTGACTCTCAGGCTCATTCTTTAGCATTTTTCATCAGGTCAGGAAACGCCACCCTCATCTACACAGTTGTTGAAAAGAAAAACTCCCAGGACTCCTGCTTGATTCTTATGACCTTCACCACCCCCTATCTAGTCATCAGTCAATCTTATCTTCTTGCTATCCTGAATCTATCCAATTCATTTTCAAGAGCCAGCCATCATCTCTCGCCTTGATATGGTAAAAGCTTAAAATGCACCTCCTTGCTGCATATTCTCTCACATTTTCCTGTGTTATTTTCTACATATCACTTTCTGAAACTTTGTTTGTGGATTTGCTTCCTTTGTGATTTTCTGGCTTTGCTGCCTCTTAGTAGGATATCAGTTCCGGGAGAGTGGATACATTGAGTATAGAGTGCAACATCGGAGGCACTCAATGAATATTTGTTGAGTAAATGAATTCCTACTACACAGACTAGAAATATGGGTCACAAAGAAGTTAAGTGCATTTCTTAGGCTCACAAGATTAGTTAGTAAATCTACAGCTAGAATTTAGGACTCGATTCTCTGTCTAAAGCTCTTGTCATTTACCATATTGTGGCTACTATTGTTATTACCTTGTAAGACTGTATTATATAGATTTAGGAATGCTGTCCTCAGAGCTTCTGGCTTGCACTGTGGGGCTGTCTGGAAAGTGAGTGCAACTAATTATAAGATCAGTAACTAAGTGGCTGGCTAAAGTCCAAGACAGACCTGTTGTAATAAATTCTACTCTTTAGCAAAATTTTAGCATACTGTCCAATGTAGGTAAGTAGCTTTAAAGACCTCTACAAACTTCAACCTTCTAGGTGATCATCCAATATTATTTTAGTTGTAATGTCACTTTTAAATATAAAACCATTTAATCTTTCTTTCCTTCTTTCTTTTTCCTTTTATTCTTTCTTTCTTTTTCTCTCCTTCCTTCCTTTCCTCCCTCCCTCCCTCTCTTCCTTCCTTCCTTTTCTTTATTGATGGAGTCTTGCTATGTTGCCCAGGGTGGAGTGCAGTGGCTATTCACAGGAATGATCTTAGTGTACTACAGTCTCAAATACCAGGCCTCAAGCGATCTTCCTGCCTAAGCCTCCCAAGTGGCTGGGACCACAGGTGCATGCCACCACACCCAGCTATTTAATTTTTAATGTAGTTTTTCCTTCTGTCTCTGGGAAGTACATTTCCACCTTTTAAGGCATATCTTTCTTTCTGTGCTTGTGTTTTGAGTCCAATTTTTCAGCCTCTTTTGAGATTTTGTTTACTCATGCAGTGGTAGCCTCTTTCCTACAACCCTGCCTTTCCCTCTTCACTGCCTTCATTTGTAAGCTACAGTGCATGGGCATTAGAGTCTGGACCTCAGTTGAACCCAGGCTTTCCCACTTACAAGATTTTTGGCAGCGGACAGGTTACTGTATTCTTCTGAACCTTGATTTCCTTGCACATAAAATGGGGATAAGGGAGGGCAATTGTGTAGATTAAGTAAAAAACATGTTAACTTCCTGACATATAATATGCACCTAATGATAGCTATAAACATTATAAAAACAACCAGATTTCGCTTATCTGAAAAAAGCATTAACAGAAATGAAGACAACGCCAACATTCTCTTAGCTCTGTTCTCCCTGATTATTAATGCTTTGCTGCCTATCAATTATGTTCATGGGCAAAATTCTTGAAAAATAAGCTCTATATTTATATTTTTCCCTTTCTGTTACCAGATATAACAGATATAATACTGTTATCAGATATAACAGATATAATACTGTTATATCTGGACAGACTAGAAACATGTGCTGTTCAGTGTCAAATGTAACACTCTTGATTTTTCTAGGCAACCTATGGTTATTATCAGAAATTTCATATTTCTCATATTTCTCATGTGTCTGTGTTCTTATGTTGTATTGTGAATCCCAGTCAATTAGGAGAATGAGGCAAAGTTCACTAAGCTAGCCTTGTGGTTCAAGACAGCTGGGATTTTCTACTGCAGGAGAAATATTCCATAGTCTTCTAGAGACCATCAGAAGAACCATGTGGCATCAAATACCCTGCCTAACTGGGTGGTGGGTTCATGGATAGAGTTCTAGTCAAGATTAACATATTTAAGAATAAAGAAGCCGGCAGCGGTGGCTCACGCCTGTAATCCCAGCACTTTGGGAGGCTGAGGCAGGCAGATCACGAGGTCAGGAGATTGAGACCATCCTGGCTAACACGGTGAAGCCCCATCTCTACTAAAAATACAAAAAAATAGCTGGGTGTGGTGGCGGGTGCCTGTAGTCCCAGTTAATCAAGAGGCTGAGGCAGGAGAATAGCTTGAACCCGGGAGATGGAGGTTGCAGTGAGCTGAAATTACACCACTGCACTCCAGCCTGGGCAACAGAGCGACATTCCGTCTCAGAAAAAAAAAAAAAGAACAAAGAGAGGTGTGCCATTACTTGGAGGAGATCAAAACAGAAATTTAGAGGGGATTAAATTGCCAATGTAGGAAACATGTCTCTTTAGGTGATTCTCCCCAGGGTGATGCACCATTTTTTAGAGATAAGCGTGCTGCTGGAAGGTGCAGCTGAAGATGGAACTTCATAGGAAGTTAGATAGAACTTTATAGAAATGACGACCCATTCACCATAGCAGATCTACTCTTGGGAAAGGTGAGACGTGAGTGGTATTCTCAGAACTGCCAGAAAAATCTTGTCATAGATTGTGTAGATCTGTCTATGGAGACAGACTTCATCTGAGGATCATGATGAACATTGGGTAGCTGCTCAGTTGGCCTGTAAATAATAATGACTTATTAGGTTATTTGACTTTCTTTTTTCTTTTTCTTTTCTTTTCTTTTCTTTTTTTTTTAAATTAAATGTCCTTCTGCTACACAAAGTAACCAGAGTTCTTGCAAGTGTAGTTTCCAAGTATCTGCTGTGGGGCTCCAAACCAAAGACATGGAAAGCATCTAGAAAGTTACCTAGGTGTCAGCGCCGCACTCTTCTCTGGAAGAAAAGAGGCTTCTCCTATATAGAACTTGAGCAGCAACCCAGGTTGCACTCATTCTTATTTTTCTGTCCCCTAATGCGCATTACCCTACCTGGCCAAATACAAACTACCGGTTCCATGCTGACCTAACCCGTCTTAAGGAATAAAATACCTACCACATATTTTCTCCTAACAGCTAAAATTGTTTGAGCCAAGAGTTTCAAATGTTTTATTTTAGTTGTAATACTACAAACAGCCAGTTACTGAAGATTAAATTGGGTCAACCTTAATAGAAATGTGTTATATTCCGGTCTTACGTAAAGTACCATAGGCATTTTGAGGCCTCTGCGGTGCCTCTTCTTATGTGGTCCCTCAAGGGTTTTACTGGCAACAAGGACGAGTTTGCTTGAATAGAGAGCAAATCTATCTCCTTTTATTGTTTTGTATTATATTTATCATCATCTTATCTTCACTGTGTGCCAAACAGTTTTCCATGGAATGATTTATTCTAATAATTAAAGGAAGGCAATATTCTTTTGGTGGATGACTGTTTTGTCTGAGTTATAAAATATAACTTGCCTTTTTCTTTGTACCATTGTTCCAGAAAAGATTCATCTTTAATTAGTTTGAGGTGTACTGTGGCTTACCTTTGTCTCCAAGTAAAAGATTTTTCTTTCTCAAAAACAGATGAATTCTAAGTTGACAAGGTAAAAAATCTGCAGCAAGATTAAAAATGCTAAGATTTCCCATTAAGAAGTTGCTTCTAAGTTGCTACAATTGAGCATTAGGTATTGAACACCTATTAAAGAAATACTTGTTTGCATTATGTTAGATGTAAATTAGGTGACTCATTTTCTTCATCTCTTTCTGTACATTTATTTTTAATCCTATTCTGAAGCAAGAACTAGGACCAAATGAAAGTAAAGCATCTTTTCGGTTTGATTGGCCTCATATTCTTCAAAGAGCTGAGTATGACCCAGAGCCTGTCGCCTTTTATTAGTAATTAAAGTGAGACACCAAAAGATTTTATAAGCTCATAATAGCAGATTAAATATCAAGACTATAGCCCACTGAACAACACTGCTATGTTTAAACTGATCCTGTTGAATATTGCCCTCAGACCATTTTAATACTTAATATTATAGGATGGCCACAGAAAAGTAGAGTAATGAAAAACAAACATTATGTTTTGTTGCTTTCATTTTTGTTGGGAAGGGGTTTTCACTTTGAATGGAAAAGAACCTAAGATAAATAATGGCCTTATAGCATCTATTGCTTTTGTTGCATTGACAAATGCTCCTGTAGAATGGTGGTGGCCATTTCTTTCTACTGAAAAAATCTACTTTGTTTTTCTCTTAACTAAAGCAATTCATGAACATTACATGAATTTAGGAGGCACAGATAAATAACATGAAGAAAATTAGAAACCATGCTCAATCTCACAACTTAAAAACATCACCATTGTTAACATTTTGGTGCACATCCTTTTAGATATGTCACCCATGCATGTTTATGCACACATTTAAAAAGATTGCAAATCTTACTGTAACCTTTAAAGTTTCTATTTACATAAGAATGCATGTTGGATACATTTCAGTGTCATTAAATAGTCTTTCATAACGCTCTTTGTCTTGGCCATGCCATTATTTATTTAATCAGTCCCCTAGTGTTGAGCACTAAGGTTGTTTCCAGTCTTTTCAAGATTATAAATATGGTTGGCATAAGTGTTCCATGTAGCCAAATATTTGCCCACATGCCTGATTATTTCCTTAGAGCATATTTCTAGAAGTGGAATTGCTGAGTCAAACATGTAATGAATTTTAGACTTTTTAGTATCTTTTTCTTCAGAAATATTATATTATTCACATACTAATTTGTTTGTAGCTTATCAATTTGGTATTTTCAAACCTCATAGTTACTTCTTTTGTAAAATTTAAACATAGTAACTGTGTGGTGCTCCAAACTGGTAATAAGAGGGTCCAAAGGAATTGGCTAAATTCTACAATGCCATGACTCAGTTGTATTAATTTGGCATAATTCTTTTCCTGCCTGCTTTTAGCTAGCTGTATTTGGATCCATCATATGTTTTACTATTCTTCCGCAAAAAGTTTCTAAGAAATTGAAAAAGAGAGCCCAAAAGTTGCAGTCTTACATGGAGTATTAACCTTCAATCCAAATTCAGCCAAATGTCATCCATTAATCATAGGCCAATGTAAAAAGGAAGAATCGTAATAATATTAACCAGTAAAAGGTTCAAGGATAACTCTGAAGCAGAACATGTAACCCATTCACCCAGGAGGGTATAATACAAATTAATGTGCTCACTACTGACAAACTTTCCCAAGCTCATCCAGGTTTTCTGCTCAGATGACATCTGTAGGAAAAATGCCTAGACATAATTTCATCCTTTAATCTTGCCTTTTCCAAACTGTTATTTTTTTCCTTTGCAAAATTTAATATGGAGTGTGGTAGATATTATGTATTTTTTATACTTTTAGATTTCAAATTGTAAAACAATTTTAATACATTTTGATATTCTCAATTATGTCTATAAACCTCTTTATAAGGTATAAAATCTATTTGTGAGACATGTACCAGCAGAGAAAAACAATTAAAATGTCAACCTCTCAATCAAATCTTTCTCCACTTCCACCACTAAAAAAGTTTCTAGCCTCAAAAAGGAACTTGATTCTCGGCAATTTCAGCCTAAAATGCTTCTTCAGCTTTTCTTAGACTTTGGCCATCTCAAAACGCAAGTGAAGACAAAATTGGCCCGTAAGATTAATTTTTGGTGAATGAACTTATATCTTAAAAACTAAGCTGTTTCACTTCCTCATGAAAAAGCAAATTTCTTGAAGATAGGTTTCCATTTCATGTTTGTAATCCTGAAGTGCCTAATCTTTGATACATATTTGGGTGGAATGAATGAAAATATCCTACCTCCCGACAAAAGCAAGATATTTTTATTACTGGCTACATATTGTAGTGGAGAGATTGCCTAAGATAGGAAAGGGTCGAAATGTCCAGTTTCTCCTTCCTGTGGTACCAGCTACTAGTCATTAGTCAAGTTACTAAATCTCGCTGAATTTTAGTATTTATAGTTATAAAATGATGAAACAAATAAATTTTCTCCTTAGAGAACAGGTGCTTTGAGATCAAGAACAATGAAATAATAAAATATTGCATAGCCTGGTCAGTACATTACAAATGGAAATTATTATTATTTTGAAGATGTGTTACTGTTTTCTCTATTAAGATTGTTATTTTCCTGTGTTTGGGCTGGAATGATAACCTGTCAACCTTCTTAGTAGATAGTATTTAATTTTATTTTAAATTTAATATCTAAGGATTTTTTTAAAAATAGAAGTGGCAATTATATGTGCACACAATTTTAAAACTGCATTTAATTATTTTTCTTTCTTTTGATTTCCTCTTTTTTTAATGGAAGGATAACATACTTGCAGAAAAGTGCCCAAATCATTGGTGAAGAAGCTCATGTAAACAGCAACTTGATCAAGAGGTCAGCATGTCAGAGATTCCCTCATGCCCTTTCTAATCACTACCCAACTCCCTCCACCTGAGAGGGGACCAGGGTCCGGGCTTCCAATGCTATCACTTAGTTTTTCAAAATATCATGTCAAAATGGAGTGGAATCAGGGCATCTGCTAAGGTGTGTGACAGCAAATTCGCCTCTGGGCAGTTCGTCTCTGGGTTTTAATTCTGTACTTTAAAACTAAGGAGGCTAAACCTTTAAGTTTCTTTTCCATCTCAGCATTTAATGATTCTGCTAAAAGACAATCTGTGTGTTTAAGTTAGCACTATTTTTATACAACATCTACTGTGGTTTTTCATCTCAGGTGGAAGTTCACAGAAGGCATGTGCTAAATGAAAGGTGGCCAGTTAACTGTATCCTCTCCCATGAATAAAACCAAACTCCTAACCCAACATGGGCCCAAGAGGAGTAGGTGAATGAGGACTGATGAACTGAGGGAACTCAGGGCATTCCACCTCTCCCACAGTGCTGGAAACATTGCCTCAAAGCACTCTCTTCTGCTTGGTGCCTTGGGCAACAGCACCGTACACAAAGAGCAGAAAATCCCCTGTAATTTGATCATTTTAGATGCACCATTCAATTGTGGGATGAATATAAACTTTTGCCATTTAGCAATTAAAATACTGTTTGGGTAGCAGTGTAGACTACATAAGTAATTAAGATCTCCTTTTTGTCTTACTGGTATCTAGAAGGAACCTATCATTCTATGACTTCTGTCCTCAGAAGCTGAGTGAGATGAGGAAGAACAAATTAGGATAACTTCCTCCAAAAGTCAAAACAATAAGCCCTGCCGCCTTCCTCCAGTCTGTGGCACATGCTGTGCCATGGTTTGAGTTTTCTGTAGTTGTAGGAGTCTTTTTATCATGAGGAATGTATTTAAATGGTTTTACTCTATAATCTCTCCTGAACGATTTCTTCACATGGAAGGATTCATTTTTAAGGTGACCAAAGAGATAAGTGAGTGAGAACCTACTTTCCAATATGCCCAGGACCCCGAGACACTAAGTCCCCAAGGGAAACTACACAAATCTCCAGGACTCGAGGGACATATTACTCCAATACTTCCTGTTCTGGGCCTGAACCAGGACACAAGTCTTGACCCCTGACCCAAAGTAATCTCTTCCCCAAGATGTTCATGTGGAGAAGTAGAACTCAAGTCTCTTTTCCTTGGGAAATACTGCATAGAACCACATGGCCCACGGAAACAACAAAAACTTGATTGCTCCCAGTCGTGGTGCCTCAAAGTCTGTTTTCAGTTCCTGGTCATGGCTGCCCAGGTTGGGGGCATGGTGAACCACAGGTTCACACGATATTATGTGCCACAGCTTGATCCAACGTTAGGAAGGGCAAGAGACACACACATATCCTCCTTTGGTCAGTTATGGAAGGTGTCTTTCCACTCCTTCTGCAAGGGAATCCGTATTCAACTGAGAATGAGCAGTTGTCTCCCCTGTAGCCTTGTTGGTTGAGGAGAATGCTTTCTGCTTACCTTTGTGAAAATTGCTTAAATACAATTACACTCCCAACCAGCATTTTCCCTGTCTCTTCCAATGTCCAACAAGAAGCCCAACCCCCAAATCTAAACACCAGACAAGTAGCTTGAAAAATGAAAATAAATGTTCAAATCCAAAAGCTGTGTGCTTCTGTGATTGAAAATCTTTTTCTTAGCGAGTGGGAGTTGCTTTCATCATTGCTGGTCATATGTTTTTGTTTTTCATTTTCTGGTGGAGAAGTTTTCTAGGGTATTTTTCAAACTTTCCAGCTTAGCAAAGCGTTGGCTAAAATTGAAAAGAGAACTAGGCGTCAAGTTGGAGGCAGCATTAGGTTTGTTCTTGTCGGGGGGGGTGGGGGGCAGGTTGCTGACACAGCGAAAATAAGACAAAACATTTGAAACTTCTGGCTTTGTACTTCTCAAATGCCTCTTTTAGAAATCGCTTAAGTCGTTATTAACATCCACCACCCACCTTCCCTTTTTGGTCCTGACATTGGGTAATAATAGATAATGTTGACATATGTTCCCTGCTGGTCAGAAATACTATACTTCTGTGAAAGGTAACATTTTCAAGCTATGACAAAATGTATTTTACTTGGACAGAACATTAGTTATTGGACTAATCTCAGAATGTGGGCTGTGGGGTAAAAGTTTTAACATTTTAGTTGTGGGAGAAAGTTTGTTGAGAGAGTAAAAGCATCAGTATGGGGTGTGTTTAGCTTTCACCATTTCCAAAGGTATTGGCTTGCTGTCAAACTCTCATGTCCTTAGGAATGTAAAGGAAACATTCTCAGTATGTATGAAGAACAGCTGTCCATGGACACAGCAACTTTCAAAAATGATTACACCCAACTTTCCTGCAGTATGGATTATGGAATCAAAAAATATTTTTTCACTGTGTACCAAAGAATTCCGTTTTACAGGCCAGTTTTGAAGCTTTTAGCTTCATGAGACATATGCTGCAGTTCTGTTGTTTGTTCTCCATGTGATGTACTATGAAATGTGTTTTTTAAAAAGGGGGAAAAAAAGAGGAGAAAGGGAGAGAGTGAGAGAGAGGAAAGCGTGCAAATTCTTCTGATCAAATGTGGTCTTCAAAACTACTTTTGAAACTAATTTAGGGGATGAGTTAGGAAATGCCCCAGCTGGCTTCCATGCTACCGAAGTCTGAACAGCCCTTTGCAAAGCTGGAAAAATTGATTTTGTTTTGAAGGCTCACACAGACTTTAGTGTTGTGGAAGTTGGACAGAGTTTTTATTGAATCTGGTCCTTTGTGTTTTATGACAGTCTGAATGGGTGTTAAGATTCCACGAATAAATCCCCTGCCATTTCTGAGATTTCTGATATAAACATGAGCTCCGTCAATTTGTTCTCTGCACAAATGTCTTTCAGAATGTTAACAAACATGGTGCATTGATGAATGGGCTGGCCTATGGAGTGCAGTCTGCTTTACTTGGTAGGGCATGTTGCTATGATTTTTCTTTTGTTTCTCAATGCTATGGCCACCCAGAAATGGGGGCTGTTGGGGGGTGGTGAACTTCAAGACTTGAGGACAGGGGAGAGTTAGCTCAAGGCTGGTTGGAGAAGTGGTGTTAATGGCCTTCAATTGAAAGTCTGGCCAGACACCACATCAAGGGGATTGTGGATTGGCCCTCAGGAAATGTATTAAGTCTTTTCTTAAGTGCCTCAGGTGAATTACTTAGAGGAACACAGGTAGCAAAGAAGAGAATATATTTTTAAGATATAATCTTTCTATATTCTGCATAAGTTTGTATTTTTTCAGTGTACTTTAAACTCAAATGTCAAATTGATAATACCCTAAAATTAGTTTCCAACTAAATACTATAATTTAAAGCAAGCAAGCCAAAAAAATTAAGTCTCAGTTTTTATGATAAAAATTAGGTCATGTATAATATAAACACTTTTGAAGGAGAATTATGATAGAATTTCAGGAAATGTTATGTTCCACAATTAATGGTAGTAAAAAGTTGTATATTGTATAATTTGAAGTTCTGTAATGTGTAACTGTCATTATAGGTATAATTCTGAACTTAGCATTGGGTTTTCATTTTGAAGCACAAGCCCAAATCTTAGTGGCCTAATCTTATTCTTCAGATATTTAATGCCCAGACGGGAGCTGTGATGGCTCCTAAGAATTTCTTATGTGGTTAAACTGCCCAACAGTGTCCAGCTCTTTACTTAGCTTTTACATAATTGCCCTTCTAGGGTGGTTATCTGGTATATGGAGCCATTCCCTAGCCATATTCTCCTCTACACATTGCCCTTCATGGGGACTTAGTACAGAACCTGGGTAATCAGTTTGGGGTTCAATTCACATTCATGATGCAATCGATGCATTAATGGGGATGTTTCATGGGAGATTTTAATACACTGTTATTGGCGTTATAAATTGGGCCAGTTACTTGATGTACTTCTCTTTGTGGTCCAAATTCTGCCCTCTGTTTCTTACTTGAAATTCCCATTGAAGTAGTAGTTACCAAGTGGAAGAATACTAAAAATGTTCAGCCAAATTCTGTTCTACATTGCTATCATGTAACTCCCGATGAAGTTAATTACGACTTAGTCAGAACTAGTGCTACGTCTTAAGGGCTTTGGAACTCTGTGATCTGCCATCCAAGACACCAGGCCAGCAGCCTGCCTTTAAATATCTCATTTTAAGAGGTGAATTGACCCTGTTGAAGGTAAGAAATGGCTATTGCCAGTAACTATATGTGTAATGGGGCTTAAATAGTAGAACTTAACATATTTGAACCTCAGGAAGTTTGATCTTTTTGTAGTTTTCCTCTTTGGGGAAGCCTGTTTCATAGAAGCTTTAATTCTCTTTAGTGCACTGAGTCTATTGATATGAGTTACCTCCTGTCCCATTCTCCCAAGCATCCCTTAACTGTAATAGTATATAATTTTTATTTCCATTAATTATATAGCATTTGCTTAAGTCATCACTACTTAGCTATTATTTCCTGGAGCTAAACCATTATCTTCCTTAAATACAGATGTTTATATTATGCATAATACAATTTCTTTCATAAGAATTCATTATAACTTTTCAAAATACTTTGGCTCTCATTTAGCCTATGTCTCAGTTTAGCTTTTTTTTTTTTTAATGGAAAAAAGGGCCCCATGACCTATTGGATAACGATACAATATGTGCCATACTTGTAGGATTTTGTCATTGTGCAAATAGGGTTTCAGGGGAAAGGGCAGAACATTACCCACGGTTTGGTGTGAGTGCAGCTCACAATTAGGACCATCTGCTGAGTGGTCCCAGAGTAAGACTTTTTTGGAAGTTGGCATGTGGGGCTGCCCAGCCTCTGGGATCCTCTGGTTAAAAAAAACTCTGAGGACCCTGGTGGCCCAGAGACTATCTTGATGTATGTATTGGGAACCCAGCAGTTCAGAGATGGTGAAGGATAGTGAGTCTTGCGGGAGTTCAAAGTCAGGAGAGATTGGATTCACTTTAAAAGGCTTTCTAGGTCAGTGCCATAAAACAATCAACTCATCGTTGGAGTAGACTGGGTTTGGCAAGGACTGATTTTACTGCCTTGGGGGTTGCCCAAGAGTTCAAAGCTACTTTCCTGTATGCTGCTAACAAAGCTACTGGGGGCAAAAGAGGCTCTGAAAATTCAGTTTCAAAATCTGAAGGATCTCAGGGCTAGGAGGAACTTCTTTTCTTCTCCCTTCTTTCTCTCCTTTCTTTCCTTCTATCCTCTCTTGCTCCCTCCTTCCCCTTTTCCTTCTCTCTATAAGCATTTATTGACCTCCTAGTATTTTCCAGTCATTGTAAAAGCCACCAGGTATAAAAAAGGAAAGACATACTTCCTGTTCAGGAGGAATTCACATTCTAGTTGAGGTGATTCTCAAGAAAAGCAGCAATTATAGAGGTGATCTTGCATATGGGAGCACTAAGGAGGGGAGCCAGAGTGTGCAAGATTTTTCAGGCCTTGACCACTGAAAAGATTATGTTGTTTTCCTTTGTAATTAAACATAAAAACAATGTTAAATCATAAACTCAGTGCAATGAAGACCAACAAAGTTTTGGTTTTGCCCCAGATATTTTGTTGTTTTCAAATGTTTCCTTGTTTTCAAAAAAATCTTTTTAGATAAAACGATTTTTTGTTTTTGTTTTTGTGTTTTTGAGATGAAGTCTCACACTGTTGCCCAGGATGGAGTGCAATGGCACGATCTTGGCTCACGGCAACCCGTGCCTCCTAAGGCGATTTCTAGTGATTCCCTTGTCTCAGCCTCCCGAGTAGCTGGGATTACAGGTACCTGCCACCACACCCGGCTAATTTTTTTCATTTTTAGTAGAGACAGGGTTTCACCATGTTGGCCAGGCTGGAACTCCTGACCTCAAGTGATCCACCCACCTCGGCTTCCCAAAGTGCTGGGATTATAGGCATGAGCCACTGCACCCAGACCAATGAAATGATTTCAAATTAATTTTTTTCTCAGCTTTTTGATCATTTAGCACTGAAGACCTATTTGATCATCTAGCATTGAAGACCCCTGACCAACGTTGGGCTTTTGGAGGACTTCTAAGAGGCAATGCTAGAGTTGAAACTTGCAAAACTTGAGTTATGTAGGTCATGATGGAGTTGGTAAAGTGTCCTGGCTGGAGTAGTGGGGAGGGGAGGATTTTGTGGGTGGCGTATGCCATAGGGCAGGTAAAGTTCTCTGTGCAAATGCATTGAGAAAAAAAACTAGTGCCCATGGTTTGGTGTGGTTGTAATATAGAATTGGAATTTATGGAAATTAGGACTTGTTATGACATGTTGAAAGCTTTGGATGCTATCTGCAACAAATGAGAAAACACTGAGAATTTTGAGTAAGAGAACAATATTTTAGAATAATAATTCACCTAACAGGGTAGAGAAGAGACTTGGGGATGGAGTTGAGGCTGGTGGTGGCTAGTCCAATTGGGAGGCTATTGTAGCATTCCCAGCAAATAGTGGGAGAGCCTCAACAGGGCATGTGAAATTTAAATGTTGGGGATGAGAGAGGGGAAGGCTCTGAGAATGGCATTTATGTTTCTGACTTTTTGGCTTGGTGGTGAGTGATTTCATTCACTGAAATTTGAAAATTAGGCAAAGAAACATGTCTAGAAGGGACATGGTATATTCTGTGTTTCACATAGTGGATTTGATGTGTTTCTGAGACTTCAAGTGGTGAGCTCTGTTGGCTTAGCCTAAGAGAAACACTGTATGTACATCTTGGAGCCAGGAAGTTGAGGCTGAAGGGGGTTGTGAGGGCTCCTTCTGTGCCATAATAATATATTGGAATTTATTTTTGTCCTCTATTTCATTTATTCATGCCTGACTCAATTTGCTCAGTATTTGCAAATTGTTGCTGATGTATGTGTTTGTGTGTTAGCTAGTGTGAATCACTGTTGACTATGGAATACTCTTTCTCAGCCACTAACATTGAGTCTTACATTGAGCCAATCAAATCTTTTAATTTTCTGTGGCAATAATTCACCATGATCCAAGTCCTCTGCTGTTAGGTGAATACAGAGAAATTCTGCTTTGCCTCTCACCTATGACCTGCTAGGGTAGCAGGGGCTAGAGGTCGGTCAGTTGTGGAAATTGAACCAGGAGCAAATGATAATTTTCTAGGCCAATGCAGGCTCAGCTCTGTGAAATCTCCAGACACTGGACATTTCACTGAAATCAGAAATAGGAGCTTGGGGATATAATATAATGTGAACTAACCTGTTCTTAAACAAGAGGTGCTTAGCTGTGGTCCGTGATCTGCCAGAGCTGGATTGCCTGGTAGGGAATGTTTAAGAACACAGGATCAGCCCTTGGGATCAGTCCACGTTGGAGTCCCAGCTCTAACATTCAGCAGCTGTTAAAAACAAAACAAAACAAACAAACAAACAAAAACTTCCTGCAATGAAATTTCCTTATATGCAAACAGGGGTGATAATAATATTCACTTTACAGGGTTGTGGCTTGGATGAAATAAGATGGAGCATGATATAGTGCTAAACAAATGGCTTGGCACTTTGCAGTATGCCATAAAATTAGCTAGCATAAGTTTTATGAATGAATTTCAGGGAGTTTGTGAACACCTGAGTTGTATACATTATTTTGTAAGAATGTGTGGAAGTACATATTATTTTTTCTCTGTGAGAGAATATGGCATATGGCTTTCATTGGAGTCTCAAAGTAGTCCGTAACTTAAAAACAACAATGATAACAAGAATCCCCCACACAAACAACAAAACCAAAAACAAAGTAAAGGTTAATAAGAAAGGCCATCATAGACAAAGTGGTTAAACAGTTGCTTTCCTTTTAACAGACTTAAGATTTTTTTAACCATTTTCGGTTTACAGCCAAATTGAAAGGAAAGTATAGAGTTCCCACACACCTTCTGCCCCAAATACTCACAGCCCTCCCCACTATCTTCATCTCACCCCAGAGTGATACATTTGTTATAATCCATGAACCTGCATTGACACACCATTATCAGCCAAATCCCATAGTTTACATTAGGGCTCACTCTTGGTGTAGTACATTCTATGGGCTTGGCAACTGTGTAATGATATGTATTCACCTTTGTAGTATCATACAGAATAGTTTCACTGCCTAAAATATTCTCTGTGCTCCTCCTATTCATCCCACCTTCCCCCTTAACTTCTGGCAACAACTGATCTTTCTACTATCTCCAAATATTGGCATTTGCCTTTTCCAGAATGTCATGTAACTGGAATCATATAGTACATAGCCTTTTCATATTGGTTTCTTTCACTTAGTATTATGTATTTAAATTTCCTCCATGGCTTTTCATGGCTTGCTAGCTTATTTCTTTTTAGTGCTGTATAATATTCCATTGTCTGGATGTACCATAGTTTATTCATTCACCTACTTAATGACATCTTGGTTGCTTTTCCAAGTTGTGGCAATTGTGCATAAATGTGCTATAAACATTTTTTTTTTTTTTGAGACAGGGTTTTACCTGTTGCCCAGGCTGGAGTGCAGTGGCATGGTCACAGCTCACTGCAGCCTTGACCTCTCCGGGCTCAGGTGATCCTCTCCCGCCTCGGCCTCCTGAGTAGCTGGGACCACAGGTGTGAGCCACCATGCCTAGCTAAGTTTTGTATTTTTTTTTGTAGAGATGGGGTTTCACCAATTTTTGTATTTTTTGTAGAGATGGGGTTTTGGCATGTTTCCCAGGTTGGTCTCAAACTCTTGGACTCAAGCAATCCACCTTCATTGGCCTCCCAAAGTTCTGGGATTACAGGTGTGAGCTACTGCATCCGGCCTAACATTTTTATGCAGGATTTTGCATGGACATAAGTTTTCAATTCGTTTGGGTAAATACCAAGGAGCATGATCAATGCTTTTCTCCCTGTATTTTATAACTCTTTCCAATTATCTTTTCTTCTGCAAACATTCCTCATACCATCTGTCCCACCTGAATAAGTTTACTTTATGCTATCATCCACCACCAATCTTGCCTGGATAAATTTATGTTAACATCCTTTCATCTTCTCCTTCCTCAACCAGGCGACAGGATCATACCATTATCCACAGCAGCCTACAGTCTCTACTGGCATCCAATCTCCCTAAGAAAGACTCCACACTGAATACTTTTCATTCTTTATTCTCTACCCAACTCACTTTCTGCCCTAGGTCCTATTCTCTGTAGGCCCAGATTTTTGTTAGGAAATGGAGAAATAAATTCTTCCTACTGAGTTGATGACTGATATTGTTGTACCTCCAAGTTACGATATTTACATTTTGACAGGTCAGAACTTTTCAAGGCAATGCTTTAGATGGGGTGGGAAGGTTGGAGTGGAGATTCAGGCCACCTGGCCAACTAATAACGGAGATATTTTTGGGTCTGGAGGCCTTTATATACTGCTGAAATCCCACTTTATGATTGACTGTTTCCTCTAACTTGAATAAGAACTACACCTGTGAATTTTCATCCTCCTACAGCAGCTAAGACTTTAGTAAGCCCCAGGAAAGTCATAAATTTGCTTTACCTCAGTTATTCTTTCGGCAAAATGGGAATGGCATTAGACTTTTGTTGAAGGCAACTGGAAGATGAAAACTGCCAAGTGTTGTGACTTTTGGTATGAGACTTAAAATACAAAATATCATTGCATAATGATAAAACAGATTTTTCAAGAAATCCCTTTGGGAAGTTTATACTTTCATTTATACAGTGAAAGTAATATTTCTCTTCTCTTTACTGTTATTTTGTAAAATCTACCTAAAAATAACACAAACAGCAAATATTTCTTCTTTAAGAGGCACTTTTTAAAGGGAGTGAAAACATAGTTGTAACGTTACTTTTTGTGTGGCATGTGAAAAGAAAATCCTGAAAACACATGTTTATTTTTTTCAGTTCCTGACCACTGTGTTTGGAAAAACTGCCAAGTGTGACTTAAAACTAGCAAATACAGTAACTTGCTTTGAAATTTGGACTCATAACGTCTTGGGCTGTTTTTTTGTAGAAAATGAATTGTTATGTTAACTTTGACTTCTTCTGATCACTTTGCTTCCCTGAAATCAGTTGCATGCAGATTAACAACGGATTCCAATGAATGAATACACTAAATGTAAATGACAGTCCTTAATATACAAATACTGAACGTGGGACATTATCAATTCTCCAAAGAAGTACTCTTTATGCTTTTATACAAGTGCTTAAGAACAGACTTTGAAAAAGGACGTTGAAAACTTGCCAGAACTTCTTTGTATTTTGAAAGCCCACATCAAGAAGGGGTAGTAAATAGTCATTGAGTATAGGAAAAAGGAAACTATTAGCATTGTTTTCTTTTAAAGATAAAAAGAGAGTCCCAAGGAAAAGCTTTATAATCTTTGAAATATTTATATGTTGTTTAATCAGTTTAAACAAATGACAACTTGAAATTTATGCTTTTGTATAGCTAGACAAAATAACTCATTACCTGCTAATTAAAAAAAAAAGGGTAACTGACTGTTTTATTGAGGGCATATTTCAGGACAACCATTTCTAATTTACGTCATTTGGCAAATTGCAGGCAGAGTGGAATAGACATTAGTTTTGAATTTTCAAAGTTAAGAAAGAATATATATATATTATATATAGTCTAAATACATCTGTTTGTTTTTCAAAATACAGTAGCCAGTCTGAACTTTTCCTTCTCAGCTCCTTATTTTTATCTCATAGAAACTGGCCTGTTAAGTATTAACATATTAAAAGGTTTTCATCTTATTTCCAGACGGACATCACTGCTGCACATTTTTGACCAGCATGATAATATAAAAATATTTGTAAAATTCTCTGTGATACAGTAATGGCAGTCAATATGCTGAATTTCTAAAACTCAAGGGGTTGCTGATATATAGGCTTTCTCTATGTAACGAGAATTAACTTTAAAAAAATTTATTTTTATTTTAAGTTCTGGGGTACATGTGCAGGATGTGCAGGTTTGTTACATAGGTAAATGTGTGCCATGGTGGTTTGCTGCACCTATTAATCCATCACCTACATATTAAGCTTAGCAGGCATTAGCTATTTTTTAAATGCTCTCCCTCCCCCCACCACACCCCCTGACAGATTCCAGTGTGTGTTGTTCCCCCCACGGTGTCCATGTGTTCTCGTTGTTCAGTTCCCACTTATAAGTGAGACTATGCGGTGTTTGGTTTTCTGTACCTGTGTTAGTTTGCTGAGAATACTGGCTTCCAGGTCCATCCATGCCCCTGCAAAGGACTCAATCTCGTTCTTTTTCATGGCTGCATAGTATTCCATGGTGTATATGTACCACATTTTCTTTATCCAGTCTATCATTGATGGGCATTTAGGTTGATTCCATGTCTTTGCTATTGTGAATAGTGCTACAAATAATTCTTCATAGTTTACTAAGGACTTTGATGTGTATTACCTCATTGGAGTTTAACAAGAGCCCATACAGTAGATGTTATTATTCCCTTTTTACAGATGAGGAAAGGAAATAAAGAAATTAAGGGAGTAGGTAGAGATTAATTCTCTCTCTCTCCAAGTTCCTGCTGCCTTTAACAAGCAAAACCAAAAACAAACACACAAAAAACAAGCAAATAAACTATATTTTTATTATTTATTTATTTTAATAGCTTTTGGGAGTACAGGTGGTTTTTGGTTACATGGATAAGTTCTTTAGTGGTCATTTCTGACATTTTAGTGCACTCGTCACTGAGCATTGTACACTGTACCCAATATGTAGTCTTTTATCCGTCACCCCCTTCCCACGTATCCTCCATGAGTCCCTGAAGTCCATTGTATCATTCCTATGCCTTTGTGTCCTCATAGCTTAGCTTCCACTTCTAAGTGAGAGTATATATTTTGTTTTCCATTGCTGAGTTACTTCACTTAGAATAATGGCCTTCAACTCCATCCAAGTTGCTGCAAAAGACATCATTTCATTTCTACTTATGGCTGAGTAGTATTCCATGGTGTATGTATACCACATTTTCTTTGTCCACTTATTGGTTGATGGGTACTTAGGTTGGTTCCATATCTTTACAGTTGCTAATTGTGCTGCCATAAACTTGCATGTTCACGTGTCTTTTTCGTATAATGACTTCTTTTCCTTTGGGTAGATACCTAGTAGTGGCGTTGCTGGATCGAATGGTAGTTCTACTTTTAGTTCTTTCAGAAATCTCCATACTGCAAACTCATATTTTAAATCATCACTTCTGTTCTTTCTTGGGAGATTTCAGAATGAGGAGACTGCCCTGTCTCTTCATATTACTGGCGCCTAATAATGCAAGGAACAGGGATTTGTCTGACTGCTAATATGGCAACTCTGATACCCACTGGTCCACATATCTGTGGTGGGGTTGATGTGTTTAAGTTTATTTGACATGTGTTCTTGAAACTGTAAAATGCTTATGGATCACCTAGGGATCTTATGAAAATGCAGATTGTGATTCAGTAGGTTTGGAATGGGGCCTGAGTTTGCAATTCTAAGAATCTCCCAGGGGCTGATGGTCTCGGTCCAAGGATGACACTTTGAGTAATGAAGTCCTAGTGTGTCTTGCATCCTTTTCCTACAGCTGCCCCCTTCATGCAATGTTCTACCTATTTCATCCCTGTATAAAAGGTCTATGATTTTCTAGGTCCTCTCCCTGTGATGCATTAGGGAGTTGGTTTCAGGGGTGGGTAGTAGGAAAGAGGTAGAGTTCCCATTTTGCCTGGGATGGATGCAGCCTTTAGAGAAAGAAGGCAAACAAATGTATTAGTGCTTCTTTTGACGTCTGATCCCATTTCTCAGTTGGTTCAGAACCGGGAGGGAAGAGGATTGGGTTATAGTCAGACCAGCAGTGTATTTCTCAAGAATCTGATTTTCTGCCCTTGTGGAGTTTACCTTCTAAAAGAGAGACACAAATAGTAAACAAATAAATAAAATATATGATACATTAGATGGGGAGTTTGATTTTTTTTAGGATGCATAAGGAAAACCTCACTGAGCAAGGGATAACTGAAGAATATGTAAGATAATATGATCGAAAGAGGCTAGTGCCTGATGAAGGGCAGGTGCCGAAAATATAAGTAGTTTTCCTTCCTTCTGCACACCTGAAGGTGTGGCCTGTTTGGTTTTTTTTTTAAATGTTCAGGTCAGGGAAGAGACTTTCCCTATTTGTGGGAGCTTTTGTGTGCTGTGTCTCCTAGGTTGTATCTTGGGAGTTCAATGGCAGTTGGGAAAAATCCTGCACTGACACCTTACCAGGTCCCCTGGCCTTTTAGTTCCTATAGGACACATGAGTTTCCATATGAGTCTGTCATCAGTGTCACCCAGAAGGAAATTCACCCATTCTGTCAAATAATTAAAAGGAAAATACATGAGGGTATATCGTTAAACAGGTCAGGAAAAAGGCTTCCAGCTCCTTCATTGATAGACATTCTCCTGGACTCCTCATGTTCTCCAAGTTGAGAGAATGGGTTCTAGAGATTCGTGGATGAGTAATTTGATGGAGTGCATAGCACAGGACGCAGCACATCAAAGGTTCTTAGTAATTATTTTTGAATAAATAGAAGGGTGGATAATTGAATACCAAATAGGCATTCTCTAATGAGCTAGACACTTAAACTTCCTCTCTCATCCTGGGCTAGTCTGTCTAAGGATGTTGTTTAGGAAAATATAGTGCTGGTGCTGCAGGGAAATAGGTTTCTGATTTAAATGAGTGATGTGCAGTTGTTACGATCATCAATATCGGTATCAGTTTATTAGTGTGTATACCTTAGTCTTAAGTGCAGAGCCTCTTCTCATTTTCTGTAATTGTACACTAGATTAGGCTTCTCACACTTACATGGGAGTTTCACAGAGTCATCAACTAGTCACCAAAGAACTAATTCTGAAAACCGCTGTAATAGCTATTTGTTTTAGGATTGACTCTGCTATTTGAATGTCTTTCACTTTGCTTTCATTATAAATGTATTACACATATTTTTAGGTCAACATTAAAATCATGTATAACTAACTGAGCTAATTTGGCACCCTGACATATAATGTTCTAAAATGGATGCATTCTGAATTTCTTCTTCCCAGATTTGAAATGTTTTGAACTGAATTTGAACTGAAATTCTATTGACTTTCTCTTTGATTTCTTCATCTATAAACTGGGCATAGTGTTTTATTCTTACAGAGGAGGCTGCAACCATCAATTAGGTATTTGTTGTAAGGGGCTTTGATAGCTTGAAAAAATGACATTTTATAGAAACAGGATACATTGTATTTATCCTTACAGTATTTTCTTGATTCTAATTATAACTCATTTTTTCTTCTCACCATAGAAGGAGAATGGACAAGGGAAAATGTGAGTACAGAAAGTGGCACTGATTTCCACCACAAAAGAGATTCTACAAAGCTATGGAGGACAGTCACATCACAGCATAGGATGACCCTGGGTGGAGCTTGTATTAAATTTAAATGCTGCCTTGAAGTGAGACAGCAGGAACTCCTTCAGAGTCTTTCTAAAACCAGGGGAAAAAATCAACAGTTGATGTATGATTTTATATTTGTAAACAAAAATCCACAAATTGTCATAATTAGAAGAGGCTTCATAAATCTTTTACTTTAACCTCATCCTTTCACAGATGAGAAAATGGAGTTTTAAAAGTTTATGTAACTTGCCCCGAACTATTATTCTCCTGATCTCAGTCTAGTTATCTTCACTTTGTGCATGACAGACTTGATAAACGTCATATTCAAAAGGCCTAATAATATTAAGATAAATTCTAGTAAACCACCTTAAGACTTTGGGATCTATTTTACTGTGGCATGTGACTATGAGTTGTTTGGTCTCAGTTTCTTTCAGCGAATTTCCATCTGTGTTATCAGTGCTTGGGGTCCCTGTATCTCTCTATGTTCTTGGATTTCAGAAATGGACTCTGGCTAACCTAAATACAAATAAACAAAAATAAATACATACATAAATACGGCAAAGATGTTATTGGAAAGACATAATATGGCCCAGAGAAGAAAAGAAGAAGCTAAACAAACATGGCTCAGAAAGCTCCAGGCCAGCATAGCTACAGGAATTCGTGTAGCAGAACCTAGGGGAGAGCCCCCTTACAGTCCCAGGGGTGAATGGAATAGCTCAAGCCATTTCTCCTGCATCTTGTCATCCCTGAAAAGCTTCATATTCCAGGGCCAGAACATCTGACTAGTCTAGCTAGGGTAACAGGCCTACACCTTGCCAGGCATAAAGGTGGGTGGATAGGGAGCAAATGGAACATTTTGATGGACAGACTGCCAAGACTAGATGCATAGAGAAATGGTTATTCCCAAAAGGGAGGAAATTGAGTCACATTTACCAAAAAAGGGAAGCATGAATTTAGGGCAGAAACAAGTATATGTCGTGAAACCTTTGCATTACCATAGATACAAAAGAGTTCCATGTGTACATTTTTTACTTCGTAAAATAACTTTAAAAATTCAGATATGGGCATTCAGTCTTAGTTGATACTTTTTACCTTTTCATTTCTCTAAGTCCAGTTATATTTAGATTTTCGTATCCCATTCAGTTCAATTAGAAAAAATACCACAACTATAATAAGGATTTTGTTCAGTTTGGTTACAAGTGTTCATTCATTCATTCACTTGGACAATTCATTTATTCAACTTTTTTTTTAATTTAACTTTTATTTTAAGTTCAGGGGTACATGTGCAGGTTTGCTATATAGGTAAACTCGTGGGGGTCTCTTGTACAGATTATTTCATCATCCAGATCATAACCCTGTTACCCATTAGTTATTTTTCCTGATCCTTTCCCCCCTTCTAGTCTCCACTCTCTGGTAGCCCCCAGTGTGTGTTATTCCCCTCTATGTGTCCATATGTTCTCATCATTTAGCTCCTACTTATAAGTGAGAACAGGTGGTATTTAGTTTTCTGTTTCTGCATTAGTTTGCTAAGGATAATTACCTCTAGCTCCATCCATGTTCCTGCAAAGGACATGATCTCATTCTTTTTATGGCTGCATATTATTCCATGGTCTATATGTACCACATTTTCTTTAGCCAGTCTATCACTGACGGGCATTTAGGTTGAATCCACGTCTTTGCTGTTGCGAATAGTGCTACAGTGAACATACAAACGCTGTGTCTTTATGATAGAACAATTTATATTCCTTTGGGTATATTTTCAGTAAGGGGATTGCTGGGTCAAATGGTAATTCTGCCTTTAGGTCATTAAGGAATTGCCACACTGTCTTCCACAATGATTAAACTAATTTACACTCCTACCAACATTGTGTAAGTGTCCCTTTTTGCGTGTAACTTTGCCACCATCTGATTTTTTTTCTTTCAATAACAGCCATTCTGACTGGTGTGAGATGATATCTCACTGTGGTTTTGATTTGCATTTATCTAATGATCAGTGATGATGAGCTTTTTTTCATATGCATGTTGGCCACATGTAGGTCTTCTTTTGAAAAGTGTCTGTTCATGTCATTTGCCCACTTTTTTATGGGGTTGTCTTTTTTTCCTTCATAAATTTGCTTAAGTTTCTGATAGATGCTGGATCTTAGACCTTTGTCAGATGCATACTTTGCAAAAATTTTCTCCCACTCTGCAGGCTGTCTGTTTACTCTTTTGATAGTTTCTTTTGCTGTGCAGAAGCTCTTTAATTTAATTAGATCCCATTTGTCAATTTTTGCTTTTGTTGCAATTGCTTTTTGCATCTTCATCACGAAATCTTTGCCCATTCCTATTTCCAGAAGGGATTGCCTAGGTTTTCTTCCAGGGTTTTTATAGTTTTGGATTTTACATTTAAGTCTTTAATTCATCTTGAGTTAATTTTTGTATGTGGTGTAAGGGAGGGTCCCAGTTTCAATCTTTTGCATATGGCTAGCCAGTTATCCCAGCACCATTTATTGATTATGGAGTGCTTTTCCCATTGCTTGTTTTTGTGAGGTTTGTGGAAGATTAGATAGTTGTAGGTGTGTGGCTTTATTTCTGGGTTCTCTGTTCTGTTTTATTGGTCTATGTGTCTGTTCTTGTACTAGAACCATGCTGTTTTGGTAACTGTAGCCCTGTAAATAGTTTGAAGTCAGATAGTGTGATGCCTCCAGCTTTGTTCTTTTTGCTTAGGATTGCCTTGCCTATTCGAGCTCTTTTTGGTTCCATATGAATTTTAAAATAGTTTTTTCTAGTTCTGTCAACACATATTTAAAATTGACTTTCTCATAGTATAGAGCTCAATTTCTGACACTGAGTTGGCAGAAGGGAGAAGTAGAGATTTTCTTTTTATTAAAATACATATTTACATGACAGAATAAACCATTGGCTTTTAAACAGTGCTCTAGAGTGGCTGAGAGTTTCCAGTGATCTTTGTCAGACAGTGGATAGGGACTTAGTGGCTGGACTTCAGTTTCTCTGTGCTTCTGCCCCTTCTCACCTGCTTTTCCCTATCTCTCACCTCACCTTCTCCAGCTACTTCAGTCAGAAGAGCTTCACTTTCATTTGTGGGGTTTCTCAGCAAGATTCTGTTTTATGAAAAAAGTTTGAAAATTGCTGGCCTCAACAACATGTAAATGTTATATTAACTGTTAGCATAGCTGTTTGATTTATTACACCAGTATCTTCTTAGTCCTAACACCAGATAACGGAACATGTCTATCTAGGCAATCTCATCTTCTTGATTAAAAAAAAAATGTTTGAACCAATCTGGAATAAACAAATAGAGAATGCTCACTGTGGATGAGGCTCTGTATGCTACATTGTTTGAGGGAATAATAAAACAGATAAAATACAGCTCCTTAGCTTCACTTAGTTGGAAAGATAAAACAAACATATACAATAATGAAAAGTCAACAGAAGAACTGTTTCACTAGGCAGTATCCTATAATCGTGAACTAGATCACTGCATGCCAGTCTAGAAGGAGTTAGAGGAGAGAAAGTTCATGTCTGATCCATCCTCTAGAAGGCAGAGAGGGCCTTCTAGCTGATGGCACATTATGTTTGGGTTTCAAGTTCTATGAGTCTAAGGATTAAAAAAAAGTCAAAAAGTCCTTTTATGTTACGAATTATTTCTCCATCTTTGAATTATCCAAATTCCTAAGTGCCTTTGTAGAACTTCTGGGAAAATACAAAAAGAGTTTTAAAAATAATCTCATATTCTTTTTCCTCTTTTAATCTGATATCACCAGGTCTGAAACGAAAAGCAAAGTCACAGAATTTTATTTTTGTATGTGGAGGGTAAAATGCTTTTATTTGGACTGTTGCACTAAGCAGATGCACTGTTAAATTAATACATAACAAGTTGCACAGAAAACTGGAGTTTTTGTGTCTACGTGTTTTACTTTGATTTTGGTCCCTGTGATTGCCTGCTAGGTAAAGTTTGATTCTATGTTTTTTCATTATGTCTGGTTTGAAGGCCTTAGTTCTATTCTTCCTTCATGTAAAACACTCTTAAAGCCATTTTGCAGTGAAATCCCACCTGGTGAATGGACTCACATAGAAAGGAATTCCAGAAATAAGAATAGACGTGCCCTTTCTGTCATTGATGTAATGGTGTTTTTCAGCATCCTTTAATAGTCATGAGTGGTGTTTTGGAAATCCTAGATATCTGACTGCGTTGCGGACCGCTACCTTCTAAGGGGGACTCAGGGGAAAGAATATTATTTTAGGAATATTATTTATTTTTTAACTTGAGAATGTTATTTGTTACCACAATGGTAATTTAAAAAGTTTAAGATTTTTAAAAGAGTGTTTCTGAGGAATATAACAAAATATATTCAACACACTCGTTCTAAAACAGATTCCTTAAAGTAGACTGGTATAAGCTTTTTGATAACTCTTCAGCTCATCTTTTTACAGTAGCTTAAAATTGAGGGATTATTAAAATAGTTACCATCTAAAGTGGCAGTGTTAACTTGAAGATCTGCACTTACAAATCCGCCTTGCTTTTATGTAATTTTTTTCTAGAAATTATTTCTTCCTACAAATTGAGCTAAAACTCTTAATTTTGTTTTGTTTCACATTACAGATGATTTGTATAGCTCTCTCTCTCTCTTCATTTTGCATACTTTGGAATTCTTCCTAGGAACTCTTTTTATCTAGATGTTTCTTCTAGGTGACATGAAACTAAGTATCTTAGGTTATAAACTTACCTATGTTCAGCTCAGTTAATTAACTTAGCTTCTTCCTTAGGCAAAAACTGTCCCTTAGCCTAGAAGTTCAGTAAGCTTCACACGTGGTTGCACGTGAATTGGGTTTGTGTAAAACCAGATTGTTTTAGTTAAAGTAATCAGTGTACTCAGTGTTCTACCTGGATGTTTGGCAGAATTGGCAAGACAGTCCCCAACATTCCATTCAGAGGCAGAGTCTATGAAGCTGTCAGGGTTTGTTTTGTTTTGTTTTGCCTGTTTGCCTTTGCCACAGTTCTAAATTTCTCTTCATTATTAGGAAATCAACTCTAGTCTTCTAGTTTCATATTTTATGCTAGTTTTAGTTTTAAAATTAGTCTTTTTTGGAAAGTTTTTTTTTTTCAAGAGAAACAGACATTAATTATAACTATGTTTCATTACAATTGATTAAAAGGTGAATAATCCCATTTTTGGTCAGTGTCTAAGCTAAAGTGCTCTACATATTTTATCAGCCATAAAAACTGAAATACTTGCCCTAGAGGCAGGCAGCAAGTATCTGACCGAGAGTTAAAAGATAGTAATCATCTGAGCAGTAATTACCATAAGGAATGTTAGACTACCTGAAAATAGTCCATTGTCTTGATCAAAAACAAATTACAAGCTCGTTCATAATAGGTCATTGTCAGCTGTTTTTAATGGAGCATAGTGTTTAAAAGCAGAAACTCTGGAGGCAGAAAATTCTGGATCAAATCTCATACTGCCCCTGACTGGCCATGTGATACTGAAATAGATACTTCAGCTTTTAAAAACCCCAGCTTCCTCATCTAAAATATAATGATACCTACTTCATAGATGGATTAAAGTATTTAGTGTTATACCTGGTTCGAATCAGAGTTCATTAAATGTCAGCTCTTATTATGACTACATTCAGTTTATTTTGCATTATTATATAAACGTATTTCACCATCTAAAAACCTTTTGTTCAAAAATGCTTTGTCTAATGATCGCATCAGTTAAGAACATGGTGGCCATTGCCAGCTGAATATTTTGATATATTAGGAGTTATCCATAAAATGGCTTCTAATTCTATAATCAGAAGTAATCACCATTAACATATTTGCAAATTTCATCTTATTTTTTTCTATGAATATATTATGGATTTATTGTTTGAAGAGGGTGGCTTATATTAGTTTTCAGTGTTATGTTGTGAAAATGATTTCTTTAAATGGTCTTCAAAAACACAATTTTAAGTGACTAAATAATGTTCTATTATATAGAATAATAAGAATGTAACTGATTTAAATATTTCCCTATTGTTGGATATTTAAATTGCTTGCAATTTTATTCATTATGAATAACATTGCCATGAACATCCTTCTACATATGTATTTAAAAGTATAATAAATACATTCTAATATATGAATATTTTAAAGGAATTTGACATATCCTAAAGTGCTTTGCTGGAAATTTGTAGCAATTTACCTGCTCTTTAGTACTGCCTCGTAGATTTGTGAACCCCAAATGATGAATATCTTTTTTTCTTTTTCATTTTGATTTGTTACTCCTACGTAATAAATGAGTGAATTTTTGCTAATTTTCCCCAGAGTTAATGCACACACAAAATCTGCCCTAGCTTATTTGACGTTTAGCTGCATATCTCAAATCACGTGGAAGTTTCAATAGTTATAATTCATTTCTGAAGGAATTTTAAGTGCAACGGAAAAAGGTATCGAGAAGAGAATTATATTACTGAGTCTAAGAGATACAGGGATTTAAAAATGGCTAATCATTACAAAGAACAGAAAGGCTGGGCTACAGTTATTTGTATTTTCTGTCCCATTTTCAAAGGTGAAAGGCAACCAGAACGAGAAAACGGATGATCATTATTGGTCCAACTGCTTTGTCCTTTGTGTGAGGTATATTTTCTTTGCATTGTAATTCAAAACTATCTTTTCAGCCAAAGTATGTTTACTGGATGTCAGATTTAATGGGCATATGGTCAATGGAGTTTATATGAGAGTGCACATTACACATATAGCCTGTGTGTGGGATTCAATCATTTATTCTTCAAATATTCACTGAGTACCAAATGGGTGCTGGGCCCCACTGTGAGCACATCCATGAAATAAAAAGAAAAAACCTTTGTTCCCCTGGAATTTATATTTTGGTGGAAGAAGACAATAATACACAAAATCAATACATTCTGTAGTATGTTTGGAAGTAGTAAGTGCCACAGAGTGAACTAAGACAGAGAAGAGCAATCAGAATCTTGGGGTAGGAGTGGGGGTTAACACTCTTGAATGGGTGGTCAGAAAAGGCTTCCCCGACAAGGTGGTTTTTTGAGCTAAACTTGAAGGAGGTGACGAAATGAGCTATGCAGATGCCTGGGGCAAGTGTTTCCACTGTGTTCACTGCTGGGGGTCCAGGCATGTTTGGTTGGCTGGGGTACTGGCCTCACAAAAGCCTTTCTGAAGCAGGTCCAAGAAATCTGAAAGAAAATGGCTGCTAAGAGAAGAAATCTTTACGTAAAATGAGGTTGATCCATGTGCCACTGAAGAGGTGGATGAGAAATCCTGATGGTGGCTCTTATTTAAATCTGGTTCTGGATATGTCCAGAAATAACTTTGCTGCCCATGCACCATTAGTGCAGAGTGTATCACAATAGAAGAAGACTCATGTGGCACTTGAACTGTGGATACTGGTGGGGCTTGATGGATCTTGGGGGATAAGGACCACCACCAGTGAAGAACTACTTCTCTGCATGAAGAAAGATGGAGCAGCCAAGTGATTATGGTGGCAGGAATCCTGAGCTAAAGATAGCACATGGCAGAGCACAGTAGGCTCCAAAGGAAGGGAGGACATAGGAAATACCCTTTGGGAACTTGCAGAGATGCATGGGTGTGGGGGCTTCATAGGCATAGAGGTTCTGTCAGAGTAATTTGCATATGAAATTTACTTACACCTAATATGTCTGCAAATGCAAATACATAGATTATCGGATAATGTCTTAGCCTATTTCAATGTTGAACCAACATTTCGATAATAATAATAATATTTTTTTCTTTCTTTAGCCCAAGGGTATTGAAGACCAGCTCACCAAGTTGGCAACAGGAAAGATCAACAGTAAAAACCAGTACTAATCTCCATAGCAGAGGAGTGGTGACTAACAGCACAAATCTGTAACTTAGCAAACTCACTTAGAAAAACTGAATGTGAATGATCACAGCTCTTATACACTGCAGTTTTTACCTAGTTTTTGAAGACAAGTTCATCAAGAGAGACCTAGTTCAGGGGCAAAAGACTTCGTTGCTAACAAGAGCAAACAGCTGGAGCATTAGCATATTTGATGTCCTATCTCCTCACTCTTCCTGGGTCACCAGGTGATACCTGCATATGCAGTAAGCTGTGTTGCAGGATAGAAATCCTGCGCTTAGGGGACCTGAAGATTTCATACAGGACAAGAAGCATGTAAGCCCATTGTCTGAGAGAGAGACTCTATCTTCCATGACTGTTCACAACACAAACATCCCCCATGACTGCTTACTATGCAAACATCCTTGCAAAGGTAGTTTGGAACAAAAGCAGTTGATGAGTCTACTTGCAAGATATGCAGAAAAGTGAGAGACAACAATATACCCCACTGATTTTAAGAAAATCAGTCAATTGTGCACAACAAACTTTAAAATTTTCTTCTTTTCAAGATTACACCTTGCCTGGAAGAAACTCTGCCACAACAAGTTGCCACATGGCAAATTCTCAATTTGGCATGCCCTTGGGACTGTTAGCCACATATATCAGGGCATTGTGTCTTTTCTGAGACAGCCCCTGTGAGCAAGTATTGCCAAAGTTCTTCAGCTACAGTCATTATAGCTGAACAACTTCTCCTTGTTTATTACTTTCTTTCATATACTCTGCTTCATATTCTGTAGGACTGAAGGCATTTGATCCTAAATAAGTAGATCTAGCTATCTGGTTACCCAGTGTTCTGGGGTAGAGCCTGAGATGAGGAAGAAGAGATTGCTGGAAAGGGCGTCTGACACAATGGCCAAATCATAAACCATAACTCCATTATGTCCTATTTTCATATTGAATAGGCAATGAAATTGTATTACCTGTCTCTACAATGGAAAGAAAAATCAATATTTGCTGTTTTTTCATTTAATGAATGTTCTTCTTGATCCTCCCTGTTGATGCTACCCCCAACACTTTACATTAGCATGATAGGAAACAGTGGAAATTGTGAGATAGGCCTGGGTCTTTAGAAGGTGATTTCTCATATCAGTCAGTGAATATAGTTTTTAAACCAGTCATTTGTCATTATGGCTAAAAAAAAGTGCATCATCAGGTTAAAGCAACATATGTTATTGAACAAAGATTTCTTCTACCACCTCCAAGGTTTCTGGGAGTTGTAGTTAAGCACGTATTGTGTAATGGAAAAAGTGCTAGATCTGGAATTCACTTCAGCTCTGCTTGAATTACTTACATGGTCTTGATTAAGCCACTTAATGTCTCTGACTGGCAGATGTTGATATTTTAAATAAGGGAAATAATCTTTGTTCTGTTAACCTCACAAATTCATGATGATTGTTAAAATGAACAATAACCTTCTTATATACATAAGAAGGTGCTTTGGTAATCAAGCCTGATATAATTGTAAAATGATATTACAATTACAGTCATATTTAAACAAAGTAGGACCTTTTCTTAATATTAATATTGAGGAACAGGTTTAATATGTCCTCAAATTTCAGTCTTTTGCAACATAGGAAGCATAATCTGATCCATAAAAGACAAAATCCATGTAAGAATGAGTAGCATTCTAGAGTATGCTAGGAGAATCTAAGTAACAACTGGACAATGTTGCTCTCACTTTTCAATAACATGTTTTTCTTAGTTGCATAATCCCCAAATGTAACCAAGAGTGGTGACTGAATAGTCTATTCAAATTTCCTGGAATGTCCTCTGCAGTCTCTTCATCTGAACCTTCTGAGATAATATCACCCCTCAGTTTATGACTCCAATCATAACACTAATGTTTTTTCTTTTTAACAATTGGAAAAGCTTAATAGGAATCAACAAATATACTTGGGGTGGGTTGTAGAAAAAAGGGCTTTGTCTCTCTACATGCAACTAGAACAATTCATGGAAACCATGACCTGCAAAGCAACCTACAATATCTGCTTTTGTTTTAAACTTAAAGATAAAACATACATCCACAGTTGATTCCTTGGATTCTAGTAACTAACACGGAGAATTGGTACTATATACACAAGTACTGATTTTTAAAAAGTAATTAATTCACCACTTACTTATGTAAGTTCTCATCTTGAAACTAGTGATGGCTGACACAGACATATTTCTAGGACCAAAACTGAAAGCAGGTAGATGCCGTGGTTGTGTAACTAAGAATATCAAATCTGCTTGAGTTGAAGATGTGTTGAGGTTGCTGAGATTTGGTTCATTGAACAACTGGGTGAAGTAAATATAGTTTAGATATGACTTCACACTTGGAATTTCTTTCAGCAGCTCAATGGGTGCTGTGTGTGTGTATGTGTGTGTGTGTGTGTGTGTGTGTGTGTGCTACATGCCTATTTTATAACTCAGGTGTTAGTTCTTTCCTTGGACACCAGGAACCAGTGGTCTCACTAGAATGGTATTAACTAAATTTGAGGGAACAAGTGAGAATGATACAGAAGGTAAAAGGAAGCTCAGTGAAGCAAATACATTGAGTCCTGTTTCCTGGATAAACTTAGATCAGTCAAAGCATCTCAGCATATCTGGAATGCTGGCTAATATCCAACTTGGGGAGGTCAGAGTCACCTTTTGGACATTATTCAATGCCTAGACTAAGTATTCCCAAGGCCACTAGCTTTCCTGAGTGATGCAAACCCATGATGGAACAGGCATAACTCATTTTATCGTACTCTGATTTATTGTGCCTCACAGATAATGCTTTTTCAAAAAAAAGAAAAAACAAATTGAAGGTTTGTGGCAACCCTGTGTCACGCAAGCCTATTGGTGCCATTTTCCCAATAGCACATGCTCAGTTTGTGTCTCTGTCACATTTTGGTAACTCTCACACCATTTCAAACTTTTTCATGATTATCATATCTGTTACAGTGATCTGTAATCAGTGATTTTTGATGTTACTATTTTAATTGTTTTGGGGTACCAAAAATCGCAAACTGAATTGATAAATTTTGTATGTGTTCTGATTGCTCCACTGATTGGTTGTTCCACTATCTTACTCCCTCCCTTCGGGCCTCCCTTTACCCTGAGACACAACAATTTTGAAATTAGGCCAATTAATAACCCTACAATGTCCTCCAGGTGTTCAAGTAAAAGCAAGAGTTGTAAGTCTCTCATTTTAAATCAAAAGCTAAAAATGATTAAGCTCAATGAGGAAGGCATTTCAAAAGCCAAGATAGGCCAAAAGCTACGGCTCTAGCAGTAAACAGACAAGTTGTAAATGTAAAGGATAAGTTCTTTAAGGATATTAAAAGTCCTACTCAAGTGAACACACAAATGATAAGAAAGTGAAACAGTCTTCTTGCTGATATGGAGAAAGTCTGAGTGGTCTGGATAGAAGATCAAACCAGCCACAACATTCCCTTAAGCCAAAACCTAATCCAGAGCAAAGTCCTAATGCTCTTCAATTCTATGAAGGCTGAGAGAGGAGAGGAAGCTTCAGAAGAAAAGTTGAAAGCTAGCAGATGTTGGTTCATGAGGTTTAAGGAATGCAGCCATTTCCCTAACATAAAAGTACAAAGTCCAGCAACAAGTGCTAATGTAGAAGCTTCAGAAAATTTTCAAGAAGATTTAGCTGAGATAATTGATGAAGGTGGCTAAACAATAGATTTTCAGTGTAGGCAAAACAGCCTTCTGTTGGAAGAAGAGGACCTTTAGGACTTCCACAGCTAGAGAAGAGAAGTCAATGCCTGGCTTCAAAGCTTCAAAGGACAGGCTGACTCTTTTGTTAGGGACTAATACAGCTGGAGTGAATGCTCATTTACCATTTTAAAAATCTTAGGGCCCTTAAGAATTATGCTAAATCTACTCTGCCTGTACTGTATGAATGGAGCAACAAGGCCTGGATGACAGCTCATCTGTTTACAGCATGGTTTACTAAATATTTTAAGCCTGCTATAGAGACCTACTGCTCAGAAAAAAAAAAAAAGAAAGCATTACTGCTCATTGACAATATACCTAGTCACCCAAGAGCTCTGATGAAGAAATACAGGAAATTAAAGTTGATTTTTATGCCTAACACAGCATCCATTTTGCAGCCCATGAATCAAAGATGAATTTGAATTCCAAGTCTTATTATTTAAGAAATATTAATACATTTCATAAGGCTATACCTGCCATTGATATTGATTCTTCTCATGGATCTGGACAGAGTAAGTTGGAAACCTTCTGGAAAAAATTCACAATTCTAGTTGCCATTAAGAATATTTGTGATTCATCAGATGAAGTCAAAGTATCAACATTAATGAGAGTTTTTGGAAGAAGTTAATTCCAATCCTCACATATGACTATGAGGGATTCAAAACTCCAGTGGAGTTTTGAAAACTTGAAAAGGTGAGGAGTTGCTTCTTATGGATGAGAATATAAAGTAGTTTCTTGAGATGGAAACTACTCCTGGTGATGATGTTGTGAACATTGTTGAAGCGAAAAGAAAGGATTTAGAATATTATGTAAACTTAGTTGGTAAAGCAGTGGCAGGATTTGGGAGGACTGACTGTAATTTTGAAAGAAGTTCTACTGTGGGTAAAATGCTATCAAACAGCGTCATGTGTTACAGAGAAATCTTACGTAAGAGGAAGAGTCAATCAATGTGGCAAACTTCATTGTTGTCTTATTTTAAGAAATTGCCACAGCCACTCCAAACTTCAGCAAGCACCACTCTGCCCAGTAGCCATCAGCATCCAAGAAAGACCCTCCACTAATAAGCTTATGACTTGCTAATAGCATTTTTTTCAGCAACAAAGTATTTTCTTTCTTCATTTTTTAAATTATGCTTTACATTCTGGAATACATGTGTAGAATGTGCAGGTTTGTTACATAGGTATACACATGCCATGGTGGTTTGCTGCACCCATCAACCCATCATCTACATTAGGTATTTCTCCTAATGCAATCCCTCCCCTAGCCTCCCACTTTCTGACAGGCCCCAGTGTGTGATGTTCCCCTCCCTGTGTCCATGTGTTCTCATTGTTCAACTCCCACTTATGAGTGAGAACATGCGGTGTTTGGTTTTCTGTCCCTGTGTTAGTTTGCTGAGAATGATGGTTTCCAGCTTCATCCATGTCCCTGCAAAGGACGTTAACTAATCCTTTTTTATGGCTGCATAGTATTCCATGGTGTATATGTGCCACATTCTCTTTATCCAGTCTGTCACTGATGGGCATTCCGGTTGGTTCCAAGTCTTTGCTATTGTGAATAGTGCTGCAATAAACATATGGTTGCATGTGTCTTTATAGTAGAATAATTTATAATCCTTTGGGTACATACCCAGTAATGGGAGTGCTGGGTCAAATGGTATTTCTAGTTCTAGATCCTTGAGGAATAGCCACACTATCTTCCACAATGGCTGAACTAATTTACACTCCCACTAAGAGTATAAAGGCGTTCCTATTTCTCCACATCTTCTCCAGCATCTGTTGTTTCCTGACTTTTTAATGATCACCATTCTAACTGGCATGAGTTGGTATCTCATTGTGGTTTTGATTTGCATTTCTCTAATGACCAGTGATGATGAGCTTTTGTTCATATGTTTGTTGGCCACATAAATGTCTTCTTTTGAGAAGCATCTGTTCATATCTTTCACCCACTTTTTGATGGGTTTTTTTTTTTCTTGTAAATTTGTTTAAGTTCCTTGTAGATTCTGGATATTAGCCCTTTGTCAGATGGATAGATTACAAAAATTTTCTCCCATTCTGTAGGTTACCTGTTCACTCTGATGATAGTTTCTTTTGCTGTGCAGAAGCTCTTTAATTAGATCCCATTTGTCTATTTTGGCTTTTATTGCCATTGCTTTTGGTGTTTTAGTCATGAAGTCTTTGCCCATGCCTATGTCCTGAATGGTATCACCTAGGTTTTCTTCTAGGGTGTTATAGTTTTAGGTCTTGTGTTTAAGTCTTTAAACCATCTTGAGTTAATTTTTGTATAAGGTGTAAGGAAGGGGTCCGGTTTCAGTTTTCTGCATATGTCTAGCCAGTTTTCCAAACACCACTTATTAAATAGGGAATCCTCTCCCCATTGCTTGTTTTTGCCAGGTTTGTCAAAGATCAGATTGTTGTAGATATGTGGAGATTTTGGGCTAAGACGATGGGGTTTTCTAATTATACAATCATGTCATCTGCAAACAGATACAATTTAGCTTTCTCTCTTCCTATTTGAATATGCTTTATTTCTTTCTGTTGCATGATTGCCCTGGCCAGAACTTCCAATACAATGTTGAAAAGGAGTGGTGATAGAGGGCATCCTTTTCTTGTGCTGGTTTTCAAAGGGAATGCTTCCAGCTTTTTCCCATTCAATATGATATTGGCTGTGGGTTTGTCATAAATAGCTCTTATTATTTTGAGATATGTTCCATCAATACCTGGTTTATTGAGAGTTTTTAGCACGAAGGAGTGTTGAATTTTATTGAAGGCCTTTTCTGCATCTATTGAGATAATCATGTGGCTTTTGTCATTGGTTCTGTTTATTTGATGGATTACGTTTATTGATTTGCATATGTTGAACCAGCCTTGCATACCAGGGATGAAGCTGACTTGATCATGGTGGAAAAGCTTTTTGATATGCTGCTGGATTCAGTTTGCCAGTAATTTATTGAGGATTTTCACATCGATGTTCATCAGGAATATTGGCCTGAAATTTTTTTTTTGTTGTGTCTCTTGCAGGTTTTGGTATCAGGATGATGCTGGCCTCTTAAACGAGTTGGGGAGGAGTCCCTCTTTTTCTGTTGGTTAGAATAGTTTCAGAAGGAATGGTATCAGCTCCTCTTTATACCTCTGGTAGAATTTGTCTATGAATCTGTCTGGTCCTGGGCGTTTTTTGGTTGGTAGGCTATTAATTACTGCCTCAATTTCAGACCTTGTTATTGGTCTGTTCAGGGATTTGACTTCTTCCTGGTTTAGTCTTGGGAGGGTGTATGTGTCCAGGAATTTATCTATTTCTTCTAGATTTTCTAGTTTATTTGCATAGAGGAGTTTATAATATTCTCTGATGGTAGTTTGTATTTCTGTGGGATCAGTGGTGGTATCTGCTTTGTCATTTTTTATTGTGTCTACTTGATTCTTCTCTCCTTTCTTCTTTATTAGTCTGGCTAGCAGTCTGTCTATTTTGTTAATCTTCAAAAAACCAGCTCCTGGATTCATTGATTTTTTGAAGGGTTTTTCATGTCTCTATCTCCTTCAGTTCTGCTCTGATCTTAGTTATTTCTTGTCTTCTGCTAGCTTTTGAGTGTGTTTGCTCTTGCTTCTCTAGTTCTTTTAATTGTGATGTTGGGGTGTCAATTTTAGATCTTTCCTGCTTTCTCCTGTGGGCATTTAGTGCTGTAAATTTCCCTCTAAACACTGCTTTAGCTGTGTCTCACAGATTCTGGTAGTTTTATCTTTGTTCTCATTGGTTTCAAAGAACTTACTTATTTCTGACTTAATTTCATTATTTATCCAGTAGTCATTCAGGAGCAGGTTATTCAGTTTCCATGTAGTTGTGCAGTTTTGATTGCGTTTCTTAATCCTGAGTTCTAATTCGATTGCACTGTGGTCTGAGAGAATGTTTGTTATGATTTCTGTTCTTTGCATTTGCTGAGAAGTGTTCCACTTCCAATTATGTGGTCAATTTTAGATAAGTGCAATGTGGTGCTGAGAAGAATGTATATTCTGTTGATTTGAGGTGGAGAGTTCTGTACATGTCTATTAGGTCCGCTTGGTCAAAGGCTGAGTTCAAGTCCTGAATATCTTTGTTAATTTTGTGTCTTGTTGATCTGTCTAATATTGACAGTGTGGTGTTAACATTTCCCACTATTATTGTGTGGGAGTCTAAGTCTCTTTGTAGGTCTCTAAGAACTTGCTTTATGAATCTGGGTGCTCCTGTAGTTGGTGCATATATATTTAGGATAGTTAACTCTTCTTGTTGCACTGATTCCTTTACCATTATGTAATGCCCTTCTTTGTCTTCTTTGATCTTTGTTGGTTTAAAGTCTGTTTTTATCAGAGACTAGGATTGCAACCCCTGCTTTTTTTTTTTTTTTTGCATTTCATTTGTCTGGTAAATATTCCTCCATCCCTTTATTTCGAGCCTATGTATGTCTTTGCATGTGAGATGGGTCTCCTGAATACAGCACACCAATGGGTCTTGACTCTTTATCCAATTTGCCAGTCTCTGTCTTTTAATTGGGGCATTTAGCCCATTTACATTTAAGGTTAATATTGTTATGTGTAAATTTTATCCTGTCATGATGGTGTTAGCTGGTTATTTTGCCCATTAGTTGATGCAGTTTCTTCATAGTGTCAATGGTCTTGAGAATTTGGTATGTTTTTGCAGTGGTTAGTTCTGGTTTTTCCTTTCCAGATTTATTATTTCCTTCAGGAGTTCTTGTAAGGCAGGCCTTGTGGTGACAAAAATCTCTCAGCATTTGCTTTTCTATTAAGGATTTTATTTCTTCTTCACTTATGAAGCTTAGTTTGGCTGGATATGAAATTCTGGGTTGAAAATTCTTTTCTTTAAGAATGTTGAATATTGGTCCCCACTCTCTTCTGTGAGAGAAGAAGAGAGGCTTGTAGGGTTTCCACTGTTAGTCTGATGGGTTTCCCTTTGTGGTTAACCTGACTTTTCTCTCTTTCTGCCCTTAACACTTTTTTTCCTTCATTTCAACCTTGGTGAATTTGATGATTATGTGTCTTGGGGTTTCTCTTCTCGAGGTGTATCTTTGTGGTGTTCTCTGTATTTCCTGAGTTTGAATATTGGCCTGTTTTGCTAGGTTGGGGAAGTTCTCCTGGATAATATCCTGAAGAGTGTTTTCCAACTTGGTTCCATTCTCCCTGTCCCTTTCAGGTACACCAATCAAATGTTGGTTTGGTCTGTTCACATAGTCCCATATTTCTTGGGGGCTTTGTTTGTTTCTTTTCATTCTTTTTTCTCTAATCTTGTCTTCACACTTATTTCATTAAGTTGATCTTCAATCTCTGATATCCTTTCTTTTGTTTGATTGATTCAGTTATTGGTACTTGGGTATGCTTCATGAAGTTCTCATGCTGTGTTTTTCAGCTCCATCAGGTCATTTATGTTCTTCTCTAAACTGGTTATTGTAGTTAGTAAGTCCTCTAACCTTTTATCAATGTTCTTAGCTTCCTTGCATTGGGTTAGAACATGCTCCTTTAGCTCAGAGGTGTTTGTTATTACCCACTTTCCGAAGCCTACTTCTGTCAATATGTCAAACACATTCTCTGTGCAGTCCTGTTCTCTTGCTGGTGAGGAGTTGTGATCCTTTGGAGGAGAAGAGGCGTTCTGGGTTTTGGAATATTTAGCCTTTTTGTGCTGGTTTTTTCTCATCTGCCTGAATTATCTACCTTTGGTCTTTGATGTTGGTGACCTTTGGATGGGGTTGTTGCATGGACGTTCTTTTTGTTGATGTTGATGCTACTCCTTTCTGTTTGTTAGTTTTCCTTCTAACAGTCAGGCCCCTCTGCTGCAGGTCTCCTGGAGTTTGCTGGAGGTCCACTCCAGAGATTGTTTGCCTGGGCATCACCAGTGGAGGCTGCAGAATAGCAAAGATTGCTGCCTGTTCCTTCCTCTGGAAGTTTTGCCCCAGAGGGACACCTGCCAGATGCCAGCCAGAGCTCTCCTGATTGAGGTGTCTGTTGACACCTGCTGGGAGATGTCTCCCAGTGAGGAGTCATGGGGGTCAGGGACCCACTTGAGGAGGCAATCTGTCTCTTAGCAGAGCTCAAGTGTTGTGCTGGGAGATTTCCTGGTCTTTTCAGAGTTGGCAGGAAGGATCATTTAAGTCTGCTGAAGCTTGCCCACAGCCACCCCTTCCCCCAGGTGCTCTGTCCCAGGGAGATGGGAGTTCTATCTTAGGCCCCTGACTGGGTCCACTATCTTTCTTTCAGAGATGCCCTGCCCAGAGAGGAGGAATTTAGAGAGGCAGTCTGGCTGCAGTGGCTTTGAGGAGCTGTGGTGTGCTCCACCCAGTCCGAACTTCCCGTCAGCTTTGTTTACACTGTGAGGGGAAAACCACCTAGTCAAGCCTCAGTTATGATGGACACCCCTCCCCCCACCACCTTGAGCATCCCAGATCAACTTCAGACTGCTGTCCTGGCGGTGAGAATTTCAAGCCAGTGGATCTTAGCTTGCTGGACTCTGTGGGGGTGGGATCCACAGAGCAGACCATTTGGCTGCCTGGCTTCAGCCCCCTTTTCAGGAGAGTGAATGGTTCTGTCTCACTGGCATTCCAGGCACCACTGGGGTATGAAAAAAAAAAAAACAAAACTCCTGCAGCTAGCTCTGTGTCTGCCCAAATAGCCACCCAGTTTAGTGCTTGAAACCATGGGCCCTGGTGGTATAGGCACCAGAGGGAATCTCCTGGTCTGAGGGTTGTGAATACCATGGGAAAAGCATAGTATCTGGGCTGGAATGAACCATTCCTCAAGGCAGAGTCCCTCACGGCTTTCTTTGTCTAGAGGAGGGAGTTCCCGACCCCTTGTACTTCCCGGGTGAGGCAACACCCCACCCTGCTTCTGCTTGCCCTACTTGGACTGCACCCACTGTCTAACCAGTCTCAATGAGATAAGCTGGTACCTCAGTTGGAAATGCAGAAATCACCTGCCTTCTGCATTGATCTTGCTGGGAGCTGCAGACTAGAGCTGTTCCTATTCAGCCATCTTGCTAGCCACTTCAGCATTTTCAATTTTACTTTTAATTTGTTTATTTTTAGAAAATGGCATGAGTATTTTTTTTCACTTTTAATGAAGCCCAATTTACACAGAGCAAAATTCACCCATTTTGATATACAGACCTGCAAGTTTTGGCAAGGGAATACAGTTGTTTAACCACCACCACTTCGTTCAAGATATAGTACAGTTCCATCACCCCCAAATATTTCTCATGCCCCTCTTTGTAGTCAATCCTTCCTCCCAACCCTAGACCCTGATAACAACTGATCCTTTTTCTGCTTCAGTAGTTTCATCTCTTCCAGAATGCCGTATGAATGAAGTTACTCAGTATACGTAGACTTTTGAATATAGCATGTTTCACTTAACATGATGCGTCTAAGATTCTGTTGCATGTATCAGCAGTTGCTTTCTTTCTGTTGCTGAACAGAATTTCATTGAATGGAGGTGCCATAATATTTCTGTTCATTCCCCAGTTAAAGGACATATGATTTTTTTCAAGATTTTAGCAATTTTGAATAAAGATACCATAAATATTCACATATAGGTTTTTGTGTGAACATAAATTTTCATTTCACACAGTTAAATATCTAGGAGTTGAATTGCTGAGTCATATGGTTAGTTCATGTTTAATTTTACAAGAAGCTTCCAAACATCTTCCAGTGAGATTTATCAATTTGCATTCCCACCAATAATGGATGAAGGATTCCAGTTTCTCTGCATTCTCGCCAGCAACTGGTAATGTTAGTTTTTTAAAAAGCCATTTTAATGCCTGTAATCCCAACACTTTGGGAGGCTGAGGTGGGTGGATCACTTGGGGTCAGGAGTATGAGATCACCCTCGCCAACATGGTACAACCCTGTCTCCACTAAAAAAATACAAAAAATTAGCTGGGCCTGGTGGTGCATGTCTGTAATCCCAGCTACCTGGGAGGCTGAGACAGGAGAATTGCTTGAACCTGGGAGGCGGAGGTTGCAGTGAGCCGAGATCACCCCATTGCACTCCAGGCTGAGCAACAGAGCAAGACTCTGTCTCAAAAAAAGAAAAAAAAAAAAAAAGCCATTTTAATAGGTGTGTAGCAGTATCTCATTATAAGAGAACTAGACTTTGCAACAAAGTGTTTTTGCAACAAAGTATTTTAAAATTAAAGTATGTACATTATTGTTTTAGACAAAATACTATTGCATATTTAATAGACCATAGTATAGTGCGAACATAAGTCTTACATACACCAGAAAACCAAAAAGCAAACCAAAACAAACTACAAAACTGCATGACTCTCTTTATTGCATTGGTCTGGATTAGAACCTGCAATATCTCTGAGGTATGCCTGTATATGTGAATGTTCTGATTTAGCATGTATTAGAACCACCTGGAGAGCCTTTAAAACACAGATTGCTTGGCCCATCCAAAGATTTTCTGTTCAGAAGGTCAGGGGCAGGGCCTGAGAATTTGTATTTGTAACAGGTTCCCAGGTGATGCATGTATTGCTGATTGGGGGAATCACACTTTGAGATGGAGAGCCCTGAGGCAAGAGTTGGTTGGAGTGGGGAGAAGGAACCAAAATCTCTCTTTCGTTGTATGCAAATTTTGAAACATTTATTTGACATACAAGTGGAGACATCAAGTAACAGTTGAGTCTAGAATTGTGGGGAATGGTCAGGTTTAGGAGAGAGATTTGGGATTTGTTAGCATCTGGATGGTGCTCTTTTTCCAACAGTGGATGAGCTCACTAGTGAGAGGGCTTAGATAGAGAAGAAGGCTAGGAATGAGCTGGGCACTACCAGGTTTGGAAGCCTGTTAAAAGGAAGAGTCAGCAAAAGAGAGTGAACATAGGACATGACAGCCTTGTGTTAGAGAAGCAAAGAGGGGTGTTTTGAAAAAAAAAAAAAAAGCAATCAGTTTTGCTGAATGGTTCTGAGAAGTTGAGAAAAATAGGAATAAAGAAGAGAATATTGAATTTGGCAACATGAAAGTCAGCAGTGACTGGTCAGAGCAGTACCTAAATGTTGGGAATGGATGCCTTTAAGAGTACAGAGAAGATTTTGAGGTGAGTACAGACAATGCTTACAGACAAATTTTTCAGCTTCTGGGAGGTAATATAGTTTGGCTTATTTGATTTATGCTCAGAAACCAATGATCTCTCTTGATTTCTCCTTCTGCCATAGCCAAATTCCTATCTCTGTCCTTCCAGATACTTGGAGTACAACATACAAAAGCTCCTAGCCATTGTCTTTGAGAAGGTCATAATCTAATGACAGAGAGATTCACATAAATAATTACAATGTTCTGATAACTCTATATTAGAATTACAGGGGATTATAGATTGAGAAGAGAGTTAACATTTTTGCTTATGTTATGCTAGGCACATTGCATATGCTACCTGAGTTAATCGTCATTGCATTCCTGAGGTTATCTCAATTTTTCTGATGGGGAAATGGAAGCTCAGGACTCATTGTTGTCAGAACTAGTAAATAATGAAGCTAGAATTTGATCCCATGTTTGCTGACCCCTGTGTCATAACCTTCACTATACTGTAACATTGCTTTTCATGGTTGAAGAGGGGATAAAAATTATGCTTGCTAGACTGCGATTGATACTTCACAAATTGCAATATAATTCCTTACTGTATTAATACAGTAGAGTTGTATCTTATTCAGTGTTTAGATTCTAAAGCCAGTTTACAGGTGTAACATTTCAATTGGTGAAAATTATCCTAAAAATTCTGTCATATCACTCGTACATCCCTGAGAAATTTTCACACAATTGAGCCATGTAGGAGCTGAGGCCCAAAGAAGAAATGTCAGACTTGTGTCTCCCCTCTCATTCAGGGAAATACAATCATTAAGGGGACTCATCTGCAATACTGTCATTACTATTATTATTTGCTGTGTACATATGGTTTAGTTAACATGTTAAATCAACAGAGCATGCAAATCTAATAATAGCTAACATCAACTGAAAACTTACTGTGTATAGTCAGTGTACCAGGGACATTACATTCATGGCTTTATTCAAATTTTAATCCCTACACTAACCCTGTGAGGCAGGTATTTTTATCCCCATTTTGCTGATGGGAAGCCTGACTCGTCTAAGCTCACAGACCTGGTAAGCTGGAGAATTGCTTTCCCAGTTCCAAATGACTCCACCGTGGGCACTGCCTTTCACTAAGCACAGGGTCTTCCTGGCTTGCAATCTCAGGACCAGCCAAGCAGATCCTTCCTGTTAGTTAACTCTCAGGGTTCCTTAACCCTGTGGACTGCCCATTCTTCATCATCACAGCTTTCTCCTTAATCTCTGTCTCATACTTTCCCTCCTTCCTTTACTAAGGCTCCCTGAGGCTTACTTTCCTTCCTAAGACCCTGCTGGAGCTCATCAGTATCTGTGGATCAGCTAGGGAATTTGCATAACTGTAAATAGGAAACTAATTCCTACCTCAGAAGCCATTTAGGACCCTGTGACCTGTTTTAATGTAAACACAATAAATACATCTCTGTCAAAGTAAAAATTAGCTCTTTACCATTCAAAGTTGTCAGAGCAACTATTTAAAGAGTTTTAATATTTGCAAGTACTACCTAAAAGGCTCAATAAACATACTGCTTAGCTCAAGTCAGATATAATTTGACATTTTTATTAACATATGCCCCCTTTAAAGGTTATTTACCACTTTTTTTGGGTTGTTTTCAATCCTCCTAAATGACTCTGGATAGTGCCCTATTTCTGTAGATGGCTAATGGGCATTTGCTCCTGTGCCTGCTTGGATAATGCAAATCTGAATTTTAGGGTTTTATCGATGGGATTTTCCCCACTCTTTGACTCTGGTCTGCTTTTGAATGTTAATTCTCTCTTTCTGGAAAATGTCTTGAGCATTATGAGCAACCATTGTCTTCCAAGTCTCTCTCTTGGTGGAAAAGAACAGCCTGTGATATTACTTAATTCACTTCTTTCAAGATTACAGTATAAGACTCAAGGGAGTCAATGATGAAGAGCAAAATCAGAGCTTGGCCGGCAGTCTGGAGTGACTTCTGCATCTTCATTGGCTCCCTGGAAGAAGGCAGTAATGACAATTATATATGGGTGTCCATCTAATGAGATTTGGATTGGAAATTAATTCTCTCTTTTTCTTTTTTTGAGACGGGGTTTTGCTTTGTCACCCCAGCTGGAGTGCAGTGGCACGATCATAGCTCACTGCAGCCTTGAACTCCTGGGTTCAAGTGATCCTCCTGCCTCAGCCTCCTGAGTACTAGGCTAGGACTACAGGCATGAGCCACCATGCCCAGCTAATTTTTTCATTTTTTGTAGAGAGACAGGGTTTCATTATGTTGCCTAGGTCTCGAACTCCTAGCCTCAAGTGATCTCCCTGCCTTGGCCTCTTAAAGCGCTGGGATTACAGGAGTAAACTATCATTCCCTACCCTGGAAATCGATTCTGAGACACTGTGTTATATCAGATAGGCTAACTAATGTTGTACTAACAAAAAACATGAACATCTCCATGGTTAACCGAAACAGTATATTTTTAGTCATGCAAAGCTTCTGCTGGCCCAGGAATCTCTCCAGGGGTTCTCTGTGTGGGGATCCAGCATTCCAGTTGCTTCCGTCTCATGGCACTTTTCTCTCAGCATGGGGCTTCAGGGTTTGTCTGAGCAGAGCAGGAGCGCATCGAGGATTACATATTGGCTCTTAAGTACTTCCTCACGAAAATGCCCCAATCCACTGGTCAGACTTAGTCATAGTCTCACCCAACTATGAAGGGGTCTGGGAAATATAGTTTTCTGTGTGTGTAGGAGGGGTTGGAAAACCAAGGTGGGCATTAGTAATGTCTATTACAGACACCTTTGGAAAGTGTTCCTTCCAGCCGTATGTTATTGGACATTCAGATGCCTGGGGTGCATGGTGTATGACCGGAGGTGGAGGAGTATCTAGGGAGAAATGTGAGGCATTTGTTCCATCTTGAAGACAACAACTAATGTCTTTATCTACAAGCCTAGATGATAAACTTCTAAAATGTTTCTTGTATGCCACCTTGGCACAGAGACAACTAAAGGAAAACAGACTAATCTTCTTATAGGCCTGAGTAAATAACTACACTTTTACGAGATATTTTATAAGGTAGCCAAGGACTTTATATTAAGGGCTTAGTTAGATCTGGATACTACTACTAGGTACAAAATAGACAAGTGAAGATTTATATATATTGAAATTCTGCTTCATCCAAGGTTTGTTTTAGGAATTAAAAATTAAAATGGAGTTCAGGCAGCGATGATGAATCAGAAAGGGAATGTAGAAAGCTTGGACGCATATGTGATGGATAAACTGTAAATCTGTGAGCCTTCTCTAAGAGACAGGAATGGAATCGTTCATTTAACAGTTTGTTATCCTAGGAGCAAGTTTGGTATCAGTTTCTCATTATGGGAATGGCGATCAGGCCCTACTGGCTTACAAACATCATATATGTGTGTATACAGTCTCACCTCTAAATTTTCAAGGTAGTAGAAAGTAATCTAATTATGTGGATAATTAAAAACAACCAAAGTACAAGTTTAAAACTTGTACTTTTATGACTGCAAAGCAGGCTATCAAAATGACAGGGTGTCTGGATGGGATCGTAGCGCGCACCCAGATTAAATGAGTGCATTAGTTGATTGTTTCTGGTATGAAGATAAGCAGAGAAAAGTATAATAATGCTGGCATTTAAGTGGACCTAATTAGGCTTCAAGTTTAACACTCCATTAAGATGAATGGGAAAGGGTCACCCCCATTCAAGCTGTGGCACTGTCTTAGTGTGTCTGGATATTGCCTCTGAAGACAACAGTCTGTCAGCGCACATTCTCACAGTCACCCCTGTAAAGCAGACTGGAAATTTAATTCTTTTAAAATTAAATCTCAGGTTCTGGAGGCCACAGTAAAATCCATGGGGAGATCTTAAATCCTCAAGTTCTGCAGCTGTATTAGTCAGAAACAACAACAATAATAAGAATAATACATTCCCACGTCCACAGGAACTTTCAAGTACAGACTTCAGTGTTTTTTGAATATGATCTGGTGAAACTAACAACCGCCAGTTTACCACTGAAAGTCCTTGTTCATAGAGGGTGAATGACTTGACTACAGTTACAGAGCATGTCACTGGGAAAGCCAGAAATAACATGGAGGGACTATTCAGTTTTTGTTGCAGTAGTCTGTCATCCCTCAGGGAAAGAGAGTAAAGAATAATGATCTCATCTACTAAACAGAGTGCACATGCATTTGAAAGAAAATCCAAGAATCAAAGGCAGCATGATATAGTAGACATGTTTGCAGAGAGATGACTGGGTAAATCCTGCCATCCTGCCATATGGAAATGTAGCTCAGTAGTGTGTGAGTGGGAAAAGAGTTTAGTTGTGCCAATGGCCAAGGTGCATGGATGTGGCCTTAAAGTTATGTGACTCTGGAACCACATTGACAGTCGTCACCCAAAGAGCCACAGGGTCATCCTATGCCTTTTAGGATGAGATTCAGAAACTAGATGTCTGGAGATTGCATAAGGAGACATTTGGTGACTGCATATTGAGAAACCACAAACGGCTTGAAATGAGTGTTTGGATGATGGTTGTCATGATTTTCTGACTCTTTGGAAGGTAATATGGCTACATCTCCAATTGCAGTCTTGGGACTAGTAACTTCTCCAGTTGCTTATTTTTAAAATTAATAAGGTGAAATATGGTATGCTTATCAAAATCCTAGGTTTTGTGACTGTGTTATTCGGCAAGATTGCAGAAAGAAAGTTTTGGTGTACAACTGGTGCCGACAGACTCATTACGATGTCTTGTCCAACTCCTTCCTAAATAGCTCTACTTGTAAAATTATTACAAATTTTAGAACTCTTTGAGTGAGTCCAATTTTGATAAGATAATGCCAGTATTTTTCTTTATTAAAAATAGACCATGGATGAAATCACTGATCTTAGGATTTTGGAGTTAGATGGAAGAAAATGTAGTTCTTGGAGCCAACTTCCTACCAAGTGCTGGGATTCTTATTACAGATCCCTAACTCATGATATACCATAGCTTTTGGAGCATTTCTGATAATGGAGAGTTGAGAATGCGATATTCTTTCTCAGTATGGGTCATATTGGGTTGTTGGTTCTTTTCATTCTGTCTTGTAATATTCTATACCAATTGATATTAAATCTTGATTCTGAGCATAGAATGTCTATTCCTTCTGCTATTTGATAGCCTTTAGATATCTTAAGCAAGTGGTAATGCTAATCCCTTTGTTTTCTGTTTTTCATTCATTATAGGGCATACAGAAGTTTTCAGAAACTTCACTGCTTCAAAGGCTTCCCTCAGGCTTTAAAATTACATGAGAATTCAATTTATCTTTACAAATGTCCTGTGTCATATCATTTTTATTTACTTATTCCCATTAATTGAGAACAAATAAGTTAGTATTTGGAATGTGTTCTTTTTCACCGTATATTTCACCTTTTAAATTATTTTTGTCTTAGGAAAATCTCAAATTAATTTGGGTTTATTCTAATTAATTTTAATATTTATTTATAGCTTGCTTTATTCTAGAATCAGTCATTGAATGCTACTTTCAATAATACATGGACAAGATAAAAAATATGGAAATGGCAAAGGAAAAAAGAGGAAGAAAAGATTAAGCTGGGTAAAGTTCATTACATAAAATACATTTATGAGGTTATTACATAGTTATTTGTGGTAAGTCTCAAATTCAATTTGAACTTGCTAGCAGCCAACTCAAAGAGAGAAACAAGATCAGTTACATGTCTAATAGCATCTAAAACATTTTTAAAACCCAATTAATTGGAAGAAATTCAATAATTTTTAATCCTGAGTCCTGAGAGTATTTTTTTCCATAAGTTCTCATAGTGAGGACACTGTATGACAAAATAAAGAATATCTTCAGTAATATTCTCTATTTAAAATTTTTTATTATTACTGGCTGGGTGTGGTGGCTCATGCCTGTTATCCCAGCACTTTGGGAGGCCAAGGCAGGCAGATCACTTGAGGTCAGTAGTTTAAGACCAGCCTGGCCAACATGGTGAAACCCCGTCTCTACTAAAAATAGGAAAAAAAAAATTAGTGGGTGGTGGTGGAAGCCTGTAATCCCAGCTACTCTGGGGGCTGAGGCACAAATCCCTTGAACCCGAGAGGCAGAGGTTGCAGTGAGCCGAGACAGTGCCATTGCACTCCAGCCTAAGCGATGGAGTGAGACTCTGTCTCAAAAAAAAAAAACCAAAAACAAAAACAAAAAATTATTATTACTTACTTATATTTTTAAAAAATTGATAGATAAGTTCAGCAACATTCTTGTAGTGAATTCCACAACAGACTTTATGGGATTTCTTTTAAATGAAAAAATGCCCAAGTACAAGTGGCTGATACTTAGTAAGTGCTTGTTGTGAGTTTGTGTCCACCCAAAAGATGTTGGAGTCCTGACCCCTGGTACCTGTGAATGTGACTTAATTCAAAAATCAGGTAATTGCATATGTAATCAGGTTAAGATGAGGTCATAATGAATTAGGGCATACCCTAATCCAATGTGACTAGTGTCTTTATAAAAAGAGGAGACACAGGCAGACACACAGGGAAGACAGGAGACGATGAAGGCCGAGATTGGAGTTATGCTGCCACATGCTAAGGAATTCCTGGGGCTATCAGAGGCTGGAAGAGACAAGAACATGTCCTCCCTTAGAGGTTTTGGAGGGAACGGAGACCTGCCAACACACTGATTTTGAATTTCTAGCTTCTGGTAGTGTGAGAGGATACATTTTTGTCATTTTAAGCCACTCAATTTGTGGTACTTCATTATGGCAGCCCTAGGAAACATATATCGCTCAATAAATATCTATTAAGTATATGGATGAATTTTATATACCAATTGACTGGTGAGAAGGGGCTCCTCAGAAATTTACAGACAATGCTGTGATCACTCAAGAAAACAATTGGACATAAATAATCCCACTAGATATATTTATATCCATTTCTATTTTTACTGAAGTCAGTATTTCTGTATGGAAGATTGATTTATTGTGGAGTTTGTAATTACTAACCCATGATCAGGAGGTCTGGTGTGTAGATTCAGCCACTACTATGAACTATTTCCAGTGAAATTCAACTCTTCTAAGAACCTAGTGTAGTAACTAGCCTTTAAGTAGATGTTCAGTAAATGTTTATAGAAATAAGATGTATGGTAAATTCTATTATTACATGATTCATTTATCATGAAGGTAGGGGATGGTCCTGTCTCAAAATGCCGTCAGTATAAAGGGGGCACATTACTCTTAACAGATTTTAATTTGCTGTGCCACAGGACTGCCATAATCTCCCCTTGTGAATGTTACATATGAATGTTCCTGCTTCTTTTGCATGAGTCTGGTTCTCAAATACATACCATGACTTCAATCCTGATCATCGGTACTCTCCTTCAATGACTCCTTGAACATGGAGAAGGAGAGAAAACCAAAAACGAGTCAAGAGGAAAAACAATGTTCTGATTCTGCTTGGAACACAGTCTACCAATGTTGTGGCAAGACCAGTTTCAGCCTCTTCAGTACCGGCTTCCTCTCCTACTCTATCCTCAAGGCAGTCAATTGGTTATGATAAGATAAAGGCAGCAAGTCATGGGTTATATACCCACCACAAATTAGGAAAACCCGAAGAGTCTCCAAACAGATAAATAATCATGCATGATGAGCTGGTTTGGAAAAAAAAATTCATGTTCTTCTCAATAACCTAATATTTTATTTGAACTAATAAAACTTTCAATAATCATTTAACTACTACGAAAGATGAGGCCTTCAATTTAAAAAACAGAAATGAAGTCTCTCAGGTATCATTCTGGACCAGAAACGAAAAAGAAAAAAAACCCCAAACTTAAGCAAACAAATTAAACAAACAAAAACCCCGAAGCATGGCCAGCACTCTCTAGCGGACCCACGGAAATATGGAAGGCCTCAGTGTTCACATGTCTGCAAGAAGTTCTGCTCTATTCATCTTTCTTTCCTAGATTCAACCCACCGGCAGTTCTACCCCTGTCAGAAATATAATGGCTCACAGTTGCGAAGCTGCCCTGTGCTTGTAGGTTCTCTCTCTCCCAAAATTTGAGCTGTGGCACTTTTCCTTTCTAAAGAGCAGCATCTGGCCTCTTCGTGCGCTCATTTGCATGCCAATACTCGATTGCTCTCCCAGCGCACAGCTATTTAATAGTGGTGCTGGTGTCCGAGCTCTGGGAACAAACCAAATGGTTTGGGTGTGCTTTTGTGTGCAGTGCGGGTCGTTGCTACAGTGTGCTTATTTAGAATAGTACACATTCATTATAACAAGATTGCTCTTTTGCTCAGGGGCCATCACAGCGCATTCTGTAAATGAATTAACAGTAGCATGCATTTGTGTATTATGGGCCCAGAAGATGCATTTGTTTATTAAATAAATCTGCAACACAGAAGTATAGCTGAAAAAATATCTAGAAAATAATCACAGTGCGCATGTACAGTAGGTATTTTTTTTCTCTGAAACCTCAACGTCTTGGCGAGTTTTCCTCCTTTGTTTCTTTTAAAATAACCAGAGATCACAGGCCACATTATAGACTAACAGCCTCCAGAAACTGATGTAAAAAAAAAAAAAAATAGAAACTGAATTTAAGTTACAGAAGCACAAAACATTTCCAGAAGTGGTATTGTAAATAATCCCATACCTTTAAAATAATTTAATATTATGATTCTTTTGCTTTTCTTTAAATTCTTTTGTTTTTCTTAAAATACTTTTTCCCTAAAAACTGTTCTTATTTTTTTAAATTTAATTTTATTTTTAGCTAAAATTCAGTTTGCATCATATACGTAATTTTTCCCATTGAACTTTGTTTTCTTTTGAAATGCAAGCTTTGCTTTGGGGGCATTCAGCTAATATTGATTCATTTATTTCTAACCTTTTTGTCCAGATATGGCTGGTATGAGAATATTAATAAATGTGAGTCAGTCTGTTGGATTTTATTCTAGTTAACTAATGACTTTTTTAAAGCCCAATGGCAGTTCACAAGTGTACTGAGAACTCAGAACGTGTTTTTAATGTGCCTGTTGTCTATTTCTCTCCATTTATATTTTGTATCTTGCCGTCTTTACGTGTAATCTACTATGTTGAAAACAAAGTGTAATGGAAAAAAATGGAATATTTTAAAACAGGAAATGCTGAAAGAGTCTAAAGCCATACCAGGGATAGTAGGAAGTCTATTAAAATGAACCAAGGAAACAAGGAAAGAAGAAATAGCACAAAATTTTTGAAATTCTTATGTTATTAACAGAACGAATGATTTTTAAAAAGATAAATTGATTTTGTATTTGATTTCCTGAAATCTTTCTATGAGATCCCGGGGCACTAAGTGAAATCTGCTGAAATATTTTAAAAGAGAAAGCCTGGTAGAACGAGGGGATTAGGACTTCATAGATTTCTAGCTTAGAAAAGATCTATGACACTATTAAAAAATACTCAGCTAATTAGTACGTATACAATATGGAAAAATATGTTTTATAAGAAACATAGCAGGACTTATAAAGATATTCCATATGCAGTAAAAACACGTAACTAATCGAAGCAGGATTACACTTTTCTCCCACATAGAATCTCAAATACTCACTGTTTTGTTTTTAAAGAAGTAATATTCAGCTCTGCTATTTATTAAAAAAAATCACCATACTACTATTGATTTAATAATTATGGAAAGGAAAAGAAAATATTTAAAATCCCTTTCTTTTCTTTCATCTCTTTTTTTTTTTTTTGTAAAAAGCTCTATTTTTTTCAGAGCATTTTATTTATTCCGCTGCAGCTTTTAGAGAGGCCAGCCAATCAGAAAGTCTGTGAAGGCCCAGGCCCAGGCTCAGTGTTGAGCTCCAAATGCGATTCCAGTCCTGACAGGGGGATTATAGGAAACAGATGACTTACGCTTCTAATTTGTGGCCTTAAATTGCAAACAGAATTTCAGGAGTCGAGCAGAGTAATAAATGGCAATAGAAAAAGCCACACACAGCCAAATCAGTATGTGGTGGTTGTAGGTTAAACTAAATGGGAAGAGACAGGTTATGATGGTTCAGTGTATTACAGAGAAGAAAGTCTTAAATTACTAGTGCTGAGAGGTATTGCTCCATGGCAGACAGTATTGCATTGTGTAGTCCACGGACATCACAAGCAGAACAATAAAAAAGCAGGTTTAACATAGAACCTGTTGCTAGAGGAATTGTGTTTTTTTTCTCTCTGTCTTTTAGAAATGGAAGCGGTGTTTTATGTTTGTTTTGACCTCTGCTGTATACTTGGCCCCTTAACATCTGTTTTCTACCGTTGCAGTTTTTCACACCAAATTAAATGTCGAGGAGTCAGATAAAATAAGTTCAAAATATGTCCAAATTATTTTTGTTGACTTCCAACAAATGTCTCAGTAACTCTTCTCACACGGAATGATACCATTTAAATGCCAACTTGGAAAATTATTTTCCTTTCAAGATCTTAAGAGCTAAAGAAAGGAATTTTGAGGTGTACTTAAACTTGGGAAATATTGTATTGGCCTTTTTGGTAACTTGTATGACTGTTTCAGACTTGCTTTAAGGCTATTCCATTATATAAAGTTATGTGTATTTGTTAGATAAAACTTCCAGAAAAATTTAACAACCGTATATAAAAAAGCCATTATTCAGAGCTGCTTCATACCATAAATACCAGGTAGACTCAAAAGAGATCCACTGTTTATCGGGTGGAATCCAATATGTATTTCTTTTCCTTTCTAATCTTTATATGCATGTGTTTCTGTGTGCCTGTGTGTGTGTGAAACACACTATAATTAAGAGATAAGATGATAATGACACAAATTTCCACTGCCATAAGAAATCTAGCCATCATAAGTGTGTGGTATGAAAATTTAAACATGGCATTGCATTTTCAACTTCCTATGCAATAAATGTTTTAGTAAAAACAGTCTTTCCTTGAGAAGAATACTGCCTTCTTTTAAGAGCCAACAGATTTGTTTATCTGGGATTGACAACTAATTCATGATAAAGAGTGACTAAAAAATAATTACCCCATCCTGTATTATTTATTGCCAGTATACCAAAATAACACTTTCTTAGCAAATGATAGAAACAGGGCTAACTTTAGTCCAGAATGCTGTGCTTGAAGTGGGGCCATCTAGAATCTCCAGTTTTTCTTCCCCTTTCTTTATGAAGAAGAAATCTCTCACACTAAAATTCAGATCTTCTAAACTACTATGTTAACTTTAAACTTGAACCTTTTGTTTTACACGTTGAGGAAAACCTATTATGTGATTGATAATGCGGGGAAAAATAAATGATTTTCATTGTGATATTAAGCAAGTCTGTTGATAATCATTGAAGATGACTGGCTAAATAGATTTTGATTAATCACTTGCAAAAATTATGCTTGTTAGAACCACTTTATATTCTGTGTCAAGGTGATATCAATGTAGGTTATAGCTATTCCTTTGTAGATGGTGTGTTTTTTGTTTTTAAATCACCTGGCAAAAAGAGAAAACAAACCTTAGTTGAAAGCTTTTGTCTCTAACACAGAAACCTCTTTTCATGCCTGTCTTTTTTTTTTTTTTTAAAAAGAAATGCTCAATTATTATTTGTGTCATAGTGGGAAGACTGGGTCTCTATAGGGCCTGAACCTTTTCAAAGAGGAGATAGCTTTTGTTTTTGTACCCCATCAACACCGATCACCTAATTAAATCTGATATCTCTGGCTGAAGCAAAATGATTTGTAATAGTTCTTTGGAGTTTACTTAATTAGTTTCGATGTCTTTTGTGTGGTAAACACGGTGATATTTTGTAAAATGGGGCTGAAAAAAGAGAAGGAAAAATGTAGTCTTGCAAGGGATGGGAGAGAGGAGAGGTGACAGGGAGGCCAAGCCAGTTTGACCAAACCTTAAAGCAAGGTGTAGTTCCAACGCAAGGGTTTGCAGACCGGAGTCATTCATTAGTTGAGATCATCAAGCAGATCTGAACTGGAAAAAGGCTTCCTGTCAAATGTAGGCCTGGGCGTCTCTCAGGGCCCCAGATTCTACACCTTGATCAGCCCAAGACACTGACACCATTTTCTTTAACAAACACCAACAGCCTTTTTTCTCCTTCATTTTAACATTTCTCAGGGGTTGGATTCCCTTTCTTCTCCCTCTCTGTAGAGAGTAAAGGGAGCTTGTTAACTTGCTTAGATATTTTGACTGTGGATGCTCTTTGGCCACTTGCCTGTGGTAACAATGTCAAAGCATAACTTGGTATAATTGCTATATTTGCAGTCAGAAGAGTGTTCTGTCTTTATGTTCAAGCTGCTGAATAAAAAGGAAGTGTCATTTTGGAAAATTCTGTAAATTATCCTCAAAGTTCAGGCAACATACAATGCAAGACATACCTGGTATGTCTTGTGTTCGTTGCCAAGACATGGAAGAGTACAATAATGTGATTTTAACTACGTCAATTAAAACCTGGTAAATTTCTGTGTTTCTTATGCGGAGATTGAATAACAATAAAATAAAATTAAACTTAAAACGAAAGCAACAGAACTGGGCTCTTTATAATTTAAAAAGTAACTGGAAAGCATTAAAATGTTTAATTATCCATTGTGTCACAATTTATATAAAATATGGATCAGAAATGACCATTTTTGATGGACTTCCATATAACTGAGACATGCATAATTTACAGACATTAGTAATACCCATTCTGCAAGTGGAAATTAAGATTGTAATGGAACTTTATCTTATTGATAGATAATAATATATAGCAACCTAAAATCATGTTTTTTATAAAATGCACATTTAATGTGATAGAGTTGTTTCACTGCGTATTTAGTATATTTTCAAAGAATTGTTATAGCAGGAAAAATCTGCAAAATGGAACTTGTGGCTTTTTTCCCCCTTAATATATAGCAATATGAAATTTGAGGTGATGAATGACAGAAAACTATGGATATTCCTCTGGCCTTTCCCATGCAAGATGCATGTGTGCACATCCTCAAGAATGATTTTGACAGAGGGAGTACCAGCTACACGCTACATCACACTGGTGGGCACAGAGCTGCCAATGCTGGCATTCTTTAGTGTGAGAAAAATGATCCTTCCAGTTAAGTAGAGCCTCCCTGTGTCTCACAAACTGTACAAAACTGTGTGCTGCTGGCAGGTAATGACTTGCAATTAGCATGGCAGGCAGGTAATGACTTCAAAGCACCTGCCAATTGTTTCTGAGTGTTTGCTGTGTTTCAAAACTCTGGATGAGGAGGAAAGTCATAAGGGGCAGGGGCTATAAAGATGCAAGCAGAGAAAAGGGCAGGGACACAACCCAGGAATCTCTCAACAGAATGTCTCCCTACTTAGTTCTTATTTTACTCCCAGGTCTTTCCTGAGCAGCTCCAAAGAGGCATGGAGAATTGGCAGGTTGCTTTACCTGCCTGCCGCTCCTACTGGGAGAGATGGTGCCTGTTGAGAAATTCTGCATTGTTTTGGAATCAAACCAACCTCCTTAGAGTCAGCCTCTACACTAGGAAATTGGGATTGAGAGAGCAATCACGGTTCAGCTTATTTTTAAAAAAACCCACGAAAAGCTTAAAGCCAGATTTTACTTCCCTGTTACGACCTACTTCTTTCTCTTTCATGAGCATGCCCCAACTTCAAGCAAAGCTGTTGGTGTTGAAGCAAGAAAAATTGGGCAAAAAACCTGTTCAAAACTGAGGCTGGACCGCTTCTCTGAAGATCCCCACAAATGTTTTAGAGTAGTATTCACACACAAATAGGCATATAGGGGCCAAGTAACATTGAACATACAGACGGTCCCTGACTTTCTATGGTTTGACTTAAGATGTTTCGACTTTACAGTGGTGCAAAGGCGATCCACATTCCGTAGAAGCCATACTTCGGGGTTTGGAACTTGATCTTTTCCTAGGCTAGTGATAGGCAGTGTGACAATACCTCGAGATGCTAGGTGGCGGCCATGAGCCCCAACTCCCTGTCAGTCAGCCATGCGATCACTAGGGTAAATAACTAATACTCGAGAGTGTACCCAGGCAACCGTTTTGTTTTTCACTTTCAATACAGTATTTGATAAATTACATGAGACATTCAACACTTTGCTATAAAATAGGCTTTGCGTTAGATGATTTTGCCCAACTGTAGGCTAATGTAAGCCTGTTCTGGATATGTTTAATAGGCTAGGCTAAGCTATGAGGTTTGGTAGGTTAGGTGTATTAAATACATTGTTTGACTCGTGATATTTTCAATTTATGGGTTTTTTCAGGCCACAGCTCTTTTGTAAGTCAAGGAGCACCTGTATGGGAGGTGGGTAGGGAGGGTGGAAGTAGTGGCCAGCTGGACGGTAGGTGGCCTTTCTAAACTTGAACGACATCTATTCTGCTCCAGGCAATTGCTAGAATATAGGTATAGGGTGGCCAGATTTCCTAAATTCTTAAAATGAACTATAAATCTGGAATTTTATGTAAAAATATTCTGATTAGCATTGAAAACTGATTGAAAAAACATTAAATCTTAGTGTGGGTGAAACAAAACCAGTGGCTTGATTTAGGCTACAGTCTGCTAGAGGATGACAATCTCTCTTTTAAATTGTATTGTTCTATTTTCTCTCACCTTTTCTTTTTGTAACCTTTTTAGACCAGTAAAGAGAAAACAAAAACAAAACCAGAAAAACAAACAAAACAGAGAAAGACTTACACATGTAACAAGTGTTACTGGGCCTTTATGCTTCTTGAGATTGTTATGTCCAAAAGCTTGGAAAAAGATCTCTTAGGAAATTGTCCTCCATAATGTCTGCTTGGCTTTAAGTTTTCCCTAAATACTGAGGGCTTTCTTGGGCCAATATTGTGGGGTCCTTTCAAAACCTACTTTTAAAGAAGAACCTCTCCGGACAGGGACTGATTGAGTCTAACAGGTCATTGTTCAGGGGAATCAACTGACCTGGGCTTCTCTTAGATTAGCAGTCCCATAGGCTCCAAGGAACACAGTTTAGGAGCCAGAAAGGCCTGGATTTCATTCAATTTGGGTTCTGCCTACTTACTACCACTGTGACCTTGGGCAAGACACTCCATCCAACTAAACCTCCATTTCCTCACTGGTAAAATAAGAGCAATGTACCCATCTTGTAGGTCTGTGACCAGAATTAGAGAAAAATGCTTAAGTTATGTCTTTTATTCATCTTCCATATAACACAGAAGAATAGATTGCCGTCATGGGACTCAATACTCAGATATATACTTTACATTGGTTAAAATCCAAATCATAAATACATTTTATGTTTATGTGAATTCAAACCCTCCTATGCTTTTCCAGAATTATTTAAAAAGTTAGTAAGCCTTCTTTGTAAAGCTCATTTTCAGTTTAAACAGTGTCAAATAAAATCGTATTTTGACATCTGGAACACTAACACAACTAGACGATAAGTTTTTAAAAAGATGTTCAAAATTTAAATAGAGAAAAATAAATCTAGCACCTCAATGTAAAATCTGAAGGGAAAACTTTGCCATCCTCTGATTTTTGGGCTTGGTCTATTGGACAAAATGATGAGAGTAATTTTTTAAATAATCAGGTTATTATTTTTTCACATACAGATAAGAAATCATTTAGCAGATGAAGGTTAGTAGGGGTTAGTCATGCATAAAGGAAATTTCTTAGGTTTGTATGGGAGTGGCAGCAATAAGTGAGGCTGGTCATTCTGGATGTGCCAAGGACTGGAACAAAAAGAATAGATGTCTTCCAGTAAGAGGGCCAAATTTCTAAGGTGGCTTCAATGCATTCTAAAAAATAATTATGGCTACACTTTAGATTGTCTTTCTATGCAATTACAGCAATTTTAGAGGAGAGGTTTCTAGTTACATTACATCAAACTGAAAAGTTTTTTTTTTTCTTTTTTCTTTTTTTGAGACAGAGTTTCACTCTTGTCATCCAGGCTGGAGTGCAATGGTGCAATCTTGGCTCATTGCAGTGCAACCTCCGCCTCCCAGGTTCAAGCGATTCTCCTGCCTCAGCTTCCTAAGTAGCTGGGATTACAGGCTCTCGCCACCATGCCCGGCTAATTTTTGTATTTTTAGTAGAGATGGGGTTTTGCCATGTTGGTCAGACTGGTCTCGAACTTCTGATCTCAGGTGATCTGCCCACCTCAGCCTCCCAAAGTGCTGGGATTATAGGTGTGAGCCACCAGGCCCAGTCCATAATTATTTGTTTTTCCTTAGTTGGCTCACCTCAACCCTCCTCCCCCACCACAGAAGGCAGGTAGTAGAAAAATCAAAAACTGTTCTCTCAAACTGACAGAGAAAATTGAATCTATACGAAGGCAAAGGTGCAACTGGCCAAATTTGTCCTTCTTTCCAAATAAATTTTATGTATAGATGATTAAGCAGTGTATGGACACCTTTATCCTCTTTCTACCTGCCATCAATTTTGTATAATAAATTCTCTCTAAAAATAAGGATATTAAAATCAGTGTTACATTCAGCTGCTGGCTTTCAGTTTTCAGACTTTGATTGTTCAGTTGTATGCTAATTAAGACAAACTTCTAGCCATAAAGTTCTTTGACATATCTTTTCTCAGGGTAAAATGAATGTGGCACCTAAATAGTTTGAAGATCCAGTTTAATTTAGAAAAGGCAAAACCAAACCATAGGTATAGAGACCTATAAGTATTATCTAGATTTATCAGTTGAATTACTTGTGCTATTTAAAGACCAGAGAAGTTCCGTTTTTAATACATTATTGTTATTTTTCTGAAATATCTGACTGTAACAGAAGGGACTTATAATAATATATTATGATTTGCTCATAGTCTGATGGCTACAGATCCTGAGATATTACTCATCTTCTTCATCTGTTTGCTTTTATGTGTGTTCATCTCAGTATTAAATAGAATATTAAATGATAGATTTTTCATAAAGTAGGACTCTAATAGAATTTAAACAGGGAAATCCAAACATACCTTATGAATAATTGCATATAAAAATTGCAATTCTTATGTAGTTTATCAGGATGAAAATGAAATAATAGCTCATCATCACTGTGTAAAGCCATCAGGTTTATGTGATGTTAGGAAAAATCCTCTTAAGGTCAGATAATTATTTTGTGAAATAAGCAGAATTCCCTATTATAATTTGTGAAAACTTTAAAACTAGATGAATTGATATTATGCTTCTAAAATATTTTTTTAAATTATTTGCACCCAGAGTCTTATGACTCCTTAGTCAGATTTTGTGCATTTTCTCCAAGTACATTATTTTCTTTTAAAAAGCTAGCCTCAGTGGGGCTGAGAGAACTCAGGAGGCACATACATAAATTGTCTTAATTTCTGAGAAGTGTGGGTCTGACAATCACTTAAAACAATACAGTTGATATGGCTGTCAGGACAGACTCTTTTCAAAAGAATGTTTTTATAGAATATCATCATGACACTTTGCTCAGATGGATGTCTTTAGCAGTATTTGATTAATGTAACGTAATAAAAGAGATGCACACCAAAGTGTCTGTACATGTCTTGTTAAGTATGTTTGATTCATTATATGTGGTTCTCAGTTCTTTCCTCTTTCCACAGTTCATTTTTTATCATTTCAATAATATATCTATAAATATGAAAAAGTTGGCCCTTTCAAAGTCTTTGACATATATAGCTATTAATTCATAACTCTAAAAAATTGTATCTTTCAACCTGTCATTTTAAAGCTTGTAGAGTTTATTACAGCAAGTAACCTGTGTTAGAAATTAGATTTTGAACTTTAGCAAGAAGATAAATAAGCTCATGTACCTAAATGTTAAAGAAAAGATACCTAGACATAGTTCTAGGTTAGAATGATATGAAAAGATCACTTATTAAAGATTATAATTTTAAACTCCCTGAAGATAATATTAAAGTTTATATTGTTTACCAGTTTCCCACTTATTTTGTTTTCCATCTCCAGATATCAATCATTGAGCAAGTTTGTTATAAACAAAGCTCTCCAATTACAGTTCCATGATCATCTTTGTTGCAATGAGTTGATGAGTTCAACTTCATGGTTTATATACCAATGACATAGAAGGTTTTAAGTAAAAGTATTCTGATGGCATACTAATAGCAGTACAATTGAGTATCCCTAATTTGAATGTCTGAAATCTGAAATGCTCCAGATTTTGAAACTTTTGAGCACTGATAGGACATTGAAAGGAAATGCTCATTGAAACATTTCAGATTTTCAATTTTTGGATTAGGGATGCTGAACAAGCATAATGCAATAAAGGGGAAAAAAAAAGGTCCAAAATCTGAAACTCTTCTGGTTCTAAGCATTTTGGGTAAGGGATGCTCAACGTGCCTTTATTTATATACACATTTTAGGTGTTACTGTTTTAACAGGGGTAAGCCCTATATGGTAGATGCTCTTTTACTTGCATTTCACTGACGAGGAAGCTGAGGCAGAAATCACATGCCCCAGATCATACGGATGCTAAGGGGCAGAGCTGGGCTTAAAATTCAGCAGTCTGGCTCTGAAGCTCTTGACCTCCTTGAGAGAGCGCTAAACTTGGAATGTTTTCTTCGTGGTGCCTTTGGTCCTGCTTCATATTCTTTAATGCATAGGTAACAGCTTGGCTCCCTTACTTCCCATGCTCCTTTTCTTGGTTCAATTAAGCAAATCATGGCCCAACATCAGGATAGCAAGCCTGCAGTGTTCCATGTAATGAGCTGTGACTCATGGATGATTTGGGGGTTTTGGGTGCCAGGCTAGCACATCATGTGTGAATAAGCTTGTGGCAGGGGCTGAGGGTGAGGCCTGAGGACATGGTTTATGTTGGAGCCTCACGGTATTCTGGGTGACTCATGTACACTCAACCGCAGAGTCATGAACCGCTTACACACACCCAATGTCAGGTTCACTCCGAGGCTGTTCTCCCACAGCCATTTTACAACTCTGTCTGTGAAAAGCACAGAATGTATTTTGACCTTTTCACCGTGGGATCCTGAAGGGGACTTAAAGAACAGCCTTCAGGTCCTGCTGGTCCCTTCCTGGGAAGACTTTTATTCCCTCGGAGCTAAGAAAGACACCTAGATGGTGCCTTCCTCTCTCTTGTGCTGCTTGGAAGGCATGGGCTTTGGGGTCAGCTAGACCCTGGGCTAGCTCTTGGTTATGTTCCCAACACCTCTGAGACCTTGGGCAACTGACTTATTGTTCTTGGACATGCCTTTCTTTGAAAACCATAAAACTTATAGAATGGGATGGGAGCATTTTGAAATACATTTATGGGAAATTAACACAGAAGACCTTGTTTAAACATTATTTTTAGTGGTCACTCAGCCAATGGCTTCAGCTTAGGAATGACTGAGGCAAAAGCACTAATTAAGGATGGTAATTTTCTTCATCTTTGTATCTGTTTAGTGTCAAGTTGAAGGAAGAGAGGGTTTAAAATATGAGCTAGTAACCCCCCCCACACCCCGAGACTTTTTAAAACTATGAATAAAGTTAAGAAAACTATGCAAGAACTAAGAGAAGGTCAAAGGAAAAGAAATGATGGACATTGTAGGTTCGAAGCACACCAGGCACCTTCCAGGAGAGGAGAAAGTTCAGGAATGTGGCCCTCCCTGCACTGCAAATCCCTTTGTGGCCCCTTCAAGCCTCTAAGCTCTTTTACCTCAGCTCATTATTAATGCTGATCTCCCCAGGTAGGGGAGAGGAGGTGGACATAGGAGGCTTAACTATATTGCTTAGGATTGTATATTTCAGAGACACTGACTGATGTGAGTCATACAATTATAGTTCTGAGTCCTCCTCTGTTCTTGAATACAGAGATTGGAGAGGAAAGCTGTGTTTGTGATTTTAGAGTGCCCAGGTCAGACACTTCCTTTTTGTATGTGTTTTGGGCAAGCCCCTTACCTTTTGGAGCCTAACTTACCACCCCTGGGAAGTGAGGGAACTGAACTTAGTGCTCTCTAAGGCCCTGTTTGAGTTTGCATGCCATTGACTCTGGACTTTTTTAAATAAACAAGTAAACTTACAGTTACCATGGAGAATGTCTGTGTCCTTGCTGATCATTGTAAATGTCCCTGATGTCAAAATGCAGGATGATAAAAAGTGAAGTTGAAAAATGAGGAAGGGGTGTGACAGGGAGTGATCTTAATCGTTTTGCAGGGTGTGCACTTTTTAGGCTGCCTAAGGGCAGAATTGAAATATATGCCTTCTGCTAGCATATTTCAGAGTCAGCCGAACTACATTTTGGTTAGGAACTACCTTGTCCAGAAAGAGAGGGGATGATAATCAAAGCAAGGGCAGTCCCAGAGCTCAGACGATCCCTTTTTCCTGGTGAAGGATATCCTTGGATGGTTGTTTTTCTATTGAGCCTTTAAAAGAGAACGCTAGGCTTAACAAAGGGTCAAGAGTCCACAACTGAGGAGGCCGAGAGGAGCCAGGGAAAGGAAGTGGTTTAAAAGACTTACTGCTATTATATTAGTAATAAATTTTGTCGAATTTATTATTGAAATTTATATATATATTTCAAAAATATACCAAAATAGAGTGAAGTGTATAATGGATCTCTACATTCCTATCAAGAGTCAACCATCAATTCATGGCCAATCTAGTCTAACCTGTATCTTCATTTAATTTTGTTTTAACAAAATTCTTTTGAGACAAATCTTGTTCAATTTCATCTGCAAATATTTCCAAAGGTATTTCTAAAATTAAGGGCCTTTTTAATTTAAAAGGCAAATGCAATAATGTTAAAACACCTAAAAATTAACAAAAAATTTTTAATTGTATTCACCAGCAAGTCAATGTTTAGATTTCTCCAATTGCCTCATATACATATTTTTTTAAAAATTTGTCTGAATCTCGATCCTAATAAGGTCCATAGAAAGCTATTGGGGAATATGTGTCTTAAGTCTCTTTTACTCTACAGGTTTCCTTCCATCTTTCGTTCTTTCTTTCTTTCTTTCTTTCTTTCTTGTGAAGAAACTAGGCCATTTTTTCCTGTGAATTTTCTGATTTTGATGATTAAATTTCTGTGTTATCTTTTGATATGTTCCTCAGTCTTTTCTATCTCCTGTAAATTGATATCTAAATGTATGATTAGATTCAATGAGTTTTTTTTGGCAAATATATTTCATACATGTGTCATGTATTCTATTAGGAGACAAACAATGCTTGATAGTCTCTTTTTTGTGGTATCAGTAGCCATTATTAATCATTGTCCAGATCCCTTAATTCATTAGAGGCTGCAATACAATATATTCACTCTATGAATATAATTCCTTTTAATCTAGTAGTTGTAATGTTTCTAGAAGAAACTTTTCCTGTTTGATTACACTGAGGAAATATATGTTCATTATATTATCTGTATATAAAACCCAGGCTAAATACTGGATTTAACCCCTCATTTCCAGTTTCAGCCTATTTTGCAGCCTTCTTCAGAAGTGACCAATGATAGCTGTGTGTGTTTTAAATTGCATTTTTTTGAATGCATGGACTTAAAAATATTTAGCCTGGAAACTTTCGAGTCAGATGAATATAGGTTTGAGCTCTGGCCCTGCCTGTTACCTCAGACAGTCTTTCCCTTTCTTCTCATGGCTAAAGCCTAGTCACTTTGGGCTCTCATGGGTCTTCTGTAGGGAAGCTTTCCTTAACTTTCCTGAGAAGGGCAAATGAATCTCTCTGAGACTCAGTTTTCTCATCTATAAAATAGGGGCCATACTACTGATGCCATCTGACATAGTTGTGAAGATTAAGTGAGATAGTGAGTACAGAACCATCCATTATAGGCATTCAAAGTTCTCCACTTTTATTGTTATTTTGTATCTAACAACTTTGGACACTTAACTCCTGTGGTGAATTGTTTTGCTATTATCTCTATCTTGAAAGTATTGTTGGAGAAACAATCATGAAAAAATATTTTTCTACTTCTGTTTATGAAGATGCAAAGTCACATGGCAAATTATCAATATTTTTTATGAAGATGCAAAGTCACATGGCAAATTATCAATATCTAAAATGTTCTGAAAGGTGGAAGAGAAAGAAACAGTATTCAAGAGTCTTGTCCCAAGGTGTTGTGGGGGAGACAAGGTAATAATTGAGAACTATATATGAAAATAAGTACAAAGCATTGTATGAAGCAATTAAATCTGATGGGCTGGATGGACTTACTTACGTTAGGGAAGGGTGTCTAGGTACATTGGATTCAAAAGCGGAGGAAGAACCTACTTTGGAGGAGTCTTTGTGAGTGGAAGGGAAATCCTGAAGTTAGGGTTGGTCTCCTTCTCAAAAAAAGGAAGTTGTTGCTTTAGGAGGGTTGACTAAATACCCTGACAATACTCACTTGACTAAAAATATCTCTTCCATGGGCTTGAAGTCCTAAAGCCAGAACCAGAAGCGTAGCTTGTTCCTGCTGCACACCGTTCTGTGTTCCACCTCCGGAATCTTGCCCAGGCTTATCCTTCCTCGGGAATGTCCTTCTTGTTTGCCTTCTTCACCTGCTTACTCCCACTTATTTTACATGATGCCAGGAGTCAGGGCTTTAGAGGGTCTTTCTCAGCCCCTTCCTTTACTGCACCATTGGGGTAGGGCCTCAGTGACGTTTTCCCATCTTATCCTGTACACGTTCCCATCACAGCATTCATCATACTGCTTATATCCACTGACTTCTCTGGACTCCAAGCACCACAAGGGTAGAGACTCTCTTAATCTTCTCTGTAACCTCAGCACAGTGGCCAGCACATATGTGTGCTTAAGAAATAATAAATACAATAAATTTGTAGCTGGGTGCAGTGGCTCTTGCCTATAATCCCAGAACTTTGGGAGACTGAGGCAGGAGGAGTGCTTGAGCTCAGAAGTTTGAGAGCAGCCTGGGCAACATAGCAGGACCCCATCTCTACTAAAAATAAAAAAAAAATCAGCTAGGCATTGTAGCCCGTGCCTGTAGTCCCAGCTACTCGGGAGGCTGAGGCAGGAGGATCACTTGAGTCCAGGAGTTGAAGGCTGCAGTGAGCTATGATTGTGACACTGTACTGCCCCTGAGCAGCAGAGGGAGACCCTGTCTAAAAAAAGAAAGAAAGAAAGAAAGAAAGAAAGAAAGAAAGAAAGAAAGAAAGAAAGAAAGAAACAGAAAGAATGAATGGGTGATTGAAGTTTTACCTGTTTATTTGTAAACTTAAATTTGGACAAGTTACCCGGAAGTGTAGACCAGTAATGTGTTAACACATGAACCTAAATGAGTTATCTGGTTGACTCCTTTATAGGAGCAGGAACAGGGTGGTGGTGAGTTAGCATGGCCCAGCAAGCTGGTTTGGGGGCAGGTAGGCAGAACAGGCTGGCTGGCTTTCAGCCCTGGCTGAGGCAGGTTTGAAAGAGCAAAGGTGAATGGCCTAGATTGTATTATTCTTATTCTTATTTTCCCAGTACTGCCCTTGGGTGAAAAGTGGGAGAAAGTAAGAAGTGTTTAGGGAACAGCAATTAGCCTTTTGGATTTTCTTGACTAGATTGTGGAAATTGAGCAGATGCAAACCATATAGAGGTTAGATGGGCCTGGATGATTGCTGGGGAGCTTTGGAAACACAGCCATGTGACAAGGTTACATGTAGACATGTCCATCTTAGGAACGCATAGTAGTCTGTCCAAGAAAAAGCCATTTGATATTAGTGGGGTGTTTTGTATATTTGCACAGAAAACTTGCTCATTTATCGAGGTTCTTAAAGCACTCAGTTATTTGCCTAAGGAAGATGCCTTTTCACATAAACAACGGTCTACCTGGTGTCAGAATTTCTCAACAGATAAGACACCCTTGTGCTCAGGAAGTAACTTCTGCAGGCAGATAGCACACCAAACTTTTATTGTTAATATGGGAAGAAAGGCATGCATCAGAATAACAGGAAAACCTGCTCTTGTGTGTTGGCACCTGAGGAGGGGGAGGGGACACCATTTTTATCAGGCACACTGAAAGCAGCCGTTCATTCTTGCAAGATGGACTGTTCTAGATTTTGTTGCTTTCATGTGAAATTTTTGGTACACAATTTAAGTAAGTTTTTGGCACAATTTAAGTAAAACCCAGGATTATTTCAGACAGTTAGAAATGAACAATAACATGTTTATCATTAGAATCAGACTCTCTTTGTCATATTTCATAGGGTTTAGCACTCGTCTGTTAATACCCATCTCACTAAATGTCTCCATTCATAACATAGGTTTTCTTCCCCTGGGTGAAGGGATGGGGAGGAGTGAATCTTTTTCTAATTTCTTTTTCTTCCATCATGTTTATATGTATAAAATTTCACAGACCAACATTTTCTAGAACCTCTGTATTCGCGGAACAAGTTCCTTTAAATACAAAGATTTCTAAGTGACATTTTGACTTCTGATTTACATGGAATCTTAATAAGTTATGCCAAATAAACTCTTAAATTATACTGAGTAAGAAGTCTGATTAAGAAGTTTTTCTTCTCAAAAGGAAAATAAGTATTTTCAATTCTTTTTAAAATATGTTTTTGTGTTTGGCAGTGCCTTGGTCTCACGGCAGTAAAGAGATTAAGTAAAATGCTAACTTGTAGTAACTCTGTATTTGTAAATTTCTTACCCTAAAAACTAATACAGAGATAATTCCTGAGAAACCTCATTTCCCTGGCAAGTCAATAGCTTACTTTGCTTCTTGTTATTTGCTTTTAACAGTGACAGGGATTTTTATTCTTTTTTTTCCTTTTCTTTAATTTGCAGAGTCAATTAAACTGCTTAACCAAATAGATCTTAATAGTGTTGATAGATTCTTATTATATTCCTGTCATAATTATTTTTTAAAACTGGCAGGAAGACTTCAGTATTCAACATCATTTACGACCTCAGTGAATGGTCATGTAAATGGACAATTTGCAGAAATTCCAGCTGGGGTTAACCTTAGAACAGGGTTGTTCCAATATAAAGCTGCTGGCTTCATTTACATTATTATGGATTTCTGTTTGTTTTCTTTTTACTTTTGGGCAGGCTTCCCCTGAGAAGTTTAGATGGACGATTTAAGGGAGGTGTGTTTTTAGGAGGACTTAGTGGTGATATTGGAAAAGTCTTAGTGAAATGACGGCCGAGGTCATTATAACATGGCCTTGAGTCTCATAACTCGGGAGGAAGTAGGTAGGAGGTGGTGGCAGAAAGGCAAAGATACTGAGGTGTTTCTAACACGAGCACAGGAATATGAGGCAATAATAGAACATTACTAAAGTTCTCCTCTAGAATGAGTCATTGACAAATATAATTTGAGGCTTTAGGCAGCCCCAAGAAAATATCAATTTCTATGATTTTTATAAACTTACACTTTGGAACGGTTGGCAAATTGATAGACAATGAATAAACGCATTTAGAATTCAAAGTTGACATTCATATTATGGCCTCAATTTAGCTAGGTGAGATATTTAGTGACACTTGGATGTCTTTCCAAGGGTCAGATTTGTTAAAACATTATGCTAAAACAATTTGAGAGATAACTTTAAGTATTCTAGGCTTAACTAGAAAGCAAATTTTGCATTACAGTTCAGGAGTAGATAGTAACTTTGCAAACCCAAATCAAGAAGTCTAACCACATTAAAGAAATGGATTTTGTTGTAAAACTAAAATGATTACATACTGTATTTCTTAACTTAATGAGGGAGAAATGTACCTCTGGTCTAATAAGCTCCATATTGTTAAATGTCAATGTTAGCATCTCTCTTCATCAGTGTTATCCAAAATTTAATGCTAATATTATTTTACTGAATCTGTGAAGAGATTGTACTATTTTTCTTTTCTTTCTTTCTATTTTTGGAGGTTGGGGTGTGTGGAGGGATGGTGTTTCAAAGTTTGGTGTTGAGATTGTATGTATTTCCAAAGAGTAATACTGAAATAGGTTGTGAAATTATAACCAGAGTTCTACATCCTCAACTCTTTATATTCAAGAAGTTTTGCCATTTCAAAGAAAGATGAGAAGTTTAAAAAAAAAATTATGACAGGACTGTAGTAAGAGTCTATCAACACTATTAATATCTATTTGGGTAAACAGAGAGGCAGATACCTTTTCCCACTTGAACTATTTTTTGATCAGTATAAAGTATGATAAAATATGAAAAAAAGCAAAATTCAGGATACTTTTGTAGGTAGACACATCAGATATTATATAAAATTAGCTTAAATATTCAAACACTGTAAAATGAGAGGCAGATAGGATATCATCTCCAAAGAGGACATAGTGAAAACGATACTTTGAAATGACAAATAGTGAAATATGGGCATAACTTTTTCATATTAGAGAAACCTTATTGCCTAGACAAATGTAGTAGTAGTGTGTATTTTACTTCTAAGAATTTAGTGACTAAAGTACAGTGCCTTCCCCATCATGTTCTCATAATAAAAGCTCATATTCTGTGAACATTTTACACTTTTTTTGAGATGGAGTCTCCCTCTGGCACCCAGGCTGGAGTGCAGTTGCGCCATCTCGGCTCGCTGTAACCTCTGCCTGCTGAGTTCAAGCAATTCTCCTGCCTCAGCCTCCTGAGCAGCTGGGATTACAGGCACCTGCCACCACGCCCGGCTAATTTTTGTATTTTTAATAGAGACAGGCTTTCACCATGTTGGCCAGGCTGGTCTCAAACTCCTGACCTCAAGTAATCTGCTGGCCTCGGCCTCTCAAAGTGTTGAGATTACAGGCGTGAGCCACTGCGTCTGGCCCACACTTTTTAATTCTCTGATTTCGTGAAGAGTTCTTAACTCCCCCCAGCTAATGCTAAAAATGTGTCCTGGTTCTTACACAGGCACTGCTAGTAACGTGGCAACCTGAGCCTGTTCCCAGGCTCAATTCACAGGAGCCCATGTTCAGTGGTTATTTAATAGCTTTGAAATGCCATTCACCTGTGGCCCATTTCAAGTTTCCCATGATTCTTAGGAAGACCCTGGCCTCCATCTTGAAAACGGAAAATAAAAACAGCAGACCTCTGAAGGTCGAAGGGGAAGAAAAGCTGTATCGATTGTTGAGATCTGGCGACTTGTTTAAATTTCATCAGCCTCACTTCTATGAACTCTCAGGTAAGCACTCTATTGATTTGTAATTTTCCTGCAAACTTTATAAAGCAGAGGAAAATGGCCGACATAGCGAAGTGCTTGGTTAGAGTCCAAGCTGCAGTGTTGGTAATTAGCTCAGGGAGGGGGGAAAAAGGAGAGTCAGGCAGTTTGCTGGAAGCTTGAGTGCAAATTTGACAAGGCAAGGAAAATGGATTGCACTCCAGTGAGAGCTAGCTTAATACTTGAATTCAGAAAACTCCAGAGTTCCTCCTTGTTGAGTCCTGCAAATAAAGAGGAGGGTAAGAAAGAAGCGATTCTGAAAGGGGGGTCGGAGAGTAAACTGAAAATTTCCATGGAGATAGCCGTTTTTTTTTTTTTTTATGACTTTTTAAAGCCACTTTTAAGCTATTGCTTTCAGTTTACTTCAATGCACTCACTGAAGTAAGCTGAGAAAGAAATCTTTGATATGCCAGATCAACCAAAAGTTTTAAAATATTCTTTTGTGTCTCCATTTATAATGCAAATAGTAAGTTGGTGTTTTGGGTCCATTTCACCATGATCTCTGAAGTGGGTTAACATACACAGAATAAGGAAGTGGAGGGAGTCCCAAAGAGAGCACATCTTTGATAGTTCAATAATAATAAAAAAATGTATTTAGGTCTTTTCTAAATACCTTTCACCTCCTAAGAATATAAAACATGAGAGGAAGATCTAAGAAGAATAAATTGTGGTTTCCCTCTATGTTAGCTGAGTGACTAAAGATATCGTATTGTTCTATGAATTATCCACTACTTAAATATTCCTTAAGTCTAGCCTTTATGAGCTCATAAAAAAGACTTTGCTTATGTGTCTAGGAAAGCCAGTATCTTTATATGCTGTCAGAACTGAATTTAACATACTGTTTCAATATAACTTTGAAAACCAGCAGATATTTTGTTATAGGAAAGCAAGCTAGGCAAGCACCTTAAACCCATGTTTACATTTTAGTTTTATCAAACATAAACATTTCCTAGTTGGAATAGTTTTAAAAAGTGGTAATCTATGCTTGAGAATGATGGAAGGAGATGGAATTCTGGTTGAAATAGTATTGCCACTGTAGTGTTTTATTCATGAGAATCTCCAATCTTTTTTCATATATGCTAAAAAAGCCAAAATTAATTAATGTCAGAAACACAAATGAGGATTGGCAATGATCATCCATCCATGCTGGGGGAGGGAAGGCTGGGCATTCTGTATGGTATAAACTCCAGATTCCGCTTCCTCACTGAGCACCTCTGTAAAGCCTCCCGTGCATTTGGAAGCTTCAGAATTTCTTCTGGGCAACTAAAGTCAAATATAATTTTTGACAAATACCAACTCCTCCCTCAATGCAACCAAGAGCAATAATGTTTCAGGAAGCTCCAGCTGAAGTGTTAGTAATAACCATCAAATAAACAGAAGTTTTACCATCTTCTGTTTCATGATTGAGCTTTTTCAAATGTAAACAATTTATAGGGAAAAAAGTGGGCCATGTCGGATATGAGAAACAGAGAAAAGTTTGGTGGGAAAAATCAGAGGCATTCTTTATCAGGAGATAGAGTTAGGACATGCCTATGATTGCACACTGTTTGGGTAGATTCTTGTATTCATCCTTCCTCTCGGGTTATAAGTATCACTTTTTCTTCCCCTTCCTTCCCTTCTCATTCTCCCTTGGGCATGGGCATGACTTCTCTTACCTTTGCCTTTCTCTGGGACCTCAGTTGACAGCTCTGTCACACTCACCTTCTCTTCTGCCCAAGCTGCTCCCCCTACCCTTCTCCCACTTGGGCTTGCTGAGGAAACCACTGCTCCCCAGGCGCCCTGAGTGCCTCAGCTTTACCTAGGTACCTCCGGTGTATATTTCTTAATGGCTGTATTTTAGGAGCGAAAAAGTCTCCCAGTGACCCCCTTTCATTTGTTGTCTGACCTGAATTAAGCTGCAGAACTCTGATTAGAGACAAATCTTTCTTTTTCCACACTGTTGCTCTTTCTGCTGTCTCGTTTAACACAGCTGGTATAAAATGCTAGAACTATTTAGCATAACAAGACCTATTTGCAAAAATGATGAGAAAATACCATAAAAAAGGCCAGAAATATATCTCCTGTAGGAGATGCTATTGTTACCCTGCTTAGATACGCTTCAGTGGCTGGTACTTGCTTCCCCACTGCCTCCTGCCCAAGCTGCTTTGAGTGTGGCTGGTGACCTCATAGCTGCCTTCTTCCCTGGAGACTTGTCCTGTGGCCAATGACTGACAGGGATAGGGGTCAAGGTAGGGGGGAGCTGACAAAATGCCAGCCTCTTTACCTCAAGGTAGACCTAATGCTGTGGTGTGATTTGTGCTCCAGAACTTCCAGATCAACTGATGCTAGCCTCCAGCTGAGCCCACACTTGGTCAACATTCTTTCCCTCTCATCTCCTCCCCTTCTCCTTAGAACACTCCCTCAGTAAATCACTTGAACCAAAATTTTTACCTCGGGCCCTGTTTCTAAGGAATCTCACCCAAGACATATATATTTTTTTTAAATTAAAAACAAAACCTTGGAATTATTTGGCTAAATCTTAATATACATGAAGTGACCAAAGATGGAATTGGTGTTGATCCAAAACATTAGATTTGGCAAAAACGGCACAAAAACTTAAGATATTTCATAGCAAAACTTAACAACTAAAGAGATATTATCTTTTGCCTCATTAGAAAGGAATACTTTTTGAGGAGTTGCAAATATTTAAAATGTTATTAGCCTGGAGAAAATCCATGAGTAGGACTGCAGCAGTCTCCTTGTTACTTACATTATGACTGGTTTTATAGTTTCCAAAGTAAGTTTCAATTTCATGACCCTGAGTCAATCTCATGACAATAATGACAAACAGGGATACTTATTAGCTGCATTTTCCACATATCAAGATTTTGTCCCAGAAAGCTTAAATGGCTTGATTATGTCTCACAGTTATTAAGTACCTAGCCCGTAGTTGGTGCTCAAACCCAGGTTTCTGTGAGAAATATGAGGGAAGATTTGCTGATTAATTTAAACCAAATTCTTACCTTTATCATAGATGGAGTTTTCATAATTCTGTTATTAAGTCTATTAGGGTTGCACTTGTGATATACCTACTGATCTAGACTTAATCTTGGTCAAAGTTGTCATTTTCCTATTAAATGTGTGTATTAGTTATCCATTGTTGCATAACAAATTATCTTAAAACTTAGCAGTTTAAGACAACGAGCACTTATTATCTTATAATTTCTGTGGGTCCAGAATCAATAGGTAGTTTAAGTGCCTCTATCTCAAGGACTCTCACACAGCTACAATCAAGGTGTTGGCCAGGGCTGTGGTCTCATTTAAAGCCTTAGCTGAGGAGAGACTAGCTTCTAGCTCAGTCAGTCAGTTGTTAGAAGGATTTGATTCCCTGGGAGCTTTTGGACTGCAGGCTCCATTTCCTCACTGGTTACTGGCCAGAGGCCTTCCTCAGTTCCCTGGCATGTGACTCTTTCCATAGGACAGCTCACAGTATGGCAGCTGACATTCTACAGAGTGAGCAGGTGAAGGAAAGAAAGAAAAGGTAAGGTGGAATTCAAAGCGTTTTTGTTACTTGATCTTGGAAGTGGGAGCCCATCAATTTTGCTGTATTCTCTTGGTAAGAAGTGAGTCACTAGGTCCAGCCCACACTCAATGGGAGGGTATTACACATGGACATGCATACCAGGAGCCAGGGTGTCCTGGGAGCCATTTTAGAGGCTGCCTATTGCAGTGTGTCTCTTGGCTTCCTCATCTACAGGGCCCTGCAACTTGATCCAACCACTGTTTTCTGTATAAGGAAGTACTGGATTATTTTCAATATGTTAATTTCATGGGTTTAGGCATATGTGCTGTAGTTTAATGCGCTTCTCACTTGTTCTTCCTCCCACCCACTCTTCAATTTCTCTTCTCCTTTTGCTCTTCCTTTCTTGCTTCCTCTGTCCTCCTGCTTCTAACTCTACTCACTTCTCTTTCAAGCTCCCTGTTTTCTCTCTCCTCCCTTCTCATGCTCTCACGGTCACCTTCCTTTCAGAATCCAAATTCTCTGTGTCTGTTCCTGCTACCATGGCCCTTGTTGCTCCTCCATCTGCTCACAGGGACCATGGCCAACCGGCAATTTTAGATGCTGGCTCTTAAGTTTCTAAAGAAAATGATTCAATTCAACTCTTGGGTCTAGTCTTTCTACCAAGTTCCTCTAGGAAGATGACACCATGATGAAGTGAGACAAAGTGTTTTTTATAGAACATTGAAAATCCTGTTTTAGAAGGTGGGGGGAGGATTTTTTTTCTGTATTTCTCTATGCATAATGTCAGATCTGAATTATATCTAGTGTTGTCTTGTGTGTTTTATGTTAAATTATTTTAAAAGATAAGATGATGAGAATGATGATGATGATGCAGGCTAAAGTACACCATCATATCACTTATCTAAAATTAGTTGTTTAATCCTGATGGTAGTGACTGCAACTTTTATCTCTATTTCCAGTATCTAGAATCATCTGAATGAATAAATGAATGAATGAATGAAGCACTATAGCAGAACTAAGTAGATTGGATAGGTTGGCTATTTTAGCCATTGAAGGTAGAGTAGAAATGGTTTTCCCATATCTTATGTGAAATCCAGGGAAAATATTACTAGTATCTCTATTTGTATTTTTCAGCAATAGAAGATGCTGTCAAAGAAAGAAGACAAATTTGACCCAGCAGAGAGCACATTTCATATGTGGGATTAATGTGCAGTAATTAGCCTGTTTTGGTCTAGGATGACTGATAGTGATTCCATGGCCCATTTTCCTGATATTAGGCAAACGTTCTTGGGGCAAAAATGTGATGAGAATATGTTCAACTTGATGACATGTATGTTAAAGCTATTGGCACATACCAACCAATTTTATTGCATGACCTATTGCTAGAAAACATCAAAAGTGGAGGTCAAATCATTTGAAGAATAGTTGTTTAGTGAGTTAGAATGAATTAAGTCTTTAGTGAATGCTGGCATCAAATTCTGTCCTAGTTTGTTGCTTGTCATGCCCTATTCTCCATCTGGGATGCCCCAGGCACTCTTTTTGGGGACACTTGACCTACCAGTCATATTTCAGAAACTACTGATTTGGTGCTTGCTGATTGAGTTTAGACTCCAAGGAGTCCGATTGCTGGATTACATACAGACTAATGACCCATCAGTCGCTAAAGGCAAAAGCTTAAAGTGCACTAGTGAATTAAGCCATAGCATTGTCGGAAAGGAAGAATTTATTATGTCATTAAACTTGATTCAGTAAGTTTTGCTTCTTTAGATACACTTCACTGAGGGAAACGTAAGAAATTAATTAGAAACAAGTGTTATCGTTTTTCTTCCACTTTCTCAGGTAAAGGATATTCACGTGAAATTAAGAGACAGAGTATTTCATTGGGATGAAAAGAGAGCCATTAAAAGGAATAATAAATTGTGAAAACTGGGCATAACTGCCTAGCCAGCCATGTACTTGTAAGTTCAGAAACTGTGCGTCAGCTGGTAAACACAGAGGAAAACCAGGCTTGCCTAATTTGATGACACCCTGGGTGAAGTTTTCAGGACTTTGCATACAATCTCAGAGACTCATTGATATAAAGATGTCAGCAGTAATCATGGTTGATGCTTAGAATTTAATGTGAAACTTAGAATGGGCACAAAGTGGAGATCACAATAGAGATTTTCTGCTTCAAATTTAGGAATTATAATGATACACAGAATATTCTCTTAATGTGAAGATTACCATAAGACATAAAAATGTAAGCCATTTGTTGTTGAATCTTTCTACACATACCTCATGGTTGCTTTATAGCAATAGATAAAATGTTTATAAATGGTAACTTGAGGATAATTGAGAAAATTGTGGAGTGTACGTTTTGTAATTTATCAATCAGAGTACTCTGACAATCCTCTCAGGCATTCTAAAATGAATCTCTCTTATAGAGGTAAATGGTAAAAAAAAAAAAAAAAAAAGAATACATCATATCTATAGTGTCAGTTCTGATAATGGAGGTACTTTTAGTATTTATATTCTAGGGAACAAAGTATACTTTCTGTTAGTAATTATGCAGTGGGATTAAAGAACAGATACTGGTCATTGTTTTAACTGAATACATTCCATAGCATATGACTTATGTCAAATAAAAGAAAATGAACTACAAGGGAGGTCTGTGTCCAAGGGACTATTTTAGTTTCATTAGAATTCTGTCCTATCACAGGATATGCAATATTCTATGCTCCAGATGAACATAGAAACAAGAAGCAAAGCAGATTTTTTTTCTTTCATTCACTCCTAAAAGGTGATGGCTTTTTACAATTTTACAAAGTAAGGATTTTAAAGTCCATGTGATTTGGAATTTTCTCTTTTTTTCCTTCTTTCCTGCCTCCCTCTCACCCCATTTTCCTTTCTCCCTCCCACTCTCTTTCCTCCCCCCTCTTGCTTGCTCTCTCATGATGGAGTCACAAAGGTTATTTTTATTTTATTAGTAAAATTATTTTAATCTTGAACCATTACCAAGAATAACAGACCAAAACGTCTCCCCTTCTAGTTATTCAATATTCTTAGTAATACAAAGAATATATATAATATTAGCTTTTCCTTAGGATGTTCCCAAATTTAAGGTAAGACATAATTTGGGAGGAAAGAAAAGCTGAGGCGGAAAATTTGTCTGCTCTTGGTAGAGCTCCAATCTCCCCCAGAGATACTCCTTCACCCTCTCCCCAACCCCCCGCCCTGTGCCATAATTCCAGGATGAACATCTGGCTTGATTTCTGTGTCAACTGCTTCTTTGCCAAGAATAGAAGGTTATAAAAAGAGGTTACAGACCAAAGTTACCATGGCTGCCCACAGAGATTTCCTAAAGAACCACTAGGGCCTACTAGGGAGTGTCAAAAAGGAAAACAATTTCCACTCATAAATACCATTTAAACATCTTAATGTATTAGAGAAACTAGGTTTTAATTCATATGTTTACACTTGTGGTCTTTATACCTACCTCGCTGAATTTATCGTGGGGGTTAATTGCATAAATGCATATAAGCTCTTAGAAGAGTGCAGGGAAAACCACTCTATATTCTCTTTCTTTTTTCCCTTCTCCTTCCCTCCCTTCCTTCCTTTATTCTAAGTTCAGTGCTTCTCAAATTTTAATGTTCATAAGACTGATCTGGGGATCTTGTTAAAATGCGGATATTAAGCCAGTAGGTCTGGGGTGGGCTCCGAGATGCTGGATTTCTAACAAGCACCCAGGACACCTCACCCATGAATGGCAACCATTTAGGTAGTGACTTACCTGGTGGTTTAGTTACAACAGTGTCATTAAGTCTGTAAGGTTTCAGTTATGATTGGGTTATGGTTGTCTTTTACTAATGGTCTAGAGGCCTATGTACGAAAAGTTTCACAATATTATTTTATATGTTTCTTGACCGTAAACTCATTTGCAATCTTAAGGATTATGTGATGCAGCATAGGAATAACTGTAAGTGTAATCCATGATCTAAAGTCTACTCCATAACTCCTCCAACCCTCCAGGTGATTCTTATTATCCTTTGGGAACCATTGAGGTACTTGGGAGAAATGGGTGCTCTGTGAGAGTAAAAGTTTGTTTTGTAAATTCAAAAAACATATTCGGTTTTGGCAAATTCAAAAACATATCTGGTTTTATTAAAAGAAAGTGTTCACAGTGAAGCCTAATTGGTACCCCTCTGAGAAACCTCTTAAGGATTTTACTGCAGGGAAGGTATTTAGTGAGATCCAGGTGCTCTCCCTGATCAGCAATAGGTAGCTGCTGGAACATTGATTGCACTGTTATTCATCCTGGCACAAGCTGTGACCTGCCAACCAGTGTTGCCTGTACTGTTTATTTCAGGTACTTGGTTGTGAATATTATGCACAAGCCTTTTCCCGCTACAAGATTTTCATCCATTTTTCTTACTGTGTTGCACATATCCTTAGATATTAGTAGGAACTTATCACTCTGATTTAGCATCTTTTCTTGCATTGTACTTTGTCTTTCACTTGATTCTCTGTAGCCCCAGCTTGACTGTACTGGTTGCTAATATAGGGACAACTTAATTTGGAAAAGCAAACCAAATAAAACTTGTGAAACAACAGCATTTTTTGGTCTGATCCTGCCTCTCTAATGATCAATGACTATAGAGAAAATCCAGGTGGAAATTAAGATTTTAGAATGATTCCCTTCTGGAAAAACAAACAAGCAAACAAACTAGCATTGCAAAGATAAAGAGAAAAAAATCCAGCAGCTCTACTACCTTTTTTCTGAGTGTCATATCCTTAAATTTGCCTTAAGTATATTATTCTATGGCCATTCCCCCTACCAGCTAATTATTTCAAGTGACCATGATGGAGATACGGATTTTCTATCACCTGTGTATTTTTCACTATGCTAACAGCTCACTTATCCCGGGATGTGGATCAAATATAATCAGAAGATTGTCGTAAATAAGGAAGCAGCTACAATACATACGTCTCGTGCATGTAATAGACTTACGTACCTCATTCATTGACAGCAACCATAGACCTTCACTCATTAAGAGTTTAGTTTTCTAGCTTGGGTATCTGGTTTCCTGGCTAACATTATCGTAGCAGCAACAAGTTGGAAGAGAATAAAGATTGCTTTTAGAATAGCTTGCTTTATGAGTAACATGGCAGCTTCTGGGAAGGGAGAAGATTTTTTGAAAAGCCTGCAAAAAGACACAAAAATGGAAAAAGAAATTGTAATCTTAAGTATTTGCTCTGGAGGCAAATGGCTGGCTATATATCGGGGCTATATTACAATGCAGTTCAATCATTAATGGCCATAATAGTGTTCTAGAATAATTAAGACAGGCTAAACTTGTCCATGATTTATTCCTATTTTGGGAACTAGGACATTTACTATATAGTCTTAAAACACTTCTATACAAATTGTTTTTAAAATGTGATAGAGGATTTATTTTTTAAAGAAATAGATCTTTTTTTGATGCTGCCAGATAAATCAAGCATTAATGTGTTTTTAATTTAAATCTTTTTCAATATAAAGAATAGAATGGATTATGAGTGAAAGAAAGACGGTTAGAAGATTCAGTTCCATGAGCGTTTCAGTTTTTTATTTATATTCAAACTTTTGTGGAAAAGTAAATCTTATTCTTATTCTGGGAATGGAGTAAAATGGAATTAGGGAGGAATTCTGACTCAAAGTTGGAGTTTTCAAACCCACACATCAGCAAACCTGACAGGATTTGTGAGTTAATATTTATCCTGCACCTTGATACCTTCGGATGAAAAGTACTACGCAAATACCAAGCCCTGTAGACTCTGTGGAATTCTCAATCCTTACAATTTTCTAACAGCAAACCACCCAAGGGCTTGTTGGAGAGGTGGCTTCTTGTGCAGAATCACAACAGCATTGGTTTATGCTGGTGACAGTTCTTACCTGTTTTCTTTCTCAGACTATAGCTGAAGTTTTAGATCACCAGTGATGTAAACTATTTTTTTTCTTCAGAATATTTTGGCAGAAACTTCAGGTATGAATAGCCTGAGTAAAAAATTATTTGTAGTCAAGTCCCATGAATTCTATAAATAGAGTCTATACCACCTGGCATTGGTTACATAAAACTCAAGGTTTGGTCTTGCCGCTAGTGCCTGACTCTAGCAGTAGCTGCCTCTCTGCGGTGGGTCTCCGAGATGTGCACCAGGCCTTTCTTTACCTGTCGAGCTCAGGCAAGGGGAGGCTGCTCTAAAGAATCTTTATAAGCTGGTGCTATTATGGAAAGAGGTGTTTATTTATTTACTTTTTTTTTTGTTTAACTGGAAGATAATCCATAATATACAAACACAGCTCAGAAGGCAAAATAGTACAGAAGAAATCTTTCTTACTTCTGCAACAGTTGCATTAGTTATGGTCTATTATATGTTTTCAGAAATCCAGCATTTTAATGACCACAGTTCAACAGTTTAGGAAGTAGCCCGTCAAACACTGAAGCAGTGAATTTTGTTAGCTCTCTCATAGAAATAGGATGTAGAATTACCCACTTCAGTAAGTAAAAAATAAACTAATAACATTCTCTCTCTGTCTCTCTCTCACACACACACAGTCTTACACATTCACAAACATACTGGTTCTTGCCCCAAACTTCACGTAGAAAACAAAGTTTAAAATTCTTATGAGAAGGGACTAATTTTTTAAAAGTTAGATTAAGACAATAATGAGCTGATATTAATAAGTAATTGATAAGTTAATAGTGCTTGCATAGATACAGAGGTTTAAAGACTTTCCCAAAAATGTAAATACCAATTCCAACTGTGTCCCTGTTTCAGGCATTGTACTCTTCTCCCCACCCCATGTCAGAAACAGAATTATTTTCTCCTTCAGACAAAAAGAGTTTCTATACATGTGGTCAAAATACAAGAAACAGATATTGGGAAGCTTCAGGAAACCAGGAAGAATAATTGTTATAACAGTTAACCTAATGTGCAGTATATGGCAAATACTGCCCCAGTCTCCCCCTCACACCTCCTCATCCTGTCCCTCACCCCACCTGGAATCATAAACACAAATGCAGAGTATTTTTGTTGTCTTTGCTTTAGGGTACCCACAGATCATGATCCTTTTTCTGACTACAACTTTTGAAGTGTTTTACTTTCTCCCTGAAGATTTTTTTCCCCCAACACTATTTGCTTATAGAGCAGTTGGTCTTTCAGGCTGTACTCTATATTGTTGTCTCTGAATCTTTCTAACATTGCAGTGCTAGTTGCTGAAGCTTGGAGTTGCCCAGGTGGTAGTTATTAACTGACGTGTCATGGTTCACGGTGAACAAGCTAGGTCAACAAACTTGTTTTTCATCATGGCTGGTTTTAATTTGAAAGGAAGCTTGTTACCTATTTGATAATGCTTCACTGAAGTTCACCTATTTCAGGTAGATTAATAGCTTGTTCAGGGATGAGGAGCCCAGGGGCCCTGTTGTAACCATGTGCTGTAGGTTCAAGGTTCAAGCTTCAGAAAGTATAAAAGTCCTTGTTTTTCATCTACCTATTTGCCAGTGCATGCCTCAGTGAACTTTTATACTTGGTAACACTTGAACAATCACAGGTTTGGTACCTTATAGTCATATTAGAAGCTGTGTTATATAATTAAGAAAGAGATGTGCCCTGTTAGTACTTTCCAGATTGGAAGACTTTTCAATTTTGAAGAACATGGAGTTGGTGGGGGTTTAAAAATTATATATATATTCCTGATCATTCACTAGGAAAAAGATTAAACTCTCTCTAAGGTGAAATGTTAAATTCCAGACAAATTTATAAACACTATAGGTAAGTATTAGATTGAAGTAAATAGATGAGAAAAGGCTGTTCATGTCTGGGCCAATTCACAATGGTGACAGATCAATAATTCCTAAAAATGAATGTCTATAAAACACATTTATACTACATTTTAAAATTTGTAGTATTTACTGAAAAATTTTCTTCTTTTTAGAAAGGGGAGTTTTATCACATTTGTTTCCTTTAAGTCATTGATGCAATAGATCAGTGGGCATGAAAGGCATATCATCTGGCTCTATCCATCTGAAGAAGAAAAAAATTCAACCTTATAATGTGATTCTTATGAATTTCAATGTAGCTGAAGTTCCCACTCAGATTTTGCTCCTGAAGCATTTAAATTCAACTCTACTATTTGAAGATTAGACCACAATGGAAATATGATGTCTCTGTACTGAGAGCAGGTTGGCAGTCTTTTAAATTGATAGGTTTCTAAAGAAACTCTCCATTTAAAATAAGGAGCTGATATTTGGATCTCCTAACCAGTCTGAAATGTAGTTTACCTACATAGATTGGCTATCTAGGAGCTTGTAAACAAATTCATAAATTTGTCATGCTGATTATAGTGTTGGCAAACACAATGGCTGATCATGTTATAAATGTTTATCAACACCCGCACTCACCCACCTGCTAAGAGGTGCTACGCTTTAATGAAATTGTTTGAATATCAAGGCTGGTTGCTAAGATACAATGTTCTTGTTACCAGGGATGTGATGCTTGCAGATTTCTGTTATCAAATAATGATTAGAGATGTGCTAACCTCAAGGTGCTCAGTGCAGTGAAAGGTTTACTGAGCTACAAATTAGTAAACTGTCTGCTTGAGCAGGCACTGGCAGAAGAAACATGTGCCTCATCCATACACGACTGGCATTTTAAAAGAAGACAAGAGAGGACAGGGAGTGCGGCCATAAACGATGGATCCTTGAAAGTTTGCCATGGAAAGGTTTTACCTACTCCATTGCCCAGCATGATATATCTTTAGCCAGCTGGGGAATTTGTTGAAATCCATTGCAAATAACTCCTTTCTTATGAAAAATCTCTTCTTCACATTTCTGTTAATTGGTTGTTATGGAATTATTAACATTAAACGTGTCACATCTTTTCGTAAGAAATAAAAGTAAATAAAAGTATAATCCCACAGACTGGAAATGTATTTTAACACAAACACATTTTCAAAGATGACACCAGGTTTAAAAGACCTGTTGGTATAACTGTCATCTTTTGTGTGATGAATTCTGCCAATAATGATCATAAAATGTCATGTAATTTTTTATGTTGAGAATTTAGTCCTCCAGAAGATTTAATATATCAAATATCAATATGTGAGTGTTGGAATGTTTCTTTTTTGTTTTCATCTTATCTCAAATAGTACAATGGTGATGACTAAAGCCATATTGCCACGTTGGTCTGATAGTTCATCTCATTGAATTAGGACCTGAATTGCAGTATTACACTTATACTGGGAGACTTTGAACACAACACTTTCACAATGAAAAAAATCTATGTGATTTTATGACAGTCCCTGTAATTCCTGAGTGTTCTACTCATAACCAGTAATATTTCAGAAATGTGTGGGTAGCTATACTTCTAGTGTCATGTATAACTTTTGTTACTTTGTAAGAAATTTCAATTACTAGGATCACAGATCTAATGGTTAGTAAATTGACTCTTGAAAGTTCCCCTAATAAAAATGGAAATTGTAGGTATATTTTAAAAATGAAAGTGTTAAAATCGAATGATTTCTGCTGTAACATCTGGCCTTCCAGTAGATCATGAATCTTGGGAAGAGCGGAGACTGAGTCTGTTTTTGCTCATCACTGTCTGGTCATTCCCCAGAAGAATGCCTGCACAAAAGAGATGTCCTGTGAATGACTGAATGATACCTACCTCTAGGAAAATTTCACTGATATCCATAGCACATACTTGGGAGTTTTGTCAGCTAAACTCTCCTGCCTTTTTGTAGAGTATGAAAAGATCTGAAGGAAAATATGACACTGTTTTATCTTTATGAAATAGATTTTATATATGTCAATTTTATAGATAAGGAAATTGAAAGAATAAGCTAATGAATTTCACAATAGCACACAACCAAAGTAAGGCAAAGCTGGATGCAAAACTCAGGTCTTTTGCAAGTCTAGTCCTGTTTTCAGGAACCCCACCTGCCTTTCTGTTATTGTCAGAGCTGAGTGGAGAAGATGGGGCTAACAATTATGTAGCCATGGATGAGAACACATTTAAATTCAGCAAACATTGTGTATCTACTTGGTATCAAACATATAGGTAGTCATGTAAAAATTAAAAAGAAATAATTTATAAAGTCTTTGTCCATAAGAGGTTTTCAGTTTATTTGTGGAGATATCATAGGTTGACTTTAAAAGAACCAGTGGACCAAATATGAGTGCCAGGGAAAATACGTTTAGCCTGAACTCAGTGTGGGTGAGGTTAGGTGAAACCAGTTTAAAGGATAGGTATTTGGTTGAAAGATGTGACTCTGTTACCAGTGAGATCTAGCTTTGAATTCTTGTTCTCCCACACACTGGCTATGTAAATTCAGCCAAATTTCTTAACCCCTGAAAGCTTTTCTCTTTTTGTTACAGTTTTCTCATGGATCACATTAGGTCAGGCAGGTAACGTGCTTCACACATAGTAAGCAGTCAATACACGTAATTCATTTCTAAGACACACTCATTGTTTGTGCCTTACAGAATTGAGCTTTCTTACACTTTCTCTAGCCCCAAAATGACTTCTGAAGCTTAAGTTTCTCCTCTTTAATGAGATACTTCATTTGTTTTTATACTGTCGAAAATTGAGTTCGATGGAACAGATTCATATTTATTGATGAATACAAAAGAGACATTGTAAAAATATTCCCATGTTCTTCTTATCATATGACATTTACACTTCAAATAGATTTATGAGCTAGTGCGTGGTTAATTATAGCTATGCAGAGATGGATATGTAAGCATTGCCTGGGCGGGTTTGTGCTGTCATGGTGGGAATGACCAGAGCTGGGTGGGGTTATCTGAGAGAGACTTGTTCTTTGCCTACTCATGGAACACTTCTGAGGCTTTAATGAGAAGCTAGATCTAAATGTCAGAAGTGGATCCAAAGTCAAGATAATTCAAGTTACAATGTGACACCCTATTTCAAGGAAGAAGGAGTAAGCAAACAAACAACCCAACAAACATCTTAAAGTTTTCAGGACTATTGTGCTTGCCAGTGATGCCACATGTACTGACTTGTCTTGGAAATTAACCATTGTTGATTTTAGCAGCACATTTCTCTACTTTCTCTGATTTCTTGTTTTATCATAATTCAATGGTGTTTTCTTTCTTCTGGGCCTTCTCAGTGCTGTACTTGCAGAGTATTTTATCTTTTGTCTAAATAAGAACACTAAATATTTGGCCCACTGGCTCAGAAGCCAGTTTCTCTAAGCCAAAAATTGTCTCTACTGTCTAATTTTTAAGGCTATATTTTAAAATGCTTCTTATTCACTAGTGAGAAAATTACAAAATGCACTATTAAAAAAACATGAGGTTTGTGCCACTTAGAGAATGTATTCTATGCACCAAAACACCCATTGTTCATATTTAGAGATGCCCCTAAATATAGATGTACTGAACTACCTACATATAATTCAGATCATGTCAAAGCACAAACCCCTCTCAGTGTGGGGTAGTGTGGGCATTTTGTTATCTACAGCAGCTGTTGCCTCTTTTTGAGGGTAAAAAACCTACTCCTGTTTAAATTTATATTGCATTGAGCAAGTTGTATTGCTTGCGATTATATGTGGCTCAGCTGTGTCACGTGGCATGACCTGCTATAACCTGCCTTAATGCAGTCCACATGTTGTACTGAATGACACACATTAAAACATTCCACTTCTCCACGGAACTGTGTGAGCAGGTGATTTCTCTAAATGGCAGACACTCGCATGCTTGTATTTTAAACCTCCACCAGTTTAGCTAAAAATATCTTCAAAAGCCCACCCAAAACATTTCCCATGGTTATTTTTGCAAATCGTTGGGTGACTTACAAAGAGCAGGGAGGGATGCATAAGAGGAAGTTTTAAATTATTTACATAATTTGATAGAACGGTGCCTCCTTTAAAAAATCTACTTTGTGGAAGTCACAGAAAAGAACTTTACTTCACATAATCAGAGTCCTAGGGAGGGGACCCAGTCATATGATTATTAGCTTGCTGCTGCTTGGATTCCAGCAAGTTGATGATTATATTTCTCATCAAGCTAAATGTAAAAATAATGAAAAATTACTGTGTCCCAGCAAACAACCCTCATAGGAATGCACACTATTTTTACCAATATTTTTATCCCTCCTGTGTGAGAACAGAGGGCACCATTTGTCCTGAATTCACCTTGAAGTGTTTGGTCATCAGTGATAAAATTTTGTATTGAGCCACTGGTTCATTCGGTGACCAAAGGAACACATTGGTAGCACAATTTGGAGCAGAATTCTTCTTTGTTATTAAGCAAACTAACCTAAACGAGATCTAACATATATATAGTCCCGGTTTCTCCAGCATCATGCTCTTACCAAGTGAGGCAATTAGCCAGTTGTATGGCATGGAAAAGAGATCTGAGCACCGTAAGCAAGCATAAGTCTGGGAGTTGAGCATACTGCTCAAATCCCAGTTGTAGTTCCAGCATGTAGTAGCTGGGCAACCCGGTGCAAATCACTTAACCTCTCTGAGCTTTCTCCTCTTCTAAAAAATGAAACGATAACATTATGCATACTGTAGGATGGCTGTAAAGAGGAAGTTAGCTAAATTATGTGAAATGCCCTGTAGAATGCTTGATATATAGGAGGCATTCAAAGTGAGTTGCCATTAGCTTTGTTAAGTTCAAATACAGAAAGATAAAACCAACAACTCCTCTCAAGTAATCTGAGTAAAATAAATCTGCACATTTACAAGAGACTCCAAGATCTCCTTTGCTTCTTTTTTTCTAGACATGTTTGAGGCCCCAGTGTATCATTTAAGTCAGTTCTGGGCACTTATTTTCTGAGAAATCTTGTTTTGGGTTTTAGAGCCTTTGTTTTCATTTTCCTTTATTTTTATCTAAAGTATTTGAAAATGTGAAAGACCAGAAGACAAAGTGCTGCAGCAAAGAGAAGAAATAAAGCATTTGCTTACTTGAGACATTAATTTTCACGATGTAATGTATACAGTTTTAGCCTAGTGTTGCCAAGATCTCCAATACTGTTTGGCTCACTGAAGACAAAATACTAGGTTAATTGAGCCTATCAAGAAAGGTAATTATTTCTCAGTAGAGTACCTATTAATGATTAAGTAATTATCATTTGGAAAGTGCATTTGTACCAAGATATGTCCATATTGGGTGGGGCATAGATGTAACACAGCAAAAACACAAATCTGGTGGGTTGGATTTGGTTGATATTTAACATAAAGTTGAATGGGAAAATGGTTGCTGTATTGGAAAATTTACTCTTTGCCCCCCCAAAAAAATAAGATATAACTAACTTAACAGTTATGGTTCTTTCCTTCTAATAAGAGTATAAGAGTAAAGGTGATATAGAATGTTTTTCAGTCATTTCTGAGGCTGTAACTTTATCTTTATTACCAACCATTATTTTCTTGTGTGCAGATGAAGTTCACATCTTCTCTGCTCTTAGTAGTTTTCTTTTTTCCCTTTGACTTTTGGGGGACTTTTCTCAAGTTAAATATAAGGTTTTTCTGCTTTCTCTCCATATTTACATTTTCTTTGAGCTGCTTTTTGTTTTTTTTTTTTTGTTTGTTTGTTTGTTTTACCTTTTATATAGTATGTTTTAGAAACAAAATAGTTTACTGCACTTCATCTAATATGACAAAATTGGAACTAAGCAGCTGGCTTGGTAGCTGATTCATAGTAGATATTCAGTAACTTCATATTGAATGGATGAATGGATGAGAAAATGAAGCAGTGAATTAAGGAAAGCAGTATGAAAGAAAAATATGGTTTGTAATGAATGCTGTATGCCATTGTAATTGTTATATTTCTCACAGTTATTGTTATGCTGCTTTTTGAGTTTTTCTTGTGACATGCAGCCTTCCATTAATATATGTATTTCCTAGATTAATAATAAACCTGATAAAAGCCTTCACTTAAAAAATTTGAATTTTGCCGGGCATGGGAGCTCACTCCTGTAATCCCAGCACTTTGGGAGGCCGAGGAGAGTGGATTGCTTGAGCCCAGGAGTTCAAGACTAGCCTGGGCAACATGGTGAAACCCTGTCTCTATAAAAAATTAGCTGGCCCAGCACTTTGGGGGGACGAGGTGGGAGGATCACGAGGTCAGGAGTTCGAGACCAGTCTGGCTAACATGGTGAAACCCTGTCTCTACTAAAAGTACAAAAATTAGCCGGATATGGTGGCAGGCGGCTGTAATCCCACCTACATGGGAGGCTGAGGCAGGAAAATTGCTTGAACCCGGGAGGCGGAGGTTGCAGTGAGCCAAGATCACACCTCTGCACTCCAGCCTGTGCAGACAGGGCAAGACTCCATCTTGGGGGGGGGGGAAGGGGCGGAGAAATTAGCTGGGCATGGTGGTGCATGCCTGTAGTCCCAGCTACCTGGGAGGCTGAGGTGGGAGGATCACCTGAGCCCAGGAAGTCGAGTCTGCAGTGAGCCATGATCGTGCCACTGCATTGCAGATGGAGCAAGACCATATCTCAAAACAAACAAAACAAGAAGGAAAAGGAAAGACAGGATAGTTGGTGAGATGGAAGTGACTGGCCTGAGTTTTACAAGTAAACATGTTATTGTACTCCTGGAATGTTATGCACAGGTGGTAGTCTGAGTTTCATAATAGGGAACACTACGATTTTCACTAATAAATCACCTTTACAGAAGCACATGTGTTAAATATATGAGGGTAGGAGGTTGACAGTTTGGTTTGGGAAACTGGCTGTAATTTGAAAAGAGCTTCCTGTTAATGTCTATGTTTTATATAATACATCTACTAGACCTTATCAATGAAGTGGGAGACACAGAGGGGAGAATTGTTTTTGAAGGGGGAAACTTTGGTAAACCTGGCTACAAAAGTGCATGGCTACAATTATAATTTCTTTTTTTCAGAAATGCAATTTAAAATAAATAAGGATAAGCATTCTGTTTATGTATCATCTAGTCTGAGCCCTTTCTTTTACAGGTGAGGAGAGTGAGATGTAAGGATGTTCTACTACTTGCCCAAAATAGCACTAATAGTTTACGGCATAAAATGTCAACTGAGGTCTTTTGACTCCCAGTCCAGTGCAACTTTCAGTATGTGACATTTCCTCTCAGTTTATTATGAAATAGTCAAATGATAGCATTCTCAATAGCAAGGTAGCCTTTGTGCTATACTTATTACTTGTCAACACTGTGAAGAAGGAGGACTGGGAAATTAAAGGAAAACTAAAATAAAAGAATTTATAATGTGACTGAGATTGAAATAATACTCCAGTTAGAAAGCAGTACAAGAAAGGACGTACTCCAAACTAACTTATGTTCACAGAAACCAAATTGTGCAATTCACATTGAGAAAGGAAAGGGCTGGTGGGGAAGTGAGACTTAATGTAGAAAATGGCTTTTGAAGGGACAGTAATGTTTGCATAGTTGGGGAGGAAGAAGGATATCCAATTAGGGGGAAAAACCTGATGTGAAAGTATGTATACTGTAAATGGGCCTGTTGCACTGCTGGCTGGGCAGTAGCCAGGGGTTCGGAAAAGGGAAAACAGGTTTTGATGTGTAGAGACAAGTGAGATTGACCTGTGTGGTGTGTTGGGAAGATCATAGACTTCAGAGCCAGATACACCTGAGTTTAAAGCTGCATCCATCATTTAACAATTTGGCAACTTTGCACAAGTTACTAAACACTCTGAGCTTTGGTTTCCTCTTCTGTATAATGAACATAATACCCACAGAGCTGTGTCAAGATAACATATAAAGTGTTCAGAGGGCCTCCCGCATAATAGGGGAACAGTAAACATGCCTCTTTACCTTCTCCCTTCCATTGGTTTCTCTCTAATGCATGGCATACAGTTCTAAGAAATATATATCAAATATGAAATATATATTGAATAATATATATGAGATATATTAACAAATATATGTCAACTATATAAGATGAGACAGTCACTATATTGGTTCTGGGACTATTACAGAAACAGTGCAGAGAACTGTCCAAGATCAGAAGTATATTCTGTAGCAGCACTAAAGAGTGAGAATGACTGGGCCATCTAGCTAGAAGTATACAAGCTTCACCAAGTTAATTTTTGGTCCAAAGAACTAGACTAAGTGTTGTGGAGAGAGATGTTTGATTGATCTTTTATTTTAGCCAAAAATTATTTGCAGAGCATGACACAAGTACTTAGCCAAGATCTATCTGCAGAGCATGCCATAAGTACTACATTATGTATCCAGAAGGTGAAATTTAATGATTCCAAGTACATGGATTACTTTTATAGAATAGTCAGCTTTATGAGCACTTAACGTCTATGAAGTATATGTATGAGTATTCTGTGGTTGATATGCTAATTCTTGCTTCTTGCTAATTGGAAAAGTGTGCATAAGGACATATGAATTGTGGGAAGGGTCCTATTTACTCTCAAACTTTAAGGAACTTGTATAGAAAAACACTGATTCAATTCAAATGGATTATGGTAATGGGAACAGTTTTGGGTGAATTTTAGGTTTTCCATAATTCCACAAATTAGCCCAGTCTCTCTTTTTTGGCTGATCAATATCAGTCTGTATTTTATTGTCGACAGCAATTCTGTGGGAACAATCACTGCAAATACGCATTGGCCACATCATACCTAATTATAGGACAGTTTAAAGATTTTAAATGACACCTGTGGCTTGTTCATATATATAAAACAGTTTTCCCATGGATCTTGAAAATAGTAGGTTTTAGGTACTTTCACTCATTCTCATCCATGGCTGTGAACCTAGGATTTTTTATAAACCAGGGGCTATTATGGAATCCTCCCCCTATTTGGAATAATGAAAATATTTGAATGAATGTCATCAAATAGGTATCAGTGCAATTCTGCCTAACTGACTTCTTATATCAAAAGGCCTACATTTAACAAAGGTATAAATGCAACTTACTTAAAAAATATGAGAATTAAGCATTGTAAGAAAAGTAAATTAAAACAAGTTAAAATAATTTCAGTTTAGAAAACCTTAACATGGCGAGTTTCTTTTGTCCCTATAATTCAGTTTTCCCAACATTTTCTGTAACACATGAGTCCCTGAGGGTGAGGCATACCTGTCTGGAGTTCTTTTGGCTCTGTTCTGTGTATACATATTCCATACTTTCCAGAAGTTACAATGTGATTCTGTGTTTGATAATCTGGTATAATAGGCATTGTTGTGGTAAAGAGCTTTCCCTTTATGGAAAGTAATGAGACCACATTTGTTCCTTTTTCACTTTTTCATTTCGACGATGTAAATGCAGGTGGTGCCTGGTGTTCTTGGGGCCATCTCCCTCTGGCTTTATATGTCAAAGAAGTCATATCGGATTTCAGTGTCAACTTTTCAATTTTAATCAAATATTTTGACATTCAGGCACATGGCAGACATATCTTGTCTTTGCAGAGGTTGTTTTTTAAAATAGGGAAGAGGTGAACTGATGAGAAAAAGTGTAAAGAAAAAACATGTTAATAGAGGCACTATTGAAATTTATAATTTTTTTCTTTTAAGATTGTGCATGGTGATAATTCCTGATCATGAGGCAGAGAAGAAGTTTACCATTTTTTTGATTGCATACACTTTTTTTTTGCTCAGTAGTGTTTTTAAGATACACATTTTTCATGTTTTTTTCTTTTTCTCAAAACCCTCTGTATATATTTTCTCTTCGCTTTCTAATATATTTTCTACCAGACACCATATGGTTACTTCCCAGACTGTGGGCTTCACAATTTTATTTAGTTTACCTTTACTGCAAAATCATTATAATTAAGAAAAAAAAAAAAAAACTTAGGGATTTCCTGTGTCCCAGTAAAAGAAGGATCAGCTAGGCTGTGCTGTTTAGCAAAAACCTTCACAGTTCTCATGTCTTAAATTAAAAGGTTGGCTGGGCGTGGCGACTCATGCTTGTAATCCCAGCACTTTGGGAGGCCGAGGCAGACAGATCACGAGGTTAGGAGTTCGAGAGTAGCCTGGTCAACATGGTGCAACCCTGTCTCTACTAAAAATACAAAAATTAGCTAGGCGTGGTGGCGTGCCTGTAGTCCCAGCTACTCGGAGACTGAGGCAGAAGAATCGCTTGAACCCGGGAGGCAGAGGTTGCAGTGAGCTGAGATCATGCCACTGCACTCCAGCCTGGGCGACAGAGCGAGACTCTGTCTCAAAAAAGAAAAAGAAGAAGAAAAACAAAAACAAAAAACAAGGTTTTGTTGTCACTTACGCTCCTTGCCAGTCATAGATCAGCAGAGGTGTTCTGCTCATTGTAATCACTCAGGATCCCATACTCATCCTGAACATTTTCAGGCTTCCTACAAGAGGAAAAAAGAGAATTCTGAGAGGTTCTGAACTAGAAATTATATGGTCCACCCTATAAGTGGCACAGCTCATATTTACAACACGTTACACAGAACTACTCACATATTCCTGTATAACTCAGGAGATCCAGGAAGTACAGTTCTGCCATGTGCTTGGATCGAGGTGGGCTGGAACTGCATGAAGTGCTATAGCAGGGAGATTGCTGTGGTACCTTGATGTTAGTTAGAGGTCCTGAGTCTCAGATGGAAGCCTAGCGAGAGTCTTGGCTCTGTTCGGCAGCTCTGAAGATGACTGGCATCTGATAGAGTCTACCCTATAGCCAGTGAAGCTCCACCATGCCTTGCACTTGTGGTTTGAACTCCAAGCATGCAGTAGTGTTTTGGCACCATTCTAAGAGTGGAGATAGCATCACCTAATGATGTTAAACACAGGCTTTTGAGCTAGAGAGTCCTGGATTTGAAGCCTCAAATCTACCATTTACTGTCCAAGTCTTCTTTGGAGGGTTATCTAATTCTTTGAATATTAATTTCTTCATCTTTAAATTGGGGATAATTATAATATCAATAAATTATCATGTTTATTGTTCACTCCTTTCTCCATATTTACAAAAGTGTAAGCTTTATGAAGGCAGGGCTTTTTGTCTATTTTTGCCACTGATTAATTGCTAAGTTGTTAGAACATTGCCTAATACATAAAAGGTACTTAATTTTTGTTGAATAAATAAATAAAAGCAGAGGGTTTTTATGAGCATCAAATGAGGTCATATATCTGAAATCCATTACAGTGACTGGTACATATTTAGGGATCAATAGATAGTAGCTATTAGTTTTTACAATTCTGGAAGAAAATGAAGAGATAGGTTGAGGTTTGCAGATAATAGGAGAAATCTTTCCTAGGTCTGTTTATGGCAACATATATTGCAGGGAAAAGCCAAAGTTAAGTAAACTGTGTGGTGTGTTTGGAGGTCCAATTTGATTTCAAATTCAAGAAATATATTTGTATCCTAGAGAACTTCCAGAAATCTGGGACATTCTTGTGACTGGCATTGTTTTGCAACTGTCCGGCATAATTTGTTGCTTTTCTTGCTGTCAAGACAAACTGCAATAGAGTCGCATCGAGTTGAGACTTCTCCAAGGGCCATGGGGTTGACATCTGTATTCTCAGGTTTGATAACTTCTTCTTAAATCATCTGACCATCCATCTATCCATCCATTGAATTCAATATTCAGTAAATATTTATCAAATACCTACATTGTTCCAGGGAGTGAAACTTTCCTCCAAAGTTTCTTCTTCTTGTGATTTTATTTTCTGGTAGGATAACAGAGATTTTAACTTTAGTATTTGAAGTAATGACAAAGATCCATAGTTCAGATTACCATAGAACCCTTCTGGCAACCCAAGTGCCCTATTATATGACAGTGCGTTCTTTCCCATAGAATGATTATGTATTTTGCACAGCTTTGTGGGTGAACTAAACTGAACTAGAAATCCAGCGAATATTCTAGCAGATTGAGTGATTATGATGCTCACCCTTCTGTTGTCATCACTTGTGGACAAGGGCTCTGCCCTGATTAGCACCACCACTACATTTTTGGTGCTAAGTGTAGTTAAATGTCACATCAAGAGTTTAAAACTTGAGAAATTGTTGGAACACATTTTTATTTTGAATATTTGTAAATGATTCAGCATAAATACGAGAAAAATTTATCTGCTGTATTTATTTATGATACTTCTCTGTTGAGAAACAATAATCTTTCTGCTTCTTAATCTAAATTGAACTGCAGTGTACCAATAAAACAAGTCACAACATAAAAGTAAATTTTCTCCGTATAAATAATTAACTCTTGAAGATTTATTGGCCTTTCTCTATTTCCCCTTTTCTCTGAGTGGTGTAATCCAAATAAAATGTTGCATTTATTCTTGTCTGATAAAATATTCATAAAAGAAACCACTACCTTTGAATTTGGATTAAGAAACTATGAAGAAAACATGATTATGAAAGTTGACCCTTGTGGTAACTACTACCTAAAGCCCATTAGCTGAAATCAACTGTCTGCAGGGAATCAACTTTTACCTTTATTTTTGTTCTTTGGTTCTTATTAAACTTTTTATTGCCTTTAAACTACTACATGATTTTGAAACAAACAAAAGCAAGTGATTAGTTTGTGTTTTCATCATATATAGGCTATAATAAGTAAGCCAGGACTTTGCTAAAAAATCATCTTGAATGATCTGAGTGACTTTGGAAATAATGAAGACAATCAGGAAAGATTTCTCGTCCCTCATAAGCAGATTTTGCTGCTGTTTAAGTAATACTTAGAGTTGAGATTTTGATATTTTATGGTTGTTTGGTGCTCTTTGTCATATGGAGGAAAATGTATCTGAATCGATGCTCAAGGCACACTCGCTGCCCTGCCCCTTGTTTCTTCATGGGTTCATGTTCATGTGTAGAACAGCAGGTTTATCTTGGCTTTAGCTCTTATCCAGGCTAGATGATTCCAGCAAGACTAATAATATTCTGGTGCCCAGTTAGGAAACTGAGTTTACTGTGAGAAAAGTTCTATTGTTAGCATTCTAAAAACCCCAAAGTCTGTAATGATGGACAGAACACAGTAAGTGTTCTTAAGAAAGGTAGATCTTGATCTATGATGCTATTTTTGCCCTTTACAAAAGATCTAAAATGGATGATTGTATAACCAATCGCTTGATTGTTCTTTGGAGTATGTCGGTTGGAGGAACAAATAATCCTTTGTGCTTTGGCTCGTTTTATAATAAGTTTTTAATTTTATGATAATCCTCAGTTCAAAAATGAAACCACCTTTCACCTGCAAGGGAAAGCCTAGCAGAAGAATCACTGGGTCGCCTCTGTTTGCTGATAACATTTTCAGTGGATAGTGTTACGCCTACGTTTTAGTGTGTGGTTGACACATTATTTTTCTTGAGAAGCTGAATATTTTGCTTTGAGATCATGCTCTTTTTAATTTTTTTCATATAACAATGTGGTTTCTTTTATAAAATAATGATGAGAATAGAAGGTGGCAAAGTAAAGTTTTTTGCCATGTAGGTCCCTTATTTTTTGCTTGAAATAGGTCAATTCACAAAATTTTAAAGTCTGGGAACCAGTGAACTGAACAACATTAAACCTGGAAAGAGGCCTTCTATTCCAAGTGCAGCCAGATTCCTCCCTTCTAATTTCGGGGGTTGATTGTCTTGGTGAGGCTAAGTATCATCATCTGTCCTATCCCAGCCTAGTCAAATGGTATTGCAAGGGTTAGGGTTCATATGTAGTATTTTAAAGGAAAAAAAGAAAAGAGTTAAATTTGACCAGAACAGCAAGCCCAAAGAGGATCTGAACCAACAGGAACTGACATGGCTTTTGTAGGTGAAGTGTCAGCATTTGACTGCCTTGTTGTAGGGTAGACACATTTTAGTGTTAGTGTCAGGGTTTTGAGTAATTCTTATTTCCTGACGTGAATGAGTCCCTGAGTATTTCAAGACAGTTTTCCTTTACGTATTATCCTGTGGTTGAGTATTATTGGAGGAGTTATTTCATTTTACTTATGAAATGATTACACTTACTGCTTAGACTTAATAAACCCTGGAGAAAGATGTAAAACTCTGCATATGTATTTGCATTACATATTTTAAATTAGATGTCTAATGAGAAAATTTAGAAACAAGTGAAAAATAAAATGAAGAGTTTACACTCCTATTCCAAGAAATGACAACTGTTAATGTTTTGTTACACACTCTTCTGGTCTACTTTATGTATCTGTTTAAACACTTGGGATCATACTGTATATAACATTTTGTAATCTGATCTATTTTTGCTATTTAACAACATGTAGTGAATATTGCTTTATATCCTTTATCGATCTCCAGCAACAAGAGTTTTAATGGTTGCATAATATTCTTTCTTGTGTTTCCATCTTTTTGGATATTTAGTTTGTTTCCAGTGTTTCATACTAGCAAATAATGCTTTAATGAGTATCCTCATATTCACACTTGATTTTTTTTTTCTTAGAATGGCTTCCAAGAAGTGTAATGAATATCCTACTTCTGGGTTGAAGGGTATGCATGTTTTAAAGAGCTAGAGAAATCTTTAAACATTTTATGAGAGGGAACAATAAAATTAAGATCCTGTTTTTGAGGCATACATCACAATCCAGATTAAATGGATGGCCAGAAAACATTTATATTTTCTGCTGGAAATCTTAGGAGTCCAAGAAAAGGAATTATGTGGGGGAAAGAATAAAAAAACTGAGCTGTAACATCAGTGTGACGAGATAGGAATGTGGGAGAGCAGAAGAATATTGACTTGCTAGTGCTTGCAGTGAGGTTGGAAAATGTTGATATACACGATCACACTTGGTGGTACTATCTATATTTACAGGATTAAGAACTACTCCAGAAAAATAGAGTAGTCCAACAAAGTGGACACAAGATTAGTTACATAGTATTAATTACATGGCATTAAATTTATCTATGCCTAAGAAATTTCAGGTTGCACCTGCTGAGTTTTTGTGTGTTTCACAGAAAATATGAAGTTTTGTGGTGTTGGTGGAGGCAGTTTTTCACTCTGAGTTCAGTTGATGAGGAAGGCTCTATTAAAAGAGTGGGGATGAAATGCATGTCAAGTATCAGGTTTCAAGTAATTTATGTCTTATTTTGTTGTGTGATTTTGACCTGCAGTTTTTCTACTTACACCTTTGCTGGTGAAACATGATGAGTCAAACATGCTGTGTAAGCATCATTCCACCATTTACTGCTCCATGTGCAATCCGATCACACCTCCAGCTCTGTAAGATGTAGCCATGGCTTTCAATTAAATTACCACACTGACATAAATCTGATTTTGGACTGGATTTCATGTGTTTAAAATATTAAAGCACTATTTACCAATCCCTAATGAGAAGTAATCAAAGAATTCAAACAGCAGTACAAATACTTATATTTAACTATAGATAGAGCCAAATTAAATAGAAGTACATCTTTATGAGAAAATATGTTCAAACATACCTCAGAAATACTCACTCTGTTCTATTCAGTTAAAAAGAGGAAAAGTTATAATTTATTTTAGACACCTTTATTTGGGACATTGTCCAATTTGAAAACTAAAGTTATCACTTACATGATACAAACTCCCCCGGAAGAGCGTGTTCTTTTGATGGTTTCCTACATCACAAGGAATAGATAGTCATTCACTTCTCCATCTGGCCTCAGTACCCTATGTGTAGCATTAGCGCTGTTTATCATTTGTTTACTGTCTGCAGGTATTCCTTTCCAATGAGGTTGTGGACTTGGCAAAGTCTGGCTCTGAGTCTTAGCTGTCCCTGTTTTCTAAGCTCTTGGTACAAATAGATATTTGAAACTTGCTTATTTAATGCATGCTACATACAGAGGTTTGCAATTTAGTAAACTGTCAAGCTATCTAAATGCACCTGATTTCCAAAAAAATGCTCTGTGGTTATTTAGTTTTTATTTTTAATTTCTTGTCTATTTTCAAAGACGGCAAATACAATACCCCATTTCTCAAAATTTCAATAAGATGCACTACAATTTGTAGGTTAAATGAGAATGTTCCATGCCTGGAACTGAGGAAAGAAAATAATGAATACTACCATTAATAATACTTACTGGAACCTTTTGATGGTGCAGTGCAGTTTGCTCTCCCCTTAACATACAAGTAAGAGAACAGCCCTTAAGGAATGAAGAGTCTAAGAGAAAAAAGTACAGCATTTCCTAAATTATGTTAAGGGATTGTGCTGTTTTATCTGGTAGCCACATCAACAGCATTATATGTCTTTGGGGGTTGCTGGGGCACAAAAAGGTAGAGCATGGAGATATCAAATAAAGTCTTAACACCCTCATCCTGAAAGTGACATGTTACTTCCACTCATAGCTCATTGCCCAGAAGTGGTCACATGGCTTCAACCAGAGTTAAGTGAGAATGAGAAGTCTTTCATGTGCCAAAGAAGGACGAGTCCTGAAGTTGGTGAACATTAATAACTTCAAAGACTAAAAATGAAAAAATAACTTTAAATGAATTAACAATTTAAATTATGAAAGTGATAAATGGATAAATGATGATGTTAAAAAATTCAAACAGTATAAAAGAGTATAAAGTGATTCATAAAAATCCTTCCCCTAATTCAGATATCCCGAATATAGCTACTTTTAACAGTTTTTATGTATCATTCTGGAAATTTTCTATTTTAATTATGTATAAACACGTATTATGCACACATGTATAATCATACTATGGATGATACAAAAATAGAATTATACCATAGATTTTTTCCGGAACATTCTCTATTCAAATAAAGTATAATGAGCATCTTTCTCTATTAGCATATATTGATATGTCTTATTATTTTTTTATGACTCCTAACTGCATGATTTTCCATTTTTAAAGACATAAAATTATATAGAGAGTATTGGTCTAAAAGTGATGATGATGATGATGATGATGATGAGGAGGAGGAGCAGTTGGAGAAGAAGAAAGCAGGTGATGTCTGATATCAGACCAGTGCTATTGCTGTGGGCCAGGCTCTGTACTAAGCACTTTATGAGCAGTATCCTTTTCACTCCTCACAACTTTAGGATGTGCAAGTTAGGTACTATTATTATCACCATTTCCCAGAGAAGGAAACTGAGGCATAGTGAGGTTAAAAAAATTGCTCAAAATTGCATAGCAAGGAGGTGACAGAACAGGATATGAAAGATATGTTTCCTCTCCAGGGTATGAGACTTAAGTTTAAAAAAAGCTTTCTTTATTTCTAAATATAATTTCAACTTTTATTTTAGATTTAGGGGGTACACATACAGGCTTGTTACATGTATTTCATTCTTATTTATGGCTGTGTAGTAGTCCATGGTATATATACACCAAATTTTCTTTTTCCAGTTCACCACGGATGGGCATCTAAATTGATACCATGTCTTTGCTACTGTAAATGGTGCTATGATGATCATGCAAGTGTACGTGTCTTTTTGGTAGAATGATTTGTCTTCTTTTGGATATATATCGAATAAAACATGTCACATAGTATATTGTGTGGTGCTGAGCTTTGGGGTATGATTGATTCCGTCACCCAAGTAGTGGGCATAGTACCCAATAGGTAGTTTTTCAGCCCTTGCTCCCTTCCCTCCCTCTTGCCTCTAGCAGTTCCCAGTGTCTGTCATCGCCATCTTTATGTCCATGAGTACCCAGTATTTAGCTCTCACTTATAAGTGAGAACATGTGGTATTTGGTTTTCTGTTCCTGTATTAATTTACCTAGGATAATTACCTCCAGCAGCATCCATGTTGCTGCAAAGAACGTGATTTCACTCTTATTCATGGCTGTGTAGTATTCCATGGTGTATATGTAATGTACTACATTTTCTTTATCTAATCCACCATTGATGGGCACCTAGATTGATTCCATGTCTTTGCTATTGTGAATAGTGCTGCAGTGACCGTGCAAGTGCATGTGTCTTTTTGGTAGAATGATTTGCTTTCTTTTGAATACATATCCAGTAATGGGATTGCTGGATCAAATGGCAGTTCCATTTTAATGTCTTCGAGGAATGTCCGAACTGCTTTCCACAATGGCTGCACTAATTTACATTCCCACCAACAGTGTATAAACATTCCCTTGTTTTCCCCCAGCCTCACCAGCATCTATTATTTTTTGACTTTTTAGTTAATAGCCGTTCTGATTGGTGTGAGATGGTATCTCATTGTAGTTTTGATGTGTATTTCTCTGATGATTAGTGATGTTGAGCATTTTTTTCATATTTCTTAGCTCCTTACATGCCTTCTTTTGAGTAGTGAGACTTTAAATTTTGATGCATATTTCAAAAGTCCTCTCCAAAATGTTGACACCATAATATGATGAAGAGTGCCTATTTCCCTACACCTTAATCAAACTTGAGGTGGTTTAAACTCTGTCATCTTGACGTGTGAAAAATTCTCCTTTTAAATGCTGTGTTGGTTTGTGAATACCTCCAGAGCTATGAATTGGAACGTGAAGCAAGAAAGATGCTAGACACTTCTGGTACATTCTACTTGTTTTACAAGAATTGCTTACATTCATACTAAGGGAAAGGATTTGACAAGGTGATTAATTTGTCTTTTCTCTTACCTAATTGCTCATTTACCACTCATTTGAAGCAGAGTTCCTTTCCAGTGTCAGCATCAACACCATTGTTGACCATTTGGTTATATTTCGCTTTGAAGATTTAGCAAGGAATAAGAAATATCATTTCCCTGGATTCTGAAAAGTGTTAATTATGAAAGTAGATATTCAGGGTTATGGGTTGCTCTGTGCTGTGGGCTGTGTATCCTGAAAGCCACACGGCAAAGGCATGATCTATTCATTTCTTTGTGTGTGTGCGGGTGGTTGAGTGGGTGGGTGGATGGTATGGAGGGAGCATTTAAAGAAGAGGATCATGGCAAGGGCCCATCTTAACCAAGTCTGAGGGCAGTGCTGAAGTTAACAATTATTTATTGAGCAACTACTGTATACCAGATCCTATGCTGAACACTAGAAATACAATGAGAACTAAAAGAAGCACTGTCTCTACTCTCACAGAGCTTATAGTTTGATGCAAGGGACAGAACATAATTAAATTAACGTAGAAGCAAGTGTCAGCTGAGCCAAGAGACAAGCGGGAGTAGTACATGATATTGTAAGAGCCTATGGATAGTCATACATTTCTTCCACAAGGGAATGATATTTGCATTAAGGCCTGAATGATGAGGAATCCTTAAAAAATTTCCTTTCAGAGAGGATCACATTTGTTCCCTATAGACGACCTGCCTGAAGACATGACAAATAGTGCTGGGAGTGTTATTGTCATGGTCTAGAGAGAGACAGTAATTGCTGAGGTTCAGGTGTTGGTAATAGAAATAAAGGGGAACACAGTCAAGATATGTTTAGGAGAGTAAGTCAACAGGACTTATTGATGGCATTGATTTGGGTGGTAAGGAAAGGAGCAGTGTCAAAGATGACTCCAGGTCCCTGGCCTATATTCTTGGTGGTGCCATTCTCAGTTACAGGATAGAACTGCATTTGGGCGATGGGCATTATGAGTTTGGTTTTGGACAAATTTAACTCTCAGTGTCTTTGAGACACCAAGAAGACAGGAACCTTATCTTGTCACTCAATGCCTAGAGTGGTGTCCTGCATTTCAATAGGTACTAAATTAACACATTTTAAAAGTAATTAAATGAAGATCTTTCTTAATAGCATTTGACATTTTACTCAAGTAGGTTTTACACAGTTCATAATTTTTTTCTATATTGTTTCATCTCTTTTGTTGTTCAAATGGGATTCCACTCCTCATCACATTCTCTAATGGGTTATTATTCATTATTTATTTTAAATTACTGCAATCAGCTACTTAATATTCATATTTTTCTAATGGATTTTCAATCAATTCTCTAGAATCTTACAGATTTCATTATTTGAAAATAAAGATAAACTTGCCTCATTATTTTTTATTAAAAATACTTTTGAACATATATCATTTAATCATTCCCATGACTAAAGTTCAAACATTCTGATGAACTTCTTTCCCTAGGTAAACCAGCATATAACTTTGTAGTAGAACAAAGTTACATTCCATTTCGTTATAAATTCCTTTAGAAAGACAAGTTTCAAAAATTATTTCTCTCCAAGTGTATCAGTGTGACACCACATTAAGAAAAATCAAAGATAAATAATAGGACTATGGATCCTGCAAATTTTGCCAATGCCTGAAGACATATTCATACATTCATTCATTCATAAATATTTATTGAGGGCCTGGTACATACCAGGAACTATTTTCTATGTTCTGGGGATATAACAGTAAAACAACAACAACAAAAAAACCTATAAACTCTCTGCCATGATGGAACTTATATTTTAGTGCGGAAGAACAGAAAATAACTAAGACAAATAAAGAAAACGTATGATTTGTTAGATACTGATAGTTGCTAAGGATAAAAAGATAGTAGGGGAGGGGAATATAAATTGTCAGGGAGGAATGACAACATTTTAGATGGGATGGCAAGTGAAGGCCTCAATGAAAAGATAACAGTTTATCTGTTATCTTTGATAACAATGAAAAGATAACAGGTTAGACAAGATGAGGGACACACCATCTGGCCTTCTGGGAGGCAATTCCAGGTAAGGGGGCATGTTCAATGCAATGGCAAGAAGGATCTGGTCTGTTCTAGGAATGTGCTGTGGTCTGTGTGCTTGGAACAGAGAGATGGGTGAGTAATCAAAGAACTCAGAGATGTAATGAATATGGGTGGTGAGGTTGGGGACAGATAATTCAAGGCCTTGGGTCATAGTAAGGACATTGGCCTTTCCTCTGAGTGATATCAAAAGCCATAAGTAGAATTGAAGGAATAATAGGATGTAACTTATGACTGAAGAGGGTCACTCTACCTGCTGTATGAAGAATGGACTGCAGGAGGGCAAGGATATCTGTTAAGACCTGTTTTAGTAGACCAAACAAGAGATAATGGTGGCTCAGGTCAAGTTGGTAGCAGTGGACATGATGAGAAGTGGTTAGACTATATATGTATTTTGAAGGTGGAATCAACAGGATTTCCTAAATGATTAAATATGAAATATGAGAAAAGAAGTTCAGTTAATGATGCACCAAGGTTTTTGGCTTGAGTAACAAAGGATAGAACTGCCCTTAAGCAAGATGGGGTAGGCAGTGGGAGAAATGGTGTTTTTATTTTGGATGGAGGGGTTGGTTATTAAGAGCTCAGTAGTACAATTAGAGCAGTAGAACTTTAAGGATGGGCAGATGAGTCTTACAGGGGTTTACCACTCCATTCGTTCCTCAGTCCTTACCCTTAAGACCCCCATGATGGCAATCCACTGATGACTGGGTAACATTGAAGGAAAATGTCAAAATGGTCAGGGGAAAGGAAAGACAGCCTGGCCATCTGCTTCTGTGTAAAAGATTTAGCTAAATTTACTTATCATGATGGCATTTGTTGCCGAATTGCAGAATGTGTTATTATTCACAGATAAACCCTTTATAAAGACTAAGCTTTAGTCACCATTTTATTTATTTATACAATAAACGCTTACCAACTATCTAATCTGGGCCAATTTCTGTGCCAGGAATTGGGGTTAACAGAGAAGTATAAGATTTGGTCCTTGGCCTAAAGCAGTTCACAGCCTGGAGGGCAGAGATACATAAATAAAAGATGAGAGGTATTATTACAAGAGCATGGTCCCAAACTATAAGATTAGAGAATAGAGGGCAATGAACTATCAGGTGGGCTGGGCTGTGTATTTCTCCTTTTCTATTTAATTCTGAGATTCTGTTTTATTGGTATTCTTATTTTTCTTTGTGAATCAGAGGTTTAAGTACTAAGAGTTTGCAGGGTAATGTATCATAAGACTCTATGTTGCCTGAGCTGAATTTCCTTCAGGACTTGCAAAATCTTGGGTCATGGGATTCCAACCTAAGATTAAAAAAAAGTCCAAAGTTTCTGTTCCTTGTTTGTAATTCTCTTAAATACGATTATCTAACTTCTTCTCTAAGTGCCATGACAAGGCAAACTTTTCTAAAAAAGGGGTACCTATGTGTAACTTGAAGGTACTGTTTGTGTTCTTTGTAATTGGGTACTTGAGAAGTATGACTAGTAATTTGCAGCAGTGAGCAGTTACAAGAACTTTTTCTGATGGTGAAGAGTTGAAGATACCTGCATATATTGTATTTTGTTGTTTATCATTTTGAAGGGCTCCATAAGCACCATCATTCATTCTGTGGAGCATGCACTTTGTACCTGTAGCAATTTCCTTTTCTGTTTTTGGTGTAGACTAGACATCCAACAAGGTTCAGCAGACTTGACTGTTGGTTGTTATAGGGTGGTAATAAGCTTCTTCGGTTTGGTAGTAAAAGATTCACTGAAAGAGACAGTCCGTCTTTCTGCCTTTAAATTTATACAGCTATAGCAATTGCTTCTGATTCATAAAGAACAGCTTGTAAATTGTCTACTGAGCCTAAGATTGTCTCATCTTTGAGCTATTTTCTTTTCAGAGTCTTCTGATTTCTGAAAAATAGAGTGTAAGGAAAAGAAGGAAATTCATGGGAAAATAAAATGATAAGTGATATTTATTAATTTATTTGTATGATTTTTAAGTAGCTATGCGAGTCATTTTTCATGGTTGATTTGTGGGGACCAACAATTAGGTTTGTGTCTGGGGCAGGTTAAAAGGAGATTTCACCCCACTGAGTTTGTGTTTGGGGAAGTGTGACTTTGCTTCAGTGCTCCACCACCCTTACCAAGCCCACACCCCTGCAGCTACCAAGAATTATAGAAGTAGTGGCTTAGTGTTCTTCCTATCCAAAGTTCTCCTCCCACCACCTCCCCATCTGGAGCTACCCTATGACTTCTGCTCCATTATCCACTCAATCTACCTAGTTTGGCTAGAGTCACATACTTAAGATTTGTTTGTGATGACTTCTAATGAAATAATTTTGCATTGATAACAAAGAAGCTTCTTTAAACACTGAAGAGAGCAAGAAAAGGTTAGATCAAGAAATCAGGTATTTAAAAATATGTCATGATATCCTTTTTTTTTTCCTGATTGCTTGTGAACCTGGGGTATAGTATAAATTAAACCAGATCATGCTTGCCCCTGGACTATTTTTATAATAAACTCAAATTAAAATCTTCAACTTTTTATTTCCAATTTTGAATTTTAGTTGTATTCAGCAAGATGACATGATTGAAACATGGCACTTGTCCTGCAGGAACTCATGCTTCAGTGAAGCACATTGGTGTGCAATGGTAACAACTATCATAGAAGTCACCATGTTTTAGGTTTTCATTAAGTGCCAGGCACTCTGTTTGAGTTTTTTTTTTTTTTTTGACTTTTACCCGCTCCTCACAATACTTGTGCAAGGTTGTAAATGGTTTTCAGATTTAAGATGAGAAAACTGAGGTTCATGGAGGTCTAGTCACTGGCTCAAGATGACAGGCAGTAAGTGGCAAATTAGGGTCTAATATTCAGATTATCACATTCCATGTCTTGTGCTCTTGTGACACATTGCTTTCAAATACAAAGAAAATCCATATTTCTGGAGCAATGTGAAATGGGTTGATGTGCTTTTGTGTTTATTTGGGTGCCATAAATTAGGAAAAAAATTTCTACACAGTATCCTGATTATATTGTTTTGATTGTTGTTTAACACGGGATAAAATAAGTTGAGTTCAGTTTTCTAGGAAACTGAAATAGGAGGGCAAATAATATTATATAATTTTAGCAAGCATCTGAAACTTACCAAAAGATGTCATCTTCTCCAGGGTAGTCATATTGGGAAAACTACATTTAACCCAGTGATATTTGCCACTGTTCAAAACTTTTTTGTCCCTTTTTATTGTAATTTTCTTTGGATTTATTCTTTTATTCTTCACATAACTAAATTTTATTGTTTTGTGATCCAAATTATTTTTTATTTAAAAGAAGACTTGGTCGATTTAACATCAAACTTGGCTCTGAATAAACTTTGGATGTTTACAAAAATAAAATCCACCATTTAAAGAGGACTAGTGGCTATATTTGACATTTAAAACAACATGAGGAAGGCTCTGATGGCAATTCCATAAAAATTCTTGAGCAATCAGTAGAATCAATTAAGGTTTTCCAAAGTCACTACTTGGAAGTGGGCAACACTTGCTTATTGGTTTGCGTTCTTATATTTTCAATGAGTGATTGATTATATTATGTATCATCCAGGCAGATTTCCTGCAAGGCGGTAACAACTTGAAGTGTTCACAACTGAAGTGTTCTGGTGTGTGTATGTGTGCGTGTATGTGTGTGCTTCTTTCAGTGTCAGCTCTCGTAATCCTGGTCCAGTAGCACCTTCCAAAAGATCAGGACTCATTACCAAAAAAAAAAAAAAAAAAAGAAAAAAAGGCAGCAAGTGAGAGCAAGAGCAAGAGAGGGAGAAAGAGAAATCATCAAAATGAGGAAGTAATTCCTCTAATTATCAGAAACAGGAGCAAAGTAACAATGGCTGCAAGTTACCTCCCCACGGGGGAATGAATCATCAAAATAACTGGTGGAAAACAAGGTTGTGCAACCTTGACTAGTGTGTGTCACCGGCTGGTGGAATTTTTAGAAAGGAGCAGTTTGGGTTCATCACTGTGGTTCGTGATTGCACACACCTGTTTGGGGCATGGATTTTGCAACCCCCCAAAAAGGGGAAACTGAACTTGCTGCTCCTCCTGAGCTGTGTAAAAAAGCAGAAAACCACAGCTGCTTGAGCAGTTAACAGATATCAGTAAAATACCCATGTTACATAATTAAGGATAACGTTCTTGAAGCATATGGGCCGGAGGTATTATACTCTCATTAAAACTTTAGGTAACAAACAATTTAGCATATTCTCACACATTTCTAGGGTTGAATTCTATAATAAATGTTTGTAATTAGATATGCTTTAAGCAGTTTATTAAATAATACATGAAGAAAATGGTTGATGAAATATAGACGATTCTGAGGTCTGTGTACAAGTGACATAGAGGCATTGAGATGAGACATAAAAAATTTCTTCTCAATGACTTGATAACTAGTCACTTTGGGCAGCTTAAGTAAGACTCATTCTTCAGGCCAGCCTGTCTGTAATGTTAAATAAATAGGAATTAATGACTTTGGATTTTTTCTTTTCTTTTAAAGTACATTATATGTAGCAGTCTTCTTTGAACTGCTACTCCTAAATAGGAGGAGGTGCTTTTGACCAGAGCATTACAAAAATCTCATGCACTTTATTCTGGCAGGAATAGATCAGCTTGATAGGGAATAAAAGGGATGGATACAACCAAACATGACCTAAATCGACATTTAAAAAATCATACCTTAGCCAACAGGTTCTGTTATTTATAAGTTTGAGAGGAATAAGGAAGAGAAGTCTCTTGAGAAAAACCAAGGCAGGTGTTTGCTCCCTGGGGAAGTGATAGGAAACAGGCCTCTAAGATGATATTACATGCAGGAAAGAAATTCTTTCAGTTCTGTGTCTCTGTTTGATATTCAAGACAGCTAATAAATGATCAACAATTCTACCTGCATGAGGAGCGTGTGATCTATGGAAAATAAACTTGGATAATCCTAGAAAGTACCCAAGGAAAGAACGCCCATTTCCTTAAGCCATTGAGGCCATCTAGATATTTTGTTTTTCAATGCACACAAATAAAAAAGCCGGTAACAGAACAAACATGAAATTTGGAATGCCTTCTAGAACATACATGGGGAAACTGGCAAGGTTGACATAGCTTTTACTGATTTGTCTGTTTAGTAGGTAAATGGGGCTGCCAGTCTGGCAGTTTGCATTGGCAATAAATCACCACTAGACATTTTATTTAAAAATTGGCACTGGCTTGGCGGAGGTAAGGGATTGTCAATTTGTTTTTATTTTGAGGCCAGGCACAATCATAACATACACAGGCCACCTGGAAACTTCAGCCCACATGGAGAAGCATGGCTCATGTCTCTGTGGCTATATTTTTGCATGCTTGGAGAGTGCAGAGTTAAATCAGAGTCTGAAGTCTAACCAGAAAGATCCTGGCAGACTGGTACAGCCTGGAGACATCCCTGTTGGAAACCAGGTTTGTTCTAGAATTACTATGTAGGAAGGGTATCATAGATATGATATTGGAGAGAACATTTGGTGGTTTTCTCTTTTATTGAGTGTGGAGGGAGACCCACAGAGCTCATGCAGAGCACACAATGTGTGCATTCCAAAAATCACTCGAATATTAAAGAATTGGGTAGCTTGTTCTTTTTTTTTTTCCTGACTTATTTTGCTTGGAAGTTCAGATTCAAACTTGTGATAAATTGAGTCATGGTTTTGAGAGGAAAAAATATACTGAAGTAGGGGATGATGCAACCACTGTCCTCATGTAAGCAATGATAGATGTTCTTTCTTTGAAAATCAGTGTAATTAAAAGATAGTAAGATGGAGAGAAGAAAAAGATTACCTTAGACGCTTGTAACTACTCCAGTGGAAATAGTTGGGAGGAATCCCCTTGTTTTCCTCTGATTCTTGATTTTCTGAATATCCTTCAAGGCTTCACAATATTGTTGAACAATTTTTTTTGTTTATCCATTTTGAAAATATGAGAATTATTGCATCAGGAAAATTATTTTGCAAATATATTGATTTACCGAATTACCAATCTTTTTGTCTCTGTTGACATATATTTATAAATCTTAATTGTACTTTATATTGTTACTATGCAAACTGCTAGAAAGGATCTGGTTAAGATAGAGATGTGCTGACTTAACCAGAGCCTCATGAATAATTAAATTTGCTCACTTTCTGGAAATACCCGATTTGCTCTTGATACACAAATATTTGAATTGGATTCAACTTGTCTCTCAGATTTTTCCCCCTCCTGGATTTCGTATATATAATTTTGATGCCACTGTCTATCAAAAAAATAGGAAAAATATACGCTACGGTTTCTGCTTGGTAAAGTCATTCAAAGTGATATAAAATGTCAATAGCAAACAAGGACACCATTCCAATGATATGTCGAAAGACCTGGCAGATTTCCTGGTATTTGGGACATGGGAGTATTTAAAGATATGTGGCATTAATTACTCACAAACAGTTGAAGCATCAAATATCTAACTTAATAAGATTTTTCTTTGTTTGTTTTCAAATATGTAATGTTAGACTCTTTAGCAAATATTTCCAAATTTCTATTGTGAATGCAGTGAGATCTGCATATCTTACACCACAATGTCCCACCAGTTGCCTGCCTGTAATTGACAACATTCATGAAATTAAAAAAAGAAAAGTAGAAAACTGAGAAATCCCCCAAAGCAGTCACTTGAAAAAAATCCCACAATTCTGCCAGTTTGAGCACATTCAATGCCTGTACTAAATGTCGTATCGGCAAATCTTCACTCAAAGAGATCAAGATGCAGCGTATACAAGACTGAGGATGAAGCAAAGTGTTGAAATAGCTTGGGTAGCCTCCAAAGCAATGTAGGTAATTAGCAGGTGTTTATATTTTTCATGTTGATTTGCCCACAGATAATGTTTTGAAAATAGTAATGTAGGGCTGGGCATGGTGGCTCATGCCTGTAATCCTAGCACTTTGGGAAGCTGAGGCGGGCAGATCACGAGGTCAGGAGTTTGAGACCAGCCTGGCCAACATGGTGAAACCCTGTCTCTACTAAAAATACAAAAATTAGCCAGGTGTGGTGGCGCACACTTGTAGTCCCAGCTATTTGGGAGGCTGAGGCAGGAGAATCGCTTGAACCTGGGAAATGGAGGTTGCAGTGAGCTGAGATCGCGCCATTGCACTCTAGCCTGGGCGACAGAGCAACACTTTGTCTCAAAAAAAAAAAAAAAGTGATGTAAAAGTTTTCATCTTGGCTTGTATTTCTAACATTTGCTTGGATTTAATATACACATTAACTTGGATTGAAGTGTTCTGATCTGGATTTTTCAAACTTGATAGCCTTTAAAGCTAATATGTGAACATTTACAGGGTCTTGGGGTTTTCAGGTTAACCTGTTGATTTCAGGATATTAAGCTTCTAGTCTTTACCTTGATCTTTTTCTCTTCCTGTGTTATTGTGGGGCAGAAATTGCATGTGTGTGTGTATGTGTGAAGAAAGTGTTAACTCACTTTGTGACTTGTAGTTCTAATCCTATTTTCACTGTTTAGTTAAAAAAAAAATCCCTTTCTTTCTTCCTCCAGAAGTTTTGAAGTGGATAATATAGTTTGTTTAAATGAAATTAATGAGATATGAGATATACTAGGGATAAAAATGATTCAGAGGAAAGTAATATATTTTTAAAAAGATATCTTATTCTGCAAGAAAATAAAATGTCACTAACATTCATTGAGTTTTTTAAACACAAAAGGGCACATCCATGCACATACATTCTCGCACTCGCTTGCTCGCTAACTTAAGCAAAAATAGTCTCTGAGGGAAAGAACTGCAAGAATGGTGCCAACTTCCCCAACATACCCAAGACTTACTTTATTTAGAACCTCCCATGTGCTATTTTTTTTTTTTAAATCTCTGGAATCTCAGGGATTTTCCCATCCCTGTACATGCTTGAGACGTTTCAGAGCATGGTAACCCCCTGTTGGAATCTAACTCTAACTCTTCTGTTTTATTTTTAAAATGTGGGCAGTATTAGTATACAGGGAAGTGACTGTTCCTATGACAAAGGAGGGTAAGATTCCTAGCGTGCATGGGAATACCGCTAAAGATCACTGTCGGGTAGAGAAGCTGACACCGTGACTCACCAAGGCCTTCAAAATCAAGAGATTTTAATCGAGATTTTAAGTCAAGAGCTTTCTGAGAAGGTGGGCAGAGCCATATATCACAGCATCAATAGAAAAACTTAGTTCTATTTCATAGAATATTCATAAGTAACAGTAGATCTTTGCCAAGAGCCCAAGATACAATAGATGTCTAGTCTTTTTCTGTCTTTCAAGTTTTAATAGATTCAGCAGACCTGAATTTTGATAATATATTTGTTTTTAACATGAGTAATAGCAACTTGGCTCTTTTTGTGCCAATCTGTGATAATCTCTGAAGCAATTATCCTCGTATTGTTCCTTTGCATTGTATGCATGAAACCAGTAATATATATTTAAAAGTATATCATATTTACATATTGTGTTTCTGATATAGCACACTGCTGCCTTTACAATAAAGCCCAATGTGCAATTGCAGAAAACTCCTTTTCACTTATGAACGTCTGAGTCTGAGATTCACACAAACCACACTTTTGTTAGACTCCAAAATGTGGGTGCCAAATGAATCTACTGCACTAGGCTTATGAACACTACTGCAACTGTGCAGCCACTATTTCTCTACTGGGAGAATTGTTTCAGCAGATAAACCATCTGGCTTGAAACACAGCCCTCTTTGAAAATATTCCCCATTATGTTAGCTCCGAAACAATGTGTACAACTATGCTCCAGTGGAGGACATGGTTAACAGAGATTCAATGTCAAACAATATCTGCTCTGTAATCTCTTGCTAAATGTAAAAAAGGAGGTAATCAAAATGCAAGATTTTAATTCTTTAAAGAGTCATTGTGAATGTGGCATAAGATGAAAAAATTCAGGAAAATATTTAATAAGAAACTATAATAGAGTGTTTAATATAGCAACTTTTTCCTTTAAGGATCATCCATGGAAAATGTGGTTCCTTTTGCTATAAATATCATGAAGAAGGCACATTAATGCTTGTGTTCATTAATTTCCTTTTTAGTAAGGGTTTTCAAATATGAGTTGATTTTGTATGATGAGAGAATTGTTGGGAGCTGGTATTTGTAGTTAGAGATCCTAAGTGAGCTTGGGTGACTTAGTTTGACTTATGAGTCAGGAACATTATTAAAAAACTGAAACAAATGATATCAGGTAGAGAAAATTAGTATGCAGTGGCAACAGGTAATATCTGTAAACCAGCTGAAGACAGTTTGCTAGAATAGATTTTAAGAATCCAAGCCAACAATGTTACTGTTTGGGAAAGGGAAAAAGAGAAAAAGGGGTTTAAAAAATACATTATCTAGATTTGAATCTATTTAGAGTGATATTAAAAGAGATTGCTGAATTAAGTCATAAGAAAGTTATTGCAAAATTGAGCACATCTGAATCTATCAAACCAGAAAAATCCATGGGGGGAGTGTTTGAGCCATTGGCTGGGGTGATTATAGGGAGTAGCATATTACTGAAATGAAATGAAATTTGATTAAATCCTGGAAATTACTACAAAGTATATATAGTGAGAAAAAGCTAAGAAACTGAGCTACTTAGTCAATTGATGGGAAAGATTGATGCCATATGATGATAATTCCCATGAGGCAAAAAAGAAAGTGGTAGTACATGGAGAGGAAACACTGAGTTTTTCCTTCATCTCAGAATTGCCTTGTGCATCAACGATTTTCAGTGTTTTGTCTTAATTTTTATTAGATGGAATTTAGTCTTGATTACTTTGTCATTTCTTCACTCTGGGCTTAGCTATGCAAACACACATTTCATAACAAACATCTCAACTTTAGACTTACAAGGAACTATGCTGTTACTTTTTAGTAGTACTTTTGCAGATGAGAGAACTGAAGTCCATAGAGTTAAATCACTTTTTCTTTCCTTTTATAATTTTATTGTACTGCATAACCAAGAACTTGTATTAATCAAAGGCCTCATTGCACATGCTGTGATTTCTGAGTAATGATGATTCCTGAGTAATGGTTTCCAATATAGGGGCCTGGTGAGCCATGTGAGTTTACTAAAGGACCCAGGAAGATTTCTGTGGAGGCCTCACCTATAAGATGTTGTGTATACAGGGAGGAGAACAGAGGTCTGTCCCTGAGTGGAAGAAAGGCTCTTTTGAGGGTTAGGATAGCAAGCAGGGAAAAACACAAATATTGGGTCCTCATAATATAATTAAGTGGTGCATAGTGAGTGGAGTAAATGTTAATCTGTTATTATTTATTTCTCACCACAATAACTTTAGAAAAATTTTCAACTGCCTACCACATTGGTACCAACTCAGTGACCTACAGAAAACAGAACCCACAGAAACTTAGTCCAGTCCGGTTCTACCATTGTTTCCTTGTTGAAGAGGAGGGATACATAGAGTCTCTCTGTATCCTGGGAAGTACACTATACAGTCCTAGAAGCTCTGGGATTTTCAGTGCATTGACGGCCATTAGCCAGAGCAGGCACTCTATTAAGTTATATTGTGTCTATGTTTATGACTAGGAAGTGAACTCTGGATTATGTCTCTAGCAGGAAAAGAACAATCAGCAAATTAATGTATTGGACTTCTATGAAGTCTTCTTTGGTAAAGGTTAATTATCACTCTGATACTGTAAGGTCTGCTGCCGTGAGGAGAGTACTTAACACATGAGCTGTGTTTGCATGTCCCAGTTTTTTTTTCCTCACCAGTGAGCGAGACATACTGCCACATGGAAAGGACAGATCTTTGTTGGAGAGGAAATTGAGTTATTGTTAGACATTAAGAGCCATTTAAATTTTTAAAAAATGTCTAACCCTTCTCCTGAAATTTTATAGATTATCTCTGTGTATGTGTTTATTAAATGGCCAAGGCTCTGACAAGTTTTAAAGGTTCACCAAAAATATTTAGATATCAAATAGGATTAATCTTTACTTTTTAAAAGATAAACTCCAAGTAATTTTCATTGTAAAACAGAAAGAATGGAGGATGACTGGAATCTGGAGAGACAAATATTTGATGCTACATACATAAAATTGAACTTCTCTATGTTTTGGGTTAGCATTTTGATTGCACAACTTTTAGAATGGACAAGACAGTTATGCCCACTGATCACAGAACCAAGCATGGGATTCTGAAAAAATCTGAGTTCTTTTCCCCATAGAGCTAGGTAAGGGGGCAATGGTGAATGATGTACTTCTTGCTGCCTTGTATATTTCTTCAGGTAGATGGTGTCTCCTGACCCTTCTAAACATGACAAAAGTCAGTGCTGCAGATTCCAGTAGATTACCTCCTATCTTAGATGAAAGAACACGAAACTCCCTGTAATCCAAAACAGACTGTATAATCTGATGGTTATCACTGTTTATCCAAATAAATTAAGCAATTGTTGAAGTAAAAAAAAAAAAAAAAGAAACAAAAACCGGCCCCACTAACTGCACTGAGGTGCCAGTGTTCAGGGCAGGTAAAGTAGATTAATAACAGGCCACTCCTGAGAAGGTTTAGGCTCTTACTGTCAGAGAGTAATAATTAATGATCAACTGTTAATGGAGATACTGGGCTGTTGATGTCATTAATTCAGCTCAGTGGAGCCAGTTCTGCCCAGGACCTGCCACAGCTGTCACTGCATTTGCTTAATTATTCCAGTGCCTTCAGGCTCTTTTTCTTTCATTTTTTTTCCTTTACGCTTTTTTCCCTTACTAACTATAGGACATTATGTTTTCACTGACGCAGAATTATGAAGAGCATGCTGCTTTCTGGGCAGTGCCAAGCCTAAAATACGTGAAAACCCAAAGGCAACAGAGGAGACCGTCACTTTTTACTTAGATGAAAAGATGGAAAATGCTGAAGAAAGGCCATCTTTAAATAGCTTGATTGTGCTGATATAATTTTTGAGTTCTTTAAGGATTTGGATGTCGAAAGTGAACTCTGAGCTGTGTAAAATGTCAAAGTGCTCACCCTCTCCCACAATCAAACAAAGAGAATATAGAAAAAGTGGCGCAAGAGTGTTGGTAAAACACAAGGCTGTACAATCATTCATCCAAGAGGGAACCAGAAAGTTAGCTTTGCTGGGAAGATTGAGGCAAGGAAAACCATGGTGAGGGAAATGCCACTACTGTTAAAATTCAGCTGTAGGAGTACATGAATTTGCCTGCTGTGCTTTCAGAACCTTCTTGCATTTCTTTAGCTTTGTGTCTCTTTTATCTATCACACTGCTTTTAGTTTTAAGAAAACCACTCTTTGCTTTGTAAACATCATTTGAATCTTTCTCCCCTGGCTTGACCTGGTAATCACTATACTGTTTTCTAATTGGAATGAGGTGTTTATTTGGCTTTTCAAAGACCACCCCCCCCCCAACCCCTGCAGCCCCGCCACCTTTCAAGAACTTAATTTTTAAAAACTAGTTCCTTGGTTTTTAGGTATATATTTCTAGTTCTGATGTGTTAAACTAGTCCAATGTGTCTTGAGCTTCCATGCTGGAATGCTGCTTGACTCTCTTCCAAACTGAAGTGCTTAAAAAATGTGAGGCACTACAACTATTTTAAATCTCTCTCTACGCTGCACATGGTGATTTAAAATAATTGAAGCTCTTCAAATTTTTACATGCTCTCAAATTTGGAAGTGATTGGTTCTGAGCATGTGCAGTACACAATGATTTAAGGTTATTAGAGTCTCTCAAATTTATCATGAGTGCTTCAGCTTGTGAGTGATAGGGGAACCTGGACTTTGGCAGCTAAAAATAATTTAAAAATTATCATTACACTCTGATGTTATAGAGGTGATCAGAATTCTGGACACTTGTGTACATTTTAAAGCTCACTGTTAAAATGACTCCTTTTTTAGATGGAAAAGATAGTATTAGCTCACCAGAAGATGCATTTAAATAAACCACCTAAAATGCACCATAACAGAATTTTACTTTCACTGGGGAAATGACATATTCCCCATTGATGACCTGAATAGGAACATGATTTTAAAGCCAAATGCTCAAATTTGGCAAGAAAAAGAACTGTTGTCTTCTAGCCCAATCATAAAAAAGATATGTATTCAGTAAAAATACCTGACACGTTCTGGTGACAACATGTAGAACCTATAGTCTGTCCTCATAAATTATACCATTTTTTGCTTTAAAGGACAAGGGGCTTTTGAACTACTACATAAATGATCACTTCTAATACATGGCTAAATTAGTTTTTTATTTAAATATTCCAAATAAAGTGCTTTTATTAAAGGTTATTAAACTTAAAAATGTGTATTTTATCCTCTCTTAGATGAAATATATGTGTTCATTTCTTAAGCCTTCTGTTTGCTTTGGTGGATGTTGAACCAAGCACAAAGGTACTTACTTATGAAATGTACAAGATAGAATACTCAGATGATTTACTTGGTCACTTGATGGTCACTTAACATTCCTTAGATCTTTTACCAAAGGATATTCTCTGAGCGGGAGCAGGAACTTTTGCTGAGTGCCCTGATGCCAAGATTCTAACATGTAAGGTAGATTTATGGTTCAAAGTTAATATTATATAAGAAGAAATCCAGTCATTAAGAAGTCAGCTAAAATTCTTAACATGTTTTGTTTGTACCTTTGAAAGCCACATGGATGCTCTTTTACTTGATTTAAATGAAAGTGACAAAGGTGAAATTCCAGCACATTTCTCAGTCACTTCCCTTCCTCAGTAAATGTTTTCATTTTGATAAAAATTAGGATAAGTTGATTATGGATTTTATTTTTTTAACCAAAACCTGGAGTTGGATTTTGAAGTATTCTGGCACATGAAAACCATCTGATCTTATAAACTAGCTTTATAAATCTCCATATTTTTAATAGGGCAGAAATTTAACAGGATTAGAAATAGAAAATGCTAATAATAGAAACTATGTTGTATTTGGGATTTCTGTAACCCTGGGGATTTAGGGCTGTGAACTATGTAAAGTTCCACATTTGGCATAGCAGTCAACCTTTGCCCTCCAATTTATTATTAGTTTTTAAAGTTTGAAAAATTTTCTTATGTTTATGTATTTTTAGTCTCCAGTATTACTTTGCTCGTTTGTGCTGAATTTTGACAGGCAGAAAAACAATCTAGGCGAGCTTGTTCAATTATTTGTGGCTGTGCTAAATTAAGAACATGTCAGTGGACTAGTGTTATGCTATTAAATAATTGAATTAATCTTTATTTAGGTCACAGGTAGAATGAGTATAATCTTTGCCGAACACGGAAGAATGCCTGGAAATTGCCTACTCCCAAAACATAGTTACACCAAAATGAAGTTTGTGCTTTTAGCTCTATCAGTTTGGAAGTCCTTGGAAATGGGAAAGATTACTTGGAAAGACTAACCTACTGTTTGTGCTTAAACTCGAAATCTTTCAGGAGAGTTAGTTCAGTAGACCAATTCAAGTAAACATCTTGTATGTATTGATATGACTTTAAAAATAAAGAATGCCATTATTCCGTATTTTAGTATTGCCTGCAGGGATAGCTGTTATAGTTTCTGAAACAATAAGAACATGAGTTACCATTAAAAAAAAATAGCACACAGAATACACAACCCTTGGCCTTGAGAGACTGTTAAGGAGGTTTCTCAGGTTAAAACTCACTGTCCTTTTCAATTGCTTTGCAGTTTTATAGAAAGATCAGCTTAGTAAATCTTTTTCTATCACATATAAAATAGATCCCAGGAAGAACAAAAGGGATAATTAAAAACACCCTGAAACATAAAACTCGAAGCATGATATATGTGTTGTTGTGTAGGTGTAGAAATATTTTTAATTTAAAAATTCTAAGGGAAATGATCAATACATTTGATTTCAAAGCAGTGAAGAGAAAAAGCCACTTCTGTACATCAAAAATAGCAAAATTGAAATACAAACAATAAGTAAGAAATATTTCTATAGATTTCACAGCTGAGTTAATATCTATAATACAAAAATATCTAAATATATATAAAAGAATTAACACCTTAGTAGATAAAGAGGAAGGGGTAAAAAATGGACGGTGAAAATAAAAATAGTTAAATTTATGAAAATAAGATATAATGAAATGGACTGTATTTAATATAAAATGAATAGGTTGAGATTAATATAATTATAAAATTTCTTAATTACGAGCTGTAAACATTTAAAGAAGGCCGTCATTTATTAGGTACATGTTTTTGAGTCTCTGCCAGGTACTATACTAGGTTCTGAGGATATAGCTGTGAGCAAGATGTAGATAGTATACAGCCTGGAGAAGCTTGAATCTCTGGTTGGATTACAGAAAGTTAACAGGCAAATACAGGATGGTGTGATGATCACTTTACACCCAATCCAGACTTGGGGAGTCAGAAAAAGCCTCTCAAGGGAAGGAAGACATGGGTCCAAATGATTAGCATCATCCTTGTCTCTGCTTTTTCCCACAACCCTCATCCAAATCCCTCAGCAGACTTCTCATAACTACTTTTGAGATACACCGAGAGTCTGACCACTTTTGCATTCTTTAGTCCTATTATTCTGCCCAAGCTGCCGTCACCCCTCTCCTGGATTATTGTTATAGCTTCCCACTTGGTCTCCTGCTTCCATTCTCCCAAACTATTCTGTTTTTGACACAGCCACCACTTCTGCCTTCTTTAGTCCTATTATTCTGCCCAAACTGCCCTCACTCTTCTCCTGGAACATTGTTATAGCTTCCCATTTGGTCTCCCTGCTTCCATTCTCCCAAACTATTCTGTTTTTGACACAGCCACCAGGCACTTATAACCTGTGCCTTCTCACAATCCTGCAGAATTTCACAAGAAGACCCAGAGCCTTCTCTGATCTTCTCAACCCTTCATGGTCCACCCCAGGAGCTTGTCTTATCTGAACCATGCTATTATCATCCTCTTTCTTCTCTTCCCCAAATGCACTAACTTATTTTACCACTTCATGAGTTTGTACTTGCTGTCCTCTAGACTAGGAATGCTTTTCTCTCAAATACGTGTATGACATTGCTTACTCACTCTGTCCATGTTTCTGCCCAAAGATTACATCATCAGACGCCTTCCTTGACACCCTGTGTAAAATGGCGGTCCGTGTCTTGCTCTGTGCTTTCACTTTACTTAGCTTTTCCTTATATTATTTATCACGTCTTGACATATTTACTATTCATTATCTGTCCCTAATGTAAGATTATTGAGATCAGGGACTATCTCACTGAGGGTTCAACCAAAGAAACAGAATCAATAGGAGTCTGCCTATGTATGTATATATGTATGTATGTATGTATGTATGTATCTATCTATCTATCTATCTATCTAGGAACTGAATTGTATGATTGAGGAAGCTAGTTAAGCAAGTCTAAAATCCAAAGGGCAGCCCTTCTGAAAGAGAAGATTATGGTCTGGCTGAAACTCACAGGCACAGGCCTATGCTGCTGCCCACAGGCAGAATTTTTTTTCCAGGAAGCTCAGTTTTGCTTTTAAGGCTTTCCGATGAACCACATTGGCCACCCAGATTATCTGAGATGTTTTTTCTTACCTAAATTAAGTGATTATGGATTTTACTTATATCTGCAAACTCCCTTTACATCAGCATCTAAATTAGTGTTAGATCTAGATTAGTGTTGGTTAAATAACTGGAGACTCTATGCTTGCCAAACTGACCCATCAGAAAAACCATCAGATTGGAAAAACTTTATCTGGGAATCAATAGAACCCTAGACACACAGAGGGAATTTAACTTATTCAGAAGCATTTCTGCATAGGTCTCTGCTAGGTGCTCAGAGAATATTTGGGAAAAAGGAAGAGAACTGGAGAGAGTCCCCTCAATGCTTTAGGTGTGAAGGAGGTGATTGGCTGCCAGGAGTAGGGAGATATAAATCTCCTTTCCTGGACACTTTTCTGCTATGAAGAAAAGAACCTGTCAAGGGAAAAGCAGTAAAGCCCCTCTTTCAGGTTCAAGTATTTCTTCTGAGGAGAAGAGGAAGCAAAATTTGTCTGCTTCTTGGGGAGGGGACAGGAAAAGGGAGGGATAGGAGATGATCTCTTAGGAAACAAGCAAAATTCCATTGCTGTTAGAAATGATGAGATAGTGGAAACAAACAAACATAAAACATCCTATCCCCAGGAGAGCAGCAGAAACCCGCCTTGGGCTCAGAATCCAGTATATATAACAATCAGAGATCTGCTACTTTTAGGGGAGAGATGGAAAACTCCCACCCAACTACAGATAAAAGGTGGAGTATTGCTGCCATGAATAGGTGGGGCAGTAATGCTGAGAGGGCCCAGGCATGGGCCTAAGACTGAGGCTGGACTGGGACAAGAGAGAACTTCCTTATCCTCATCACAGCTTGGTGCTGAATAACAAGGGACAAAACAGTTTACTACTGAGGGAGGGAACAAGGGCAGGGAGAGAAACCCATATGTGGTGTAGGTCTTCACCATAGGCTGAAAGTTAATGAGAGAACAGAGTCACCCAAACTCTAGTCACATCTTGACTAGATTGGCCGAAATTCCCCACACTAATCACTTTGTAGCAGAAGGAGGATGCATGCTTCCAAACATAAACCTTATTAACTACACTCTTTACTATTATTCGTGATACAATGTTTGACATTCAATAAAAAAAATTACAGGACACACACAAAAAAGCAAGAAAAAGCAACCCATTGTCAAGAGAGAAAACAATTGACAGAACTGGAATTAGGTATAACACAGATGTTTGAACTATCAGAAAGGGATTTTAAAATAATGACAATATGTCAGAAGCCTTGTAGAAAACATGGAGAATATGCATGAATAGTTGAGAACTTTAGCAGAGAAAATGAAACTATCGAAAATAAGGTGAAATGAGAATGCTAAAAAAAGAGAGCAAAAGAAAACAAAAAAACAAACCAGACACATGGTATTCAAGATGAAAAGTGGCTTTGATGGACTTATCTTTAGACTGGACCTAGCTAAGGGAGGACACACTGAAGTTGAAGAAGGGACAACAGAAGGTATTCAAAATGAAGCATAAAGAGAAAAAGGAATGAATAATAAACTTAGCATCTAAAGTCTGCACAACATCAAGTGGTATAATGTATGTGTAATTGTAATCTTGGAGAACAGAGAAGGAATGAGGAAGGAGGTATATTTGAAAAGATAAGGGCTAAGAATTCTTTTTTAAAAAAGTAAGAGATCAAACCACAAATAGAAAAGCTTAAATAATGCCTAGGAGGTTACATACCAAAACAGAATGAAACTAAACCAAACCACATCCAGACACATTATAGTGAATGTGCCTAAAGCCAAAGAGTAAATCTTGATAGAAGCTAGAGAGAAAAGAAATATTACATTCAGAGGAACAAAGATAAGGATTACACCAGAATATCTGTCAGAAACTATAGAAACCAAAAGCCAATGGATTAACATCTTTAAAGTACTAATTTAAAAACTCCCCACAAAACTGTCAACCCAGAATTTTATACCCAGAGAAGATATCATTCAAAAATGGACGTGAAATAAAGACACTTTCAGATAAGATGAAGTTCAGGAATTTATTGCCAACATGCCAGTACTACCAGAAATGTATAGAAGTTCTCTAAGAGTATGATACCAAATGGAACCTTGTGTCCACACAAAAAAATAACAGAAGCAATGATAGAAACCAAGGTAAATTAAAAGATTTTAAAAATATCTGTTCACTTTAGAAGATAATTGCCTACAGTAATGATTTAAAAATGTATTGTGGATGCATAAGTTATGTAAAAATCAAGTGTCTGACAAATGTAACACAAAGAATGGGAAGGAGGAATTGAAAGTATATTGCTGTAAGTTTCTTACACTAAAAATAAAATGGTATGTTATTACTTAGAAGTAGATAGTGATGAGTTTGAAATTTATATTGATATTCTATGGCAACTCCTAAAAAAGGCATGATAAATAATTTGAGATTAAAGAAAATTATGAAAAATAATTTGCTAATACAAAAAAGCAGGAAGAGAGAGAAAAGGGAAACAAAGAACAATTTGGACAAACAATGCAACTAACAAAATGACACTTTTTAAACTAACCATATCAATAATTACATCAAAAGAAAATCCTCTAAGCACTCCATTAAAAGACATTGTTAAAACAGCAGGACTCAGTTTTATGCTATCTATTAGAAACTCACTTTAATTATAAAGACACAAATAATTTAAAAGTTAAAGAATTGAAAAATACTATGAAAAACCCAATCAAAAGAAAGCTGCAGTGGCTATGATAATATCAGATAAAGTATTTTTCTTTTATTTTGTGGTTTTGAACTTCCGTTTATATCTTTTATTTTATTTTATTTTATTATTATTATACTTTAAGTTTTAGGGTACATGTGCACAATGTGCAGGTTAGTTACATATGTATTCATGTGCCATGCTGGTGTGCTGCACCCATTAACTCATCATTTAGCATTAGGTATATCTCCTAAAGCTATCCCTCCTCCCTCCCCCAACCCCACAACAGTCCCCAGAATGTGATGTTCCCCTTCCTGTATCCATGTGTTATTGTTCAATTCCCACCTATGAGTGAGAATATGCGGTGTTTGGTTTTTTGTTCTTGCGATAGTTTACTGAGAATGATGATTTCCAATTTCATCCATGTCCCTACAAAGGACAGGAACTCATCATTTTTTATGGCTGCATAGTATTCCATGGTGTATATGTGCCACAATGTCTTAATCCAGTCTATCATTGTTGGACATTTGGGTTGGTTCCAAGTCTTTGCTATTGTGAATAGTGCCGCAATAAACATACGTGTGCATGTGTCTTTATAGCAGCATGATTTATAGTCCTTTGGGTATACACCCAGTGATGGGATGGCTGGGTCAAATGGTATTTCTAGTTCTAGATCCCTGAGGAATCGCCACACTGACTTCCACATGGGTTGAACTAGTTTACAGTCCCACCAACAGTGTAAAAGCATTCCTATTTCTCCACATCCTCTCCAGCACCTGTTGTTTCCTGACTTTTTAATGATTGCCATTCTTACTGGTGTGAGATGATATCTCATTGTGGTTTTGATTTGCATTTCTCTGATGGCCAGTGAAGATGAGGATTTTTTCATGTGTCTTTTGGCTGCATAAATGTCTTCTTTTGAGAAGTGTCTGTTCATATCCTTTGCCCACTTTTTGGTGGGGTTGTTTTTTTCTTGTAAATTTGAGTTCATTGTAGATTCTGGATATTAGCCCTTTGTCAGATGAGTAGGTTGTGAAAATTTTCTCCCATTTTGTAGGTTGCCTGTTCATTCTGATGGTAGTTTCTTTTGCTGTGCAGAAGCTCTTTAGTTTAATTAGATCCCATTTGTCAATTTTGGCTTTTGTTGCCATTGCTTTTGGTGTTTTAGACATGAAGTCCTTGCTCATGCCTATGTCCTGAATGGTAATGCCTAGGTTTTCTTCTAGGGTTTTTGTGGTTTTAGGTCTAACATTTAAGTCTTTAATCCATCTTGAATTAATTTTTGTATAAGGTGTAAGGAAGGGATCCAGTTTCAGCTTTCTACATATGGCTAGCCAGTTTTCCCAGCACCATTTATTAAATAGGGAATCCTTTCCCCATTGCTTGTTTTTCTCAGGTTTGTCAAAGAGCAGATAGTTGTAGATATGTGGCGTTATTTCTGAGGGCTCTGTTCTGTTCCATTGGTCTATATCTCTGTTTCGGTACCAGTACCATGCTGTTTTGGTTACTGTAGCCTTGTAGTATAGTTTGAAGTCAGGTAGCATGATGCCTCCAGCTTTGTTCTTTTGGCTTAGGATTGACTTGGCAATGCGGGCTCTTTTTTGGTTCCATATGAACTTTAAAGTAGTTTTTTCCAATTCTGTGAAGAAAGTCCTTGGTAGCTTGATGGGGATGGCATTGAATCTATAAATTACTTTGGGCAGTATGGCCATTTTCATGATATTGATTCTTCCTACCCATGAGCATGGAATGTTCTTCCATTTGTTTGTATCCTCTTTTATTTCCTTGAGCAGTGGTTTGTAGTTCTCTTTGAAGAGGTCCTTCATGTCCCTTGTCAGTTGGATTCCTAGCTATTTTATTCTCTTTGAAGTAATTGTGAATGGGAATTCACTCATGATTTGGCTCTCTGTTTGTCTGTTATTGGTGTATAAGAATGCTTGTGATTTTTGTACATTGATTTTGTATCCTGAGACTTTGCTGAAGTTGCTTATCAGCTTAAGGAGATTTTGGGCTGAGACGACGGGGTTTTCTAGATATACAGTCATGTCATCTGCAAACAGGGACAATTTGACGTCCTCTTTTCCTAATTGAATACCCTTTATTTCCTTCTCCTGCCTAATTGCCCTGGCCAGAACTTCCAACACTATGTTGAATAGGAGTGGTGAGAGAAGGCATCCCTGTCTTGTGCCAGTTTTCAAAGGGAATGCTTCCAGTTTTTGCCCATTCAGTATGATATTGGCTGTGGGTTTGTCATAGATAGCTCTTATTATTTTGAGATATGTCTCATCAATACATGGAGGAAGATCTACCAAGCAAATGGAAAATAAAAAAAGGCAGGGGTTGCAATCCTAGTCTCTGATAAAACAGACTTTAAACCAACAAAGATCAAAAGAGACAAAGAAGGCCATTACATAATGGTAAAGGGATCAATTCAACAAGAAGAGCTAACTATCCTAAATATATATGCACCCAATACAGGAACACCCAGATTCATAAAGCAAGTCCTGAGTGACCTACAAAGAGACTTAGACTCCCACACAATAATAATGGGAGACTTTAACACCCCAATGTCAACATTAGACGGATCAACGAGACAGAACGTTAACAAGGATACCCAGGAATTGAACTCAGCTCTGCACTAAGTGGACCTAATAAGACATCTACAGAACTCTCCACCCCAAATCAACAGAATGTACATTTTTTTCAGCACCACACCACATCTATTCCAAAATTGACCACATAGTTGGAAGTAAAGCTCTCCTCAGCAAATGTGAAAGAACAGAAATTATAACAAACTATCTCTCAGACCACAGTGCAATCAAACTAGAACTCAGGATTAAGAATCTCACTCCAAACCGCTCAACTACGTGGAAACTGAACAACCTGCTCCCAAATGACTACTGGGTACATAACGAAATGAAGGCAGAAATAAAGATGTTCTTTGAAACCAACGAGAACAAAGACACAACATATCAGAATCTCTGGGACACATTCAAAGCAGTGTGTAGAGGGAAATTTATAGCACTAAATGCCCACAAGAGAAAGCAGGAAAGATCCAAAATTGACACCCTAACATAACAATTAAAAGAACTAGAAAAGCAAGAGCAAACACATTCAAAAGCTAGCAGAAGGCAAGAAATAACTAAGATCAGAGCAGAACTGAAGGAAATAGAGACACAAAAAACCCTTCAAAAAATTAATGAATCCAGGAGCTGGTTTTTTGAAAGGATCAACAAAATTGATAGACCACTAGCAAGACTAATAAAGAAGAAAAGACAGAAGAATCAAATAGACGCAATAAAAAATGATAAAGGGGATATCACCACTGATCCCACAGAAATACAAACTACCATCAGAGAATACTACAAACACCTCTATGCAAATAAACTAGAAAATCTAGAAGAAATGGATAAATTCCTCGACACATACACCCTCCCAAGACTAAACCAGGAAGAAGTTGACTCTCTGAATAGACCAGTAACGGGCTCTGAAATTGTGGCAATAATCAATAGCTTACCAACCAAAAAGAGTCCAGGACCAGATGGATTCATAGCCGAATTCTACCAGAGGTACAAGAAGGAACTGGCACCATTCCTTCTGAAACTATTCCAATCAATAGAAAAAGAGGGAATCCTCCCTAACTCATTTTATGAGGCCAGCATCATCCTGATACCAAAGCCGGGCAGAGACACAACCAAAAAAGAGAATTTTAGACCAATATCCTTGATGAACATTGATGCAAAAATCCTCAATAAAATGCTGGCAAACCGAATCCAGCAGCACATCAAAAAGCTTATCCACCATGATCAAGTGGGCTTCATCCCTGGGATGCAAGGCTGGTTCAATATATGCAAATCAATAAATGTAATCCAGCATATAAACAGAACCAAAGACAAAAACCACATGATTACCTCAATAGATGCAGAAAAGGCCTTTGACAAAATTCAACAACACTTCATGCTAAAAACTCTCGATAAATATTTTTCAAGGCAGGGAATATTATCAGGGATTAAAAGAAACATTGTATAATGGTGAAGGGATCAATTCATTAAGAAGACATCACCATTCTTTATATACGTTTACCTAATAGTAGAGCTTCTAAACATATGAAGGAAAAACTGATAGACTGGAAAGGAGAAATAAAAAAATACTCAATTCATTTGGAGATGTCAATACTCTTTCCCCAATAATTGGTAGAAAAATAGGGTATCAATAAAGAGAAGACATTAGGAACACTATCAACCAATTTGGCTTAATAGTCATTTTTGAACGTTGTACCTAATAACAGCAGAATATGCATTATTTACAACTGGATGTATAGACCATATTATGGGCCATAAAACAAATTTTAATCCATTTAAAAGAGCTGAAATTACACAGAGTAGATTCTGTGACCACAGTGGAATTAAACTAGAAATCAGCAAGAGAATGTTAGATAGAACATTCCCCTAGTATTTGAAAATTAAACACCACATGTCTAAATAAATGTCTTAAAGAGGAACTCACAAGGGAAATTAGAAAATATTATGAATTGAATGAAAATTAAAACAGAACATGTCAAAATCTGTGGGACAGAACCAAAGCAGTGATAAGAAGGAAACATGGTTTTTAAAGGCTTGGATTAGAGACTAGGAGAAGTGTCATAACAAAAATGTAAGCTTGACTTAAAGAAACTAGGAAGAGAAGAGCAGATTAAACCTAAAGTTAGCAGAAGAAAGAAAATAATAAAGATAAGAACAGAAAAGTAATAAAGAATGCCAATAAACTGAAGAGCTGGTTTTCTGAAAAGGTGAACAAATGTTATAAACCTGTAGGCAGACTTATCAGGAAATATAGAGACAAGACAAAAATTACCAATAATAGGAATGAGAGAATATCACTATAGATAATTTAGACTTTAAGAGGACAGCAAGGGATATTATGAACAATTTTATGTCAAGAAGTTTGTTAATTTAAATAAAATGATAAAATGTACAAATTTTTCAAAGACGTTAACTGCCAAAGTTTACTTGAGAAGAAAGAGATAATTTTGATGTGTCTGTAACTATTAAATAAATTAAATTTATTGCTAAAACTGCCCCCAAAATAAAATGTCAATTTCTGATAGTTTTGTTGGTGAAGTCTACTGTATTAGTCCATTTTTATTCTGCTATGAAGAAATACCCAAGACTGGGTAATTTACAAAGAAAAAGAGGTTTAATGGACTCAGTTCCACGTGGCTGGGGAGGCCTCATAATCATGGTGGAAGACAAAGGAGGAGCAAAGGCACATCTTACATGGTGGGAGGCAAGATAGAATGTGCAGGGGAACTCCCCTTTATAAAGCATCAGATCTCATGAGACTTAATCACTATCACGAAAACAGCATGGGAAAAACCTGCCTCCATGATTCAATTCAAATACCTCCCACTGTGTCCCTCCCATGACATGTGGGGATTATGGGAGCTGCAGTTCAAGATGAGATTTGGGTGTGGACACAGCCAAACTATCATCTTCTAAACATTTTAGGAAGACATAATACAATGTTTACTTAAAAATTTTGAGAAAATTTAAGAATGGGAAGACTTCCCAACTCATTTTGTGGGGCCAGCATTATCTTTGACAATAATACTTGAAAAGGACGAAACAAGAAAACACACGGCTACAGAATATATCATATATCAACATAAACACAGAAGTCCTTAACAAAACTTGGAAATTAAATCTAGCCACATATAAAAAAGATAATATATCGTGATCCAGTAGGAAGCAAGTTCATTTCACAATTCAAACATCAATCAATTTACCATATCAACAGCCTGAAAAATAGAAACAGTCTGATCATCTCAATAGATACAGATACTTAGATCTCAATAGATACTAAGTTCAACATTTCACACATTATAAAACCCTCAGGAAACTGGGAATAGAATGGCATGTCTTCAATCTCTTAATGGACATCTATGAAAAACTACAGTTAATATAATACCTAATAATGAAAGACTGAATTCTTTACCCTTAAGTTCAGAAATAAGTTAAGGATGCCCATTTTTATTACTCATATTCAACATGGTACTGTAATTCCTAGCCAGTGCAATAAATCAAGTAAAAGAAATAACATGTAGATTAAATAAGAAGAAATACTGTTCAAATAAAAAAACTCAGTTCTCAATTAGTCTACCAAAAACACTCCCAACCATGAAAACTAATCTGTGAGTTTAGCAAGGTGTCAGAATAGAAAAATTTATTGTATTTCTTTATACTCTCAAGAAAAAGTTAGAAATTACAAATTTTAAAAAGCAGTACCATTTACAGTAATGTTGACAACCATGAAAATTTATGGATAAAACTAAAACACATTTATTTGCATGCTGAAAATTACAATACAGGTGAGAAAATTTAAACAAGATAGAAATAAATGGAGAGTTATAGCATGCTCATAGATGGAAGGCTTCATATTGTTATCATGTCATTCTCCCCAACTTGCTCTAATGGCTCAATGCAATCCTAATAAAAACCTTAACAGGAATTTGTATAAAGATAACAGGTTGATTCTAAAATGTATATGAAAAGGTAAAGGACTTAGAATAGTCAAAGCAGTTTTGAATAAGTTATGAATTGAATGAAAATGAAAACAACATATCAGAATTTATGGGACAGAACCAAAGCAGTGATAAGAGGGAAATATGTAGCCTTAAATGCTTGGATTAGAAATCAAGAGACATTTCAAAACAAAAATGTAAGCTTCACCTAAAGGAACTAGGAAAAGAAGAGCAAATCAAACCCAAGTTAACAGAAGAAATAGTAAAGATAAGAACAGAGAAACAATAAAGAAAGTCAATAAACCTAAAAGCTGAATAACTCTTACTTCCTCACTTAAAATCTAACTATAATGCTATAGAAATTAGCAAGTATGGTTTTGTAGAAAAGTCAGACATATAGATCAATTGAACACTATGGAGACTCCAGAAATAGGCTCATATATATATATATATATGACCATATATATGTGTGTGTATGTATATATATACACATATATATATGGTCATATATATATATACACACATATATATATGGTCATATATATATATATATATATATATATATAGTCAATTGTTTGTAGACATAGGTGTCAAGATAATGCAATGGAGAAAGGATAGTCTTTTTAATACATGGCACTGGAACACCCCATAAAGTGCTGGAAATTAATGTTAACCCATTCCTTACCTCATTCATAGAAATTAACTAAACATGATTCTAGACCTAAGAGCATAATCCAAATTTCTAGAAGAAAACATAGAAAAAAAATCTTTGTGATGCTGGGCAAAGTAAATGTATCTTTTGTACATATATATACTATATATATATATGTATATTTTATATTTATAAATGGGGTCTCGCTATGTTGCCCAGGCTGGTCTTGAACTCCTTCCACCTTGGTCTCCCAAAGTGCTTGGGATTACAGACATGAACCACTGCACCCAACCAAATATTTCTTAGACAATACCCACAAGGCAGAAATCATAAAAGCTAAAAACTTTTGCTGTTCAAAAAATGATGTTAAGGCAGAGGTTTAACATTATAAGAAAATGGAAAAATTTTATAAGAAGCTCCAAAGTGGGTATATGTTAAATGGGTATATGTTAAAATGATGTTAAGAAAATGAAAAGACAAGTCACACATTGAGAAAAAGGTACTTGTAAAACTCTTATTTAGTAATGGGTTTGTATCCAGAACTCTCATGTACAAGAACTCTCACAACTCAATAATTTAAAAATCAACCAAATAAAAAAAAACAGGCAAATGATTTGAACAATTCACCAAAGAAGCAATACAGATGGTAAAGGCACATATGAATAGATGTTCAGCATCATTAGTCAATAGGCAAATGCAAAATAAGACCACAGAGATATACCACTATATGCCTATTAAAGAAGGATAAGAGTTAAAAAATATTATACTGATGCTTACAAGGATGTAGAACAATTGGAACTCTAATACATAGCTTGTAGGAATGCAAAATGTTATACCCAATTTGGAGCTTCTTGTAAAATTTTTGCATTTCTTTATAATGTTAAACCTCTGCCTGTTACTTGACTTAGCATTCCCACTCCAAGGTATTTACCCCAAAGAAACAGAAATATATGTTTACACAAAACTCTATGTGAATATTTAGAGTAGCTTCATTCATAACTCTCCCAAACTGTAAACTACCTAAATGTCTATTAACTGCTGAAGTATGAATAAACTGTGGTACAACCATACAAGGAAATATTGCACAGCGAAAAAGAGAACAAACTGCCAATTCATGCAACAACGTGGATGAATCTCAAAAGCATCATGTCCAGTGAAAAAAGCCAGATCCAAAAGCAAACATACTGTATTATTACACTAACATAATATTCAGGAAAGAAAAATCTGTTGAGACAAATATCACTGAGGGGTATGCTTGGGGTTGGGAACAGAGGAAGACGTTGATTATGAAGGAGTCACAAGGAAACTTATGGGGTAGTGGAAATATTTTATATTTTCAATTCTGTTATAGTTAACATAAGTGTAACTCATAAAAGTTACACCTGAAAACCTTGTTGAAAAACACAACACAGTTGCAAATTTTAAAACCACATGAACCTAAGCAAATTTTAAGGCACTGTCATATCTACAATAACATCTCTTCTCTCTCTTCTCTTCCTTGAAATTCAGATGGTAATGAACTGCCAGTTTTGTAAGAGACAACTTTAGTATGCCTTTCTGATAGATGTTGACACATAGAGAAATCCATATTTTCCATTTAAATTTTTTGGAGGACAATCACACTGGTTTCTGAAACACTGACAGAACTAGGGGTTTAGCTGTGTGCATTTCAGGTAAAAGTAAAGATCTGTGTACTAACTGTTGAAGGATTGGTCCACCCACAAAATGGGAGCTCAGAGCTCTCCAACAATAAAGATTAGCTTGAACTTGACTTTTTAGTAGGCTGTTTTCTGTATGTGGTTCACAGCCTACTTTCATGAACATAAAGAATTTAGTGATAGCAGAAAAGCAACAGTATCTGTTATCTTTATAAGAAATACATAAAACAGCAAGAATACCTGGAGTTCAAGCAAAAACTAATCAATTTTAGAAACTTAGTTTTCTTCAATTGTCAGTGTCCAGATGTCCTTGAAATTGCATCTGTTTGGTTCATTCTGCCAACTTCTCACTTTCTTTGCAGCCATTGATTTGAAAGGGGTAACAAGAGAACAGAAAATAATGTGCATTTTTGCAAGTGACAATTAAAAGAATTCATCAAATGGGACCCCATAATTCAGTTCTTTCTACTGGAGTATACCTGTTAGAGTCAGCAAAAGAGGATCATTACAATCACTTCTGGCCAAGATGGGAAATTAAAAAAAACCCACATTTTGTTAATCTATAGACTATTAATAATAAAACTCTATTATTTCTTGTCAGGTGCTTCATTCACATTATCTTATTTCTCACAACTACTCTACATAGTAGGTATTTCTAGCCTGTTTTACAGATGAGGAAATAAAGACTTCAAAGGGATGATGTGACTTTTAACTGAATCCACAATTTATGATTTTTTCCATTATATAATGCTTTGATCACTCCCTGTTAGTTGACTATGTTGACCTTTGACACTCTAGTGACATGTCCTGCTCCACTGGCTTTGGTGACTGCTAGCATACCATCCCAGTTCCTAATCACCTTATGCTTGTAATTCTACAATAACACCCTAGTTCATTATCCTTCTTCAGGTGTTTCTTTACTGTAATCTGTTCCACATACTTGTACCTCTACACTATTCTAAAACATCATTCCATCATAACATTTCTGAACTCAAAACGTGTCATCTTCTTCTGTTACCTTATTTCGTACCTTTTCTACTCAGCTTTCTTTTCTGTAATTTAAGCTTTTATTTTAGATTCAGGGGGTACATGTGCAACTTTGCTACATGAGTATATTGCATGGTGCTGAGATTAGGGGTATAAGTGATTCTATCAGGTGGTGAGTATAACACCCAATAGGTCGTTTTTCAGTCCTTGCTCTCCTCTCTCTCTTCTCCCTCTAGTTGTCCCAAGTATCTGTTGTGCCCATCTTTATGTCCCTGTGTACCCAGTGTTTAGCTCCCACTTGTAAGTGAGAACACATGGTATTTGGTTTTCTGTTTCTGCATTAATTCGCTTAGGATAATGGCCTCTAGCTGCATCCATGTTGTTGCAAGGGACATGATTTCATTTTTTAAGTGGCTACATAGTATTCCATGGTGTATGTGTACTACTACTACATTTTCTCTGTCCAGTCTACTGTTAATGGCTACCTAGGTTGACTTCATATCTTTGCTATTGTGAATAGTGCTCTGATGATCATATGTGTGCATATACCTTTTTAGTAGAAGGACTTTATTTTCCTTTGGTTATATACCCAGTAATGGGATTGCTAGGTCAAATGGTAGTTCTGTTTTAAGTTCTTTGATAAATCTGGCAACTACTTTCCTCAGTGGCTGAACTAATTTACATTCCCACCAACAGCGAGTAATCCACTCAGCTTCAAAGACCTTATATAGTCTGCTTACAATTTATTCATCCTTATATCTCACAGATTCCCCAAAAGCACCCTTCACCCTGGTCAGGTTAATCTCTCTCCCCACAGCAAGCTCAATCTTGTGCTTTGATTCTTGTCTTCACGCTTTGTCCTGTGTCTTATTTTCTTTTTCATCTTTTTGCCTCTCCAAATCCTACCCATCTCTCAAGGCCTACTCTTCTTGCTGTACATCTTCCTAATCCCACTTGCACTGACCCTTTACTTTATCAACTACAAATGCATTTAGTATTTGTTTTGGGATTTGACAGTTAGTTGTTTTAAAATATTTTAATGGTGTCAGATTAGGTAAAATGCCAAATTATTTCTAAGGGTTACCCCAAACAATTATTATTGCAGACATACCTTCTGACCTACAAAATGCTTTTTGTGCATGGAAAATTTGATATCCAAGTGTGTTCTAAGTGAAGGTTTGTATTACTGGTCTTTTGTCCTGGGAAGTTATTATATTTTATTTGGTTATTGTTTTTTAAATCAGTTTTTGCTGGGTAAACTCTTTGGACCCCATGTTCACGAAAAGAATTCCTGCAGTCACAAGCATTTTGTAGAATGATTGGCACAGAAGTAGGCAAGAGTCCGTGGCCTTTTGTTTCTGTATCACTGTTTTTAAACTCCTGAAACTATTTTCTAATAATTAAAGATTATTCTAGCAGGATAGGTACATTTAAAATCATTTGGAACACTAGAGAAAGAATTTAACTTTGATTGTAAGTCCGAAGTTCAAAGTCATTTCTGTCATACTGACTATTTCTAAGGGCAAGTCAACTCATAAGAAAAACCATATCTTTATATTAAGATGCTTTTGCTATGATCATTTATTCCTGCAACTCCTGTATTCCCAGGATTTCCCAGTACCTAAGGACATTGTGGATGCAGTCCATGGTTGATCCCAGAGTTCTTTCTTGAATCATAGTGACACTAGATCTGAGGAATGTATACCCACCAGGCTCTAGTAATGAACAGTTTATTAATCCAAAAGGAAGATGTGCCAACACACCCACGTTTTAAGCTCATTAAGAATCTCCAGTTATTTTACAAACGGTTTGTTTTCAATAAAATCCCAAATGCTTTCTATCTCAAGTATTTCTCCTCCCTTAATTATTTTTAAATGATGTCAAGTAAATTTTATCCATATGTACTTGCTTTCAATATATTTATTGGGTCAATTATTATTTGTAAAGTTCATATAATATTGTCCCTTTTCAAAAGCAGGGCCCCAAATATGCTTTTAAAATGTATTTTCCCCTGTTAAATGGGAAGTTAATTTCTATTCGGGGTAATCTCCCTTGTAAACCAAAGTTTGGGTTATAGTCAAAACTAGCACGTCTGAATTAGCTTTGAGTTTCTTCTTTATTCCTCTGTGTTCCTCTGTGTCACTTCCATCTGGATATATATAAGTATAAAACTAGAAACATGTTCAGATTAGGAATGGCCTTAAGTAACCCACTCCTGATTATTTCACTCTTTCACAGACCAGTTACGAGGTCAATTACAACTGGAGTAAACATTCTCCTAATGTACTCCTTCTATTGTCCTTATTCCTGTGCCTTTAAGTTCCCTGAAAATCCCTATGCACAGTTAGGCCAATATATTGTATAGAATGCATGAGAATGTAAGTAAATTATTTAAAGTTGTTACTCTAGACTTGGAACTCTAAAATATTCTTTTATTTGAACTGTTAAACTATATCTATTAAGTAGTTATTGTGTGAAATGTAAAAAGGAAGAGGTTTTTACTGTGAAATATGTCTATTTAAAATTATAAATTTATTTAAATATGTCAAAGGAGAAAAAGTTAAGTAGTTCATGTTCATGATAGATAAGGCTTAGTTATCCACTTAAATTATTCTAGGTAAATGAAATCATTTTTATCTTTTTCATCTTCTAAATATTGAAAATGCATTTTTCTTTTGACATTTATATTAATATAATAAAAGGCCTGAAATTATATGTGTAGTGGTTTTTGCGTTTCAAGATTGTGGAACTTGTTAAACTTGGTCAAAACTTGCTCTTTAAGCTCAAAACTATCTCAGAAGACAACTGACAGCTGACTAGTGGCCTATAGGGAGACCTTTTATTTAGAACTTTTCCAAGGAAGAGAGCATCCCAGACGTTTTTGCCATGAATGACTAGTGACCTGGTACTATAGAAAATTAGAGAATATCTAAAGGTGCTAAATATGATGATGGGTCACTAAAGGTATATCTGATTTTGAAATTGCAATTTGATTTCTGCCTGCACTGAGGAAGGGCTTTGCATAAAGATTTTGTTATGCCAAAATTTCAAAATATATTCTAAATATCTATACACAAATTATACAGATATTTAGATTGGTGAAATCATTATAACCTACTAGGTAAATAGCATTACTTAGAATATCCAATTTGTATTTTAAAGGCAGATTCTAATATTCCAAAATAAAATATGTAAGTATATTTTAAGTACAAACAATTGGATCAATAATATGTTCCAAAGTCCTTGATGAGTATTTGTATGATCTGGATTTCAAAAAGTCCACAAATAAGTATTTACACATCTTTAGAACCTTTACAGTCTATCATCCCATCTTCTTTACACTTCTATGAGGAATTTCTTCCATTAAAAAAAATCTGTTATAAAAGGAAATTAACAACTTCTAAATAATACTCTTAGAGAAACCTCCAAAGCTGGGAAACTAAAAGTGAAGGCTAACACTTAATTCCTCACTTTTTCTGCTTATTACTATGTGTTGGAGGGATCTCAGATCAGTATGGTACAAGCCATATGTGCTGTAATAACGAGATACAATGGAACAAGTTGTGTATGGATTGTGTCAGCTTGCCATCTCCCCTCCCCAGATTCCTCCCTTTCCTCCATTTAGTGCAAACACAGAAGGAAAAGTGCTTCTGAGGTGTATATCTTTTGTATTTTCTGGTGCATTACAATCCCAGTTGCCATAGTCATAGTATCAGATGACTTAAAAAGCTCTGCCTACAAAATAAAATACAGCTCATTCATCTGAGGAGTTAGCATGCGATTGCATTACCTGGTTAAACATGTTCAGCTGAAATATTAATTTTATGTCTTGTTAAGTACTGGATTCATGGCTGGAAGTGAAAATGCATGCAATGTAAAAATATGCTGGAAAACAGTTGTAAAACCATCATTAGGTCTCAGTATTGCATGACTTCTTGTGAGACAGAGTGACACATTTCTTAAAACAGGATCAGCTGTCATTTTCACAAGTTTATCCAAATAGTTTATATGGTAAATTATATATTCTAAAAATGTAGGTGACAGAAGGTAAGATAATTATATACCTGAGCCTAATATCTCAGAGAAATGAATATTATAATGGACTATTGGTCAGAGTTGGAGAAATCTTTTCTGACATGGAAAAAGCGTAATAACCATTAGAGTTTATTTTATATCAAGAAATCATGGCTTCAGTTTATTAGTACTTATACAGCTTTACTGTATGGTAGCTCTGCCATAGAAAGTTTAAGAGGTCTATGAAGGTGAGTGTATAAGAAAATAATAATTATTATTTGTGGTGGTTTATTTTATTGGTACGTTCTATATTGTTGCAGGATGTTTTGCATTTATATTTTTAGTTTATTTTGGAATAAATATGAAAACATTTATTAGAGTTATATAAAATAGTCATGATAAATTCACCTTTCCTTTGTAGAAGATCTGTTATGAAAGTTTGTGCAGTCCTATTTTCTACACCAGGAGTACAATTTCTATTTTAATGTTGTTAAAAAATTAAACCTCTTTTATTTGCTGTTGTTGTTTTTCATTTTTTGTTTTGTTTAACCTGAGCAAGAAGTTAGTAATGTTTTTAGAGAGAACACTGTAGCAAGGAAGCAAAAATTTAAGTCAACTGACTACTTTAGTTTTCTGGACACATTACATTCTAAATTAATACGTTTGCAATTCCAAAAAAGCAAAGTTTCACTTACTGATTATGAGCAACAATGGACTTAACTTATGGAAGTGTTTGTTAATAAGCTTGTTGTTATAAAGCTGGCAATTTTCCCCAAGGGCATTAAATATATAAAGTTTGGCATTATTGGATTGAAAGAAAGTTAGAAATACATTTCTACCTCACAGATAAAAATAATAAAAACATACTTGAGAGGGTCATTACATTTTAATGATAGTAATTGCACACATCACCTTCATCTCTGAATTTTAAAGGGGACAGAAATATTTACTTTTTAGGCTATTATGAGGATTACACTGACACTTAGTCCATGTGTCAAGCAAAGCTCATTGAGTATTAGCTAATATCACCATTATCGTAAGCATTATCATTGTCCCTATCTTCACTTTAATTGTTATCAACGTCATTAGCCTCATTGTTTATGAATGTCAGGGTCTATGGTCATCTAAGTAGTAGTTCTTTGGCTGATCAATATTTTCAGTGAGTATCTACATTTATTAAGAGTTTCCAGAATATGCCATTAATTAATTAATTCATTCATTCTACTGTTGATTTAACACCTATAATAAACTGAAGCAGGAATACCATGGTGAGTAAAATAGACCCTTCAGTGGAACTTATTGCTTGGGTACACAAATCTGATGACTGCATAGATAACTTTCATATTATAACTGTAATAAGTGCCACAAATTAGAGGTACAGGGAGTTATGAGATCATGTTATGGGGAATTCGGCCTAGTCAGAAAATTCACAGAAGGCTTCTCTGAGGAAGTGACATTGGAGGTGAGATTAGGAAGAACTGATAGAGGCAGGAGGGAAAAACTGTTCAACAGAGGGAGCATCATGTGAAGCAAGAGGGAACATGGCATGTTAGAGGAACTAAAAAAAAGGCAGGCATGGCAGAAGCAGACAGTAGGAGAGGAAACATGCAGGAGACATACTAATGAAGTGTGTAGAGGAGAAACCATGAAGAACCTTGGTCTTCATCTAAGACCCAGACTGCTGAAGTGTTTTATGCACTGGGTGATATTAGCGCATTTATTTATTTATTTACTTATTTACTTACTTTACTGTGGTTTTAGTGGGGCTTTAGTTTGGATGTTGCAAGTTTCGAAGTGAAAAGCTCAATTTTGAGACTATTTTAATGGTCCGTATACGATAAAATAGTAGCTTGAATGAGGGTAGTGACATCAGAGATGAACTGAAATGGATGAATTCAGTGAAAAATTGGGGGAAATCTTATAGGAGTTTCTGATAGATTGATTAAGTAGGGAAAAACTGGTGAAGAGAATGGTTAAAAATGGCTCCGACATTTCTTGCTTGCACGACTGGGTCAATGTGGTGCCATCAGGAAGCATTTGGAGAAAACCAAATTCAGGATTGAGAAAATGAGATCAGTTCTGCATATCTTAAACATGTAATTCTGTAAGATAGCCAAGTGAAAATTTCAAGGCAGTTGGTGACCTGAAATGGGAGGTCTGGACTGAACAGTAAAGTTTGTGATTTATCTTTTTAAAAATTGCAAGAGGTTTGAAGAGATTGTCTAGGAAGAGAATATATAGTAAAAAGAGAAAGTGATGTAACTTTGACACTAATGCCCAGGGAGAAGAGAATCAGCCAGCAAAGAGTGGCCAGAGTAGAAGGGAAACCAAGAAAGTGACATGTTAGGGAATCCAAGGGAAGTGAATGTTTCAAGAAGAGAATAGTAAAAAGTTGCCTACGGTGTTTTTAGAGGCCAAGTAAGATGAGGACTAAAAATGTGCCAATTATATTTAGTGTCATTTTTCTCATTGGTAACCTCAGTGGAAACTGCTTCCACATACTATGTGTGTTTGTGTGTGTGTTGGGGAGGGGAAGAGGGGCTGCAAAAGACAGACTGGGCTGGGCTGATGGCTGAGGAGAGTGAGGTGAGAAGAAAGAAATTACTATTTTATACAATGGTTTAGAGAAATTTAGAGCTGCCTTCAACGTGTATAAGGTTTTGTTTCTTTACTGTTGAGATTTAAAAAAAAATTTGAGTTGGAATTTGATTAGTTTTTCTCCCTCTTTTCAAAGACTTTCCTATTGTGAAGCCTACTGTAATAATTTACACTTTAATATTACACTGTAATATTATACTGTAATAATTTGGCAGGATTTTCATTTTTTAAAATTGTGATTGTCTCTAATAATAGATGTCTCTAGGGTTGCCACTGTACTGGCAATGTAATGACTGGCCCAGGGTAATGACTTGGAATTGGTCAAATCAATTACAGTATCTTTACTGGGTACTTTCGTTTAGACACACACAAGAGACTTTCTTACATGTTGATATAGTTTTTATATTTTGCAAAAATCAAACAACAAACAAAAATTATAGAAACACTTGAAATGAATGATGAATGTTTCTTAAAACTTCTATAACCTATTTTTTTTTCAAATTTTGGGCTTTATGAAATTGAGATTTCTATATTTTCAAGTTCATAACACATTTCTCCTCCTAAACTGAGTCGTTGTTTTTCAAGAGACATTTAATTTACAAATAGGTTTCTCCCTTGACTAAATAGAAACCTAGGTTGTATAAACAATTCATGTTCTTGTTTAAAAGTAATTAATGTTCTGCTTCTGGTCTACCAGGCCTACAAGAGGAATAAAATACAAGAACAATGATTTGCTGCTCAAACTTCTGTGGTGCCCAGAGCAAACAGAATGGCAGAGTTTAAACTTAAGAGTAGAACCCATTTTTGAATGGGTTCTCTCCAGCTCCTTCCCCTCCCTGGCAGTGCTAAAATATGATGATGCAGTCTCCAACACTGTTAAATCAGCAGGGATAATCTGTAGCTAATGGTTAAGCTTTCTTCTTCTACATTTTGCCTAAGTAAATGGGTTGTACTGTCAGTTCTAATGAGTTTGGAAAAGACAGGCAAGCTCTTAGTCCTCTCATGAAGTGTTATGTTAGATCTCACCATATGAAACAAATATCTTGATCTGTACTTCAAACCGTGGCAATGCATGCTTGCACAATTCCAGCAGAACACCAAAATGTCCCACATATTGTGGCAAATTTCCCATAATGTCCTGCAAATTGCAACAGAGCCATGGGAAAAGTAGGAGGAAATTATCTTCTTGCATAGGGATAGCTCATGTGGGAAGGCTAATCCACAGGTTCCACAAGAATGGAGGAATACATCTGGTACATTTTTGAAGCACATCACGGAATGGTTATTTTGTATCAGTGTTACACATTGGGAGAAGTATTTGGAACAAATGAATTTCTAATAGATGACTCTAGATTATGTGTTTATACATTGCACCTTTTTGCTATTAAAAAAGTTGCTTCCCAAAAGAATGGATATGGCCTCTGCAATACAGAAATATGGTCATTTTTTCCAAACTTTAGGTTCTTAAAGCAATTAGCATTGACATCACAAGTAGATGGCAAGCAAGCCCTGAATGCATCAGCTTTTAAAAGGGCATTTCCCAACAACTTAATTGGAAAGTATTAGTGTAAATTAAAGCATGTGGAGAGGCAGTATGTTTACACTTTCTTCCAAGGCAATAGAGAGTCAAGTATGCTAGCGAGTAAGTGAATTTTCTATGGAATTTTATTATTCCTCCGTATACTTCTTTCATACCAGGTGGAAATCAGGTTTCTACGAGTAGTTTTATTTCTATGCCTCTATAAGAACTTTATCATTTTACAAGTAGAATAAATATGATAAGTAATCATTTATCCTTTTTGTGCTTTTCCTTCTCAACAAGGGCAACTGCTCTCCACTGAACATTTTACCCTCCCAAGCTGAGTTTGACATAATTACCACACTGGAGCTAAGATTCATAAGCTGATTGCCAATGTCAATGGAAATGAAAGCTTTCATGAAAAACAAAACCTGTTAAGTATACTCAAGGCTCAGCGTCAGTCCCACTCATGAGTAATTAAAATATCAATTTATGATGCATTTGTCTTTTACTGGTTAATCTGGAAATCCTGTGGATTTTTTTTTTCTTCAGACATAGATGCTTGAAGGAGAATAAATTCCAAGGACAGTTAATACAGCTTCAAACTTTGGATCAGAATCCAATTCCAGAAATAATACTTTGGAGTACCTACTATGTGTGAGATAGTCTAAATTAAACTGAAATCATTTTACAGTATTTTAGATTTTCTTAGTCCTAAGTAAACAGGAATCTTTGCAATTTACACTGGTTGAATTTTTGTTGATTTTTTTTAACTGTATCTGGGAATATGGTTCAAAGTTTTCCTTAAAGGGGGTAAAAAGCTAGTTTCTTTCATCCTAGGCTGTGTGCTGTTAACTGTCTACTTACATTGCCTATTTATTCTCTGCATCAACACTATGGGTAGACATTATTATCTTCATTTTAAAGAAGAACCTCAAAAACATGGAGTGACTTGTCCAAAGCCACACAGTCATTCAGTAATAGAATGGGGTACACAGGAAAGTGCAGACAGGGTCTGTACAATACCTGGTTAGGAAGGAAATAGACTGTACTCAAAGAAATTCATGACCTTGCCAGGTTTTACCAGTAGGAGATTATGTAGCACATATAAGTAGCTTCAAAAAGTATTGAGTCAAGGAGGAAAAATATAAGATTATATTGGGATAAATTTATCTATATGTTGCATTTACTTGAGTTTTAGATATAATGTGTTGGGTCAACCATCTGGGAATGATGTAAAAATAGTGAGTAGAAGACTAGACTCAATGGTCATCTAGAGTCAATGATGAATAAATGCTGGAGCCTCCCTGGAATATTTTAGTGAAAGAAGTCCTAAGATCAGAGAAATATAAACGTTGGGATGCATCTATTACATATAATTCATTCAGCCACCCACTACACATGTCCCTGAGAAGAAACTCCCTTCACCTGAGCGTTCAGAAATGTATTGGTTGGGAAAAACAACAGCATTTGCAATGGCTGTTCTTTGCATGCTGAGATGATAGTGGGAGATAATGCATTGGCACTGGAGTCCTAGATTTCAATGGAATAATGGGATCACAGAGTGGTAGAGGCCACATGTCACTGCTTAACCAGCAGAAACAAGATGAGTGCAATTATCTTAATAAGCTGCAATGATGGAGTGGTAATCAGAGTGTTTGACCCACAGGGACTTGTGGCAATGACTCATTGATCATGGAATCCCTACAGATGAAAATGGATGTGCAGTTTAGTGAGGTGTTGCTTCTCATGTGTGGAAAAAGTCTATGTTTAGTGGGCAGAAATCTGACTTGAGTTGCCAAAGTGAGCATTAACGGCCTCATATTCAATTCCTAGACCTAATCCAACTCACAGATCCAGAGTCCCTTATTGAGAGTGGGGCAGCAGATCCCTTGAGGAAGTAACCTGCAATACTGATATAAGGATGTATGGTGAATCTGCCTCTGTATTTTCTTTACTCTGGGAAGTGGGAGTGCTATACTACAACATGTGGCATATGCTTAAATGTTTCAATGAATATGTGGTGCTGTCTTTCTCATAGCCAAAATGTGTGCTTCCAGGAGCCAAGGAGCAGAAGTGGAAATGGTTTTTCTCTCTCTCTCTCTCTCATACCTAATAAAGTCATTTGAAAAATTTTTGTTCATGATCCATAAACTTGAGCTAGGTAGCTTTGGAAGTCCCAATCCTTATGAAATAAATACTTCTTCCAGGCACCACAGTCATGGTTTCGTTAAGTTAGGAAAAGATTTCTCACTGGCATTTTGGCAAAGAGTGTTCACTTTAGTATCAGGGAAGATTGGTCCCGGTTACCCAGAGAAAATCAGGTTGCTGCTTCACAAGAGAGGGAAAAGAGCATCATGTCTGCAACTTAGATGATTCACTGGGATACTTCATGATCCTTCCATGTCCAATAATACTGTTCAATGGGAAATTGTGGCAATTCAGTAAAGAAAACAATACTAAGAACACAGATCATGTCGGAGTTAAGGGTTGGGTCCTCCATCAGGAAAATTCTGGAGTAGTCCAGTTGCTGGCAGAAGGAACAATGGTGGCAAATGAAGGAAGCCGTGATTATCAACTTTGTCACAAGGCTCTGACAGCAGCTATATTTTTTACAATTTATTTTTTAGTTTTTAGTTTTTAAAATTTAATTTAATTTAATTTTAAGTTCCAGGATACACTTGCAGGACGTGCAGGTGTGTTACATGGGTAGATGTATGCCTTGGTGGTTTGCTGCACCTATCAACCCGTCACTTAGGTATTAAGCCCTGCATGCATTAGCTATTTATCCTGGTGCTCTCCCTCTCCCCACAACCCTCCCACCCTGACAGGACCCAGTGTGTGTTGTTCCCCTCCCTGTGTCCATGTCTTCTCATTGTTCAGTTCCCACTTGTAAGTGAGAATATGCAGTGTTTGGTTTTCTGTTCTTGCATTAGTTTGCTGAGGATAATGGCTTCCAGCTCCATCCATGTCCCTGCAAAGGATGTGATCTCATTCCTTTTTATGGCTGGATAGTATTCCATGTGTATGTGTACCACATTTTCTTTATCCAGTCTATCATTGTTGGGCATTTGGGTTGATTCCATGTCTTTGCTATTGTGAATAGTGCCAGCAGCTATATTTTATATTAATTATTTATTTATCCCCAACTTTTTCCTCTACTGCTATATAAGTTTTAGGTTTTCGTTGGGCATATGGCTGAATTGACATAATCCTCTAATAGTATGGCAATAGATAGGACTTTGTGTGTGGGTCCCCTATGTTAATGAAATGTTTTTCATTGGCACAAAGGACAATAGTGGATGGTGAAGGTCAAACAAGAAGACCTATCCAGTAGGATATTATTTGTTTGTCCCTTCATACTCGCTCTTCACCCTTTTTCACCCGCCTTTGTGTCCCAGAAGGCTAAACTCAGTGGGTTGCATGAATAAGGCTCACTCTCTTGCTATGTGACTTCTGGTTGGATTCAGCCAATTTATGGCCAGGAGGAGAGAGGCTGGGAAAATATTCACTTGCCCTGTTCCTTCCTTGCTGATAGTGAACAATGGATATATTCCTCTCTACGGTGTCATGTAGAGGGAGAACTTCTCTTAAAGCAATTGTTCTTTTGGAATTCTAGTAGCCACTTCTTTCTTTTAACGATTTAGTCTCAGGGCTTTGGACTATTATGACTCTACAAATGTTTCTCTATCCTTTGTGGGAAACTTGCTCATATATTTGTAAATAATCCCTGTCAAACTCTCTTCAGTTACTCTTTGTAATGTAACTGATGCATACAACTAGAATCAATCTTAATTAAACTTTTCAGAATTTTTCTGGTAAAGGGTACACATAATAAAGTTCTCCAAATATGCTGATGATAGGAACTTTTTTATTTTATTTAATTTTATTTGAGACAGAGTCTTGCTCTGTCACCCAGGCTAGAGTGCAGTGGTGTGATCTTGGCTCACTGCAAGCTCTGCCTCCTGGCTTCACGCCATTCTCCTGCCTCAGCCTCCCAAGTAGCTGGGACTACAGGTGCTTGCCAGCATGCCTGGCTAATTTTTTGTATTTTTAGTAGAGATGGGGTTTCACTGTGTTAGCCAGGACGGTCTCAATCTCCTGATCTCGTGATCCGCCTGCCTCGGACTCCCAAAGTGCTGGGATTACAGTTGTGAGCCACCACACCTAGCCGATAGGAACCTTTTAAACTATAGCAGGCTGACTAATGGCCCCCCCAAAGATGTTCACATCCTAATTATTGGAACCTGTGAATATGTTACATTATATGCAAAGGAAGGATGATTGAGTTAAAAATCTTGAGACAGGGATATTATCTTGGAATATCTGGTGGACCCAATGTAATCACGAGGTTTCTTGTAGAAAGAAGGCAGAAGGGAAGAAAAGATGAGTCTGTGGAAGCAGAAATTAGGGTGATGTACTTTGAAGATGGAGGTACGGCCCATGAATCAAGGAGTGCAGGCAGCCTCTAGAAGTGAGAAAAAGAAAGGAAATGGGGTTCCCCCTGGAGCTTCCAGAAGGAACCAACCAACCCTGATGACATTTTGATTTTAGCCCAGTGAGGCTGATTTTGGACTTCTGACCTCCAGAACTTTAAGATAACAAATTGGCATTATGTGAAGCCATTAAGGGTGTAGCAGTTTGTTACAGGAGCAGTAGGACCACACAATGGCAAAATGCAAAGCTGTAAAGGAAATGGGTGAGAGGCCTTGCTTGGCTGTTTAAGTTGGCAGAAAAGTGACCAATTAATTTCACTGCCAACAAATACAAGGGTGTACATATCATTTAAAACTACAAAATCTCTACCTTAAAAGATGAAATTTAAGCATTCAGTTATAATTAAGGATAGGAATTGAGAATTGCTCTATTGCCACTTCTCTGAAAGATGAGTGTAAGCTGTCTGTGCTATAAAAAGCTTAAAAAGGCTGCACGCGGTAGCTCATGCCTGTAATCCCAGCACTTTGGGAGGCTGAGGTGGGCAGATCATGAGGTCAGGAGATTGAGACCATCCTGGCTAACATGGTGAAACCCCATCTCTACTAAAAAATACAAAAAAATTAGCTGGGCGTGGTGGCGGGTGCTTGTAGTCCCAGCTACTTGGGAGGCTGAGGCAGGAGAATGGTGTGAACCCAGGAGGTAGAGCTTGTAGTGAGCCAAGATCGCGCCACTGCACTCAAACCTGGGTGATAGAACAAGACTCCGTCTCGGGGAAAAAAAAAAAAAAAAAAAAGCTTAAAAAAAGGGCTGCTTTGATTCATAGAAAATAGTGTGGTCCACTAGGGTAAGGGTGTCCTCTTTTTTGCTTTTTTAATTTTTTATTTATTTTATATTTTTTTAAATCAATCCTTACTTCTCCCAAAAGATTAGTCAGTTTCAGGAAGTCAAAACTGATTCTAAGACAGAACCCTAAGGCCATCCCTGGGCAAATATCTGTCATTTTACTTCTCCCATTTTGCAGCTGTTTTTGCAGTTGGAAACCTTCTTTTCTTCCACAAAACAGACAGCTCCCTGGATTTTGTCTTGGCCTAGGAATATTTAGGTGGGTGGCTAAATCTTGGGACAAATACTCTCACTTTTGCTTTCAGAAAAGAAAGCGGGGCTCTGAACCAGCTGGTGTACTCAGGGGTAAAATCTGAGATGTTAGTATGGGTTTAGAAAAAATTGTAGGTCACTCAGTATGCTTTGTTTATGCCTCTATTTTGCTTTTAACTAGGACAAAGGAGTTTTTTTTACTGGTCCAGTCAACTACAGTTCTGGTTCTGCTTAGGTATTGCGACCAAAATCCAAGTTAATAATGATGGTTAATTTGCCTTACTCTGACATTTTTATTTATACTGATATTTCCACGGGGATTTTGTGGAGTTGAGACGTGGCTTGGCCAAGACAAGATGTATGTATACTGTCTCTTAATACTGTCTCTTGAAAGCCCTCCTCTCCACAACATCTAGAGATGGTATACACAATAAAAGTTTTACTTTATCCTTAGTATCTAACGGGAGTACTATGGACTTGATTCTAGCTTGCCCATTTTAAGAAAGAGATAATGAAAGAGAAACCATACGCACAAACATGGGATAACTTTCAAATTTGCAAATCGAGTCATTTATTGAAAATAGTCCCATAGACGTGAATGGGGCTTTAGTTGGTTTACCACTTAAATATGCTTCTAAGATTAATTCATAATGAATAGGTATTTCTAATCATTATTTCCTTTATATAAAATTATGAGATGTAGATATATAAACATCTAGATACATTTGATAGCTTCTCATTCATATTTAGGTCAAAACTTTTTTTTTCTTTTTCTTTTTTATTTGTTTGAGACAGAGTCTTGCTCTGTTACCCAGGCTGGAGTGCAGTGGCGCGATCTCGGCTCACTGCAAGCTCCACCTCCCGGGTTCACGCCATTCTCCTGCCTCAGCCTCCCAAGTAGCTGGGACTAGAGGCGCCTGCCACCGCACCTGGCTAATTTTTTGTATTTTTAGTAGAGATGGGGTTTCACCGTGTTAGCCAGGATGGTCTCGATCTGCTGACCTCGTGATCTGCCTGCCTCGGCCTCCCAAAGTGCTGGGATTATAGGCGCGAGCCCAGCAAAACTTTTCTTAAAGTTAAAACTCCTCTGCTCTCAGCCTATTGGAATTGAACACAAAAATCTAGGGTGACATTTAATAAATGCAAGCCGCACCCTTGCCCCAAGGTTATGTTTTGCTTTGTTATTCAATTTAGTAACCCCTGATAATTTCTTTCTTTTAGTTTTTGTGGGCACATAGCAGCTCTATATATTTATGGGATTGAGGTATCAAAATAATCACATCAAAATATCAAAATAATCACATCAGGGTAAATGGGGTATCCATTACTTCAAGCATTTATCCTTTTTGTTACAAACAATCCAATTATACTCTTTTACTTATTTTAAAATGTACAATTAAATTATCATTGACTATAGTCACCCTGTTGTACTATCAAATACTAGATCTCATTCTTTCTTTCTGTGTTTTTGTATGCATTAACCATCCCTACTCCCTGCCCTCACTACCCTTCCCAGCCTCTGGTAACCATCCTTCTACTCTCTTATGTTTGTGAGTTCAATTGTTTTCATTTTTAGCTCCCACAAATAAGTGAGAACATGTGAAGCTTGTCTTTCTGTGCCTGGCTTATTTCACTTAACATAATGGCCTCTAGTTCCATTCATGTTGTTGCAAATAACAGGGTGTTGTTCTTTTGTATGGTGGAATAGTACTCCATTGTGTATATGTACCACATTTTCTTTATCTGTTTGTCTGTTGATGGACACTTAGGTTGTTTACAAATCTTGGCTATTGTGAATAGTGCTGCAGTAGACATGGGAGGGCAAATATGTCTTTGATATACTGATTTATTTGGGTATATACCTAGCACTGGGATTACTGGATTGTATAGTGGTTCTATTTTTAGTTTTTTGAGAAACCTCCAAACTATCCTCCATAGTGTTTGTGCTAATTTACATTTCCACCAACAGTGGACAAGGTTTCCCTTTTCTCCACATCCTCACCAGCATTTGTTATTGCCTATCTGTTGGATAAAGACCATTTTAACTGGGGTGAGATGATATCTCACTGTAGTTTTGATTTGCATTTGAAATTTACTTCTCGAAAACTTTTTCAAGGAAGGATTTTCCCACCCCAAACCTCAGGGTTTTCAGCATAAACATTTCATTAAATTTTAGCCTTTTTATTTTTTAAAAACGAAAGTTATATTTCTGCAATACTTGGTGGCGGAAACTATGGTGAAGATTGTGACTTCTACATGTGAACTTAGGAGTACCTTTTCTTCTCCACTTGGTGGCAAAAGTTATGTGAAGAGGAAATGACTTCTACATTTTGGCTTGCTCACAATGGTCTTTTTCCCAGACAAAGGAAACAATTTGTCAAATTTAAAGAAGGTGACTTTGATATGAGAGTGCTGAGGGGAATAGCGTGGTCCCTTTAAATGATGTGGAAGGAGGGGAGAGAAGTGCTGGGTAGAGGAAGGCATAGTTTTTGGCTAGGGCTCCATACCCATGGACCTAGGTGAGGACAGGCACTTCTGCCTTTGCTCCCAAATGTTGCATTTTCCAAGACCACCCTGGCCCATCACACCCTCACCCTCTGCCTATAAAAACCCAAGACCCTAGCAGGCACACACACACAAGTGGCTGGACGTCGTGAGAAACACATCAGTGGAAGAAGACACAAGTGGCTGGTCATCCAGAGCTTGTGGGAGGAAGAGCACGCTGACAGGCACCAACAGACACTGGCGTGCTGGCAGGCTGTCTGTTGGGATGAGGCAGACTTTGGTGGGGCAGTTGGAGGAGAGCCGGAGCCTCCAAGTAGCCCAACTCCAGGGGAAAACCATCTCACTTCTGGCTCCCCCATCAGCAGAGAGCTACTTTCCACTCAATAAAACTTTGCACTCATTCCCAAAGCCCACGTGTGGTCTGATTCTTTTTAGCTGGTTATCACAAGCTGCTAATAGATGGCAAACTAACAGCACACTCTGTAACTCATGCCCACTAGGGCTTCAGAAGCTGTAAACATTCACCCCTAGACACTGACATGGAGTTGGAGCCCCACAGCCTGCCTGTCTGTATGCTTCCTTAGAGGTTTGAGCAGGGGGGCATGGAGGAAGTGAGCCACACCCCCATCACACACCCTGTGAGGGGGACAATGGAACCTTTCCTGTTTCAACTTTATCTCCCTTCAGTCAGGTGTTTGATATTAATGTCTTATTTTCTATTATTTCTCTCTTCTTCTCTCCCTCTTGGATCATTTCTTCCTTTTTTCCTACCTTCCTTCCTTCCTTTGCAGTTTCGTCATCTTTCTTGTTTTTTTCACTCTTTCGTTTTTCTTTTTCACCTCTTTCCTTCTCTCTCTTTCTTCCCTTTCTTTCTTGATTCCTTCCTTTTCTGTCTTCCTTCTTTTCTTTTCATTTTTAGAGGCAGAGTGTCACTTTGCCACCCACCTGGCATGCAGTGGTGTGAACACAGCTTACTGCAGCCTCCACCTCCTGGGCTCAAGCAATCCTCCCACCTCAGCCTCCTGAGTGGCTGGGACTATAGGCAGAAGCCACCATGCCCAGCTAATTTTTGTATTTTTTGTAGAGATTGGGTTTTGCCATGTTGCCCAGGCTGGTCTCAAACTCCTGGGTTCAAGTGATCCATCTGCTTCAGCCTCCCAGAGTGCTGGGACTACAGGCCTGAGACAAAGCACCCAGCCCCTTCTTATTTTTTAGTACTCTTTCTTTATTTCTCTTTCACCTCTCTCCTCTCCTTCTTCCTTTCTTTTCTCTTCTTCCTTTTTTCTTCTTTCCTTTCTCTCTTTCCTTCTTTCTCTCCTTCATTCCATCCCTTTCTTCCTTTCTCTTTTCTTCTTTTCTTTATTCATCTGTTTTTAGCACTTATCCAGACAAGCTTTTTATGTAGACTAATTATAAAGTAACAGTGCTATTTATAAGCTTAATTAAAAAAAAAACCCACTCAAAGATTCCAGTTCTGGGTAAAATGGGGTAAGTACACTCCAATCTGTCATTCTCACTGAATGCATCTATAAAACCTAATCAGAATGATGGAACAGTTATTTGAGGACTCTGAGTAGAATTTGAAGTATCACTGAATGAACAGCACATTTACCATTTTCTGGTGTCTACCCCAGCCTGGGTTCAAGTAGTGCAAAATATGGAAGTAAGCATCAACACAGAGAGACAACTTGGAGAAAAGCCTTTTAGTTCTTGTTCCATGAGCTGTTGCAGGAAGTCAGGGACCCCGAACGGAGGGACCGGCTGAAGCCATGGCAGAAGAACATAAATTGTGAAGATTTCGTGGACATTTATTAGTTCCCCAAATTAATACTTTTATAATATCTTATGCCTGTCTTTACTGCAGTCTCTGAACATAAATTATGAAGATTTCATGGACACTTATTACTTCCCCAATCAATACTCTTGTGATTTCCTATGCCTGTCTTTACTTTAATCTCTTAATCCCGTCATCTTCGTAAGCTGAGGATGAATGTTGCCTCAGGACCCTGTGATGATTGCGTTAACTGCACAAATTGTTTAAACAATATGAAATCTGGACACCTTGAAAAAAGAACAGGATAACCGCGATGTTCAGGGAACAAGGGAGATAAGCTTAAAGTCTGGCTGCCTGTGGGTCGGGCGGAACAGAGCCATACTTCTCTTCTTTCAGAAGCAAATAGGAGAAATATCGCTGAATTCTTTTTCTCAGCAAGGAATGTCACTGAGAAGGAGAATGCATTCCCAAGGGGAGGTCTCTAAAATGGCCGCTTAGGGCCATTTATGGTTGTAGATAAGGGATGAAACAAACCCTGGTCTCCCGTAGGGCTCCCAGGCTTATTAGGATGAGGAAATTCCTGCCTGATAAATTTTGGTCAGACCGGTTGTCTGCTCTCAAACCCTGTCTCCTGATAAGACATTATCAATGACAATGCGTGCCTGAAGTTCATTAGCAATTTTAATTTCATCCTGGTCCTGTGATCTCGCCCTGCTTCCATTTGCCTTGTGATATTTTATTACTGTGTGAAGCATGTGATCTCTGTGACCCACACCCTATTCATACATTCCCCTTTTGAAAATCCCTAATTAAAAACTTGCCGGTTTTGCAGCTTGGGGGGGTATCACGGAACCTGCCTACATGTGACGTCTCCCCTGGACACCCAGCTTTAAAATTTCTCTTTTGTACTCTTTCCCTTTATTTCTCAGACTGGCCAACACTTAGGGAAAATAGAAAAGGACCCATGTTGAATATTGGGGGCTGGTTTCCCCCGATAATGAGCAGTAGTATACAGAACTTCTGGTAGCAACAGTTGTGGCAGCAGGAACCTATAATGTGCTTTAAATTTTGAGAAATAAGGACATCTAATGGTTTTTTTTTTTCTTTCTATGTACTCCTTTTGCTTGGTCCTGGATGCATATGCATTCATGGGAAGTGTGTGTCAGGATAGCATAGCTAAAGACCATGCTTTCTGGGGAACTGAAAAGGAAACCAGAAAGGGAGATAATGGAGGCATAGGAATTTGAGAAACCAATTCCATAAAATTGTTTATAAACTCCTGGATTCACCCTTGAGCTGCAAGTGCATGGATCTAATCCTAAACATATACCATGTATTTTGAGAATGAAACTTTGAGATGGGCTTCAGCCCACTTCCTGGACTACCCACTGGGTGACAAACACACAAGGCAGATGTGAATAGCACTGTAAAGGCATTGAATACTGAAATGTACATCGAAACCACAACCACAGAAGGCTGGTCAGGATGCGGGGATGGAATCCAACTGGGCTGATTGCTAAAGCAAAATATCAACATTTTCTATAGGGTTTAAACAGGACTCATTGTCTCATAAGAAAGTATTCAAAACATCCAGAAGACAATACATAGTTAATTGACAAGCAAGAACCAAGGAAAACCTCAACTCATATTGGTAAAGACAAAAAATAAACTCCGATATTCAAATGTTGGAATTATCTGACAAAGACTTAAAGCAGTTATTGTAAAAATGTTCGAAGTATGCACACTCTTGAAACAAACGTAAAGAAAATCTAAGCAAATAATTAAAAGATATAAAGAAGTATTAAGTGGAAATTCTATAACTAAAAATATAACTTCTACACTCTCCAAAAATAAGCAAACAAAAAGAAAAACTCTAAGCAAACAAACACAACCTTTACTACTGGATGGACGCAGTAGTATATTGGAGATGAAAGAGAAAAGAGTCAATGAATCTGAGGATAAATTAATGGAAGTTAATCCAAAGAACAGAGAAAAAAGAGACAAAATAAACAGCTTTAGAAACTTCTTGGGCTATACCAACAGGTCTAATTTTCATGGCATGGGAGTCCCAGAAGGTCACAATAAGAGTGTAGTACAGAAAAAAAAAAAATGAAGAAATAATAGCTGAAAATTTCTCAAATATGATGAAAGATATAAACCTACAAATTCAAGAAGTTTGGTAGGCCCTAAAAGGATAAACACTTAAATCCCAACTCAGAAATGTCATAATCAAATTACAAACACTAGCAACAAAGAAACAAACCTTAAAAACAACCAGAAAAAAATAAGTTTTTAATAGGATATTCAAATAACTGCAGTTTTCTCACCCAAAATCATGGGGGCCAAGTGGTAAAATATTGAGTCTAAGCAGTTAAAAGTTAAATATGTATTATAATGCCTAGAGCAACCACTAAACACCAAACAAGCAAAACATACAAAGAGTAATAGTTCAAGAAATCAATTTCAGTGAAATACTAAAAAATCAAATAATAATTAAGAAAACAGAAAAAGGACAACTGAGAATTAAAAAAACAGAGGGAAGAAAACAGAAAGCAAATAATATAATGGTAGAACCTAAACCTAAATATATCAATAACAAATGTAAAAGCTCTCATATCACTTAAAAGACAGATTTTCAGAATTAATTAAAAAACGACACAAATATGTGTTGCATATGAAAAACTCATGTCAAATATAATAATATTGGTATGAGAAAAATAAGAGGGTAAAAACAGATACACTATGCAAACACTAATCAAAAGAGAGAAACCAGGAGTTACTATGTTAATGTCACAAAAAGTAGACTTCAGGGCAAAAAAAATTATCTAGAATAAAGAGGCACAGTGCATGATTATAGAGGGGTAAATCAACACAGAAGACACAACCATCTTAAAATGTATCGACAAACAACAGCACTTCAAAAGATAAAATAAAATTGACAGAACTGAAAGAGAGATAGACAGATCCACACTTGTAGTGGAGTCTCCAACACTCCTTTCTTAGAATCAGAAGTAGTGATAGAATCAGCAACACTAATAGAATCAGCAAGGATTTTTATCATGAATTAACTGGATCTAATTGACATAAACAGAGCACTCCCCCAAACAACAGAAGAGCACAGTTTCTCTTCAAGTATAACATGCAAAATTCACAAAGATAGGCATATCCCGTGTCATAAAACAAACTTTAACAAATTTGAACTAATTGAAATCACATGAAGTATGTTCTCTGAAAACAATGGAATTAAATTAGAAAATTAATAACATAAAAATAAGAAAATCTCAACACTTGGAAATTAAACACTACATGCCCATAAAATCTTTATGTTGAAGAGAAAGTCTCAAGAGAAATTTGTAAATATTTTGAACTCAAGGAAAATAAATATATAATGTTGAAATGTGTGGGATGCACTTAATGCAATGCTCAGAGGAAGATTTATAGCATTAAATGCTTATATTGGAAAACAAAGGTTTCAAATCAACAACATGAGTTTCCATCTTAAGAAAATAGAAAAAGTACAAAGTAGACTGAACCAAATAGAAATAAAAAGCAATAAATATAAGAGCACAAATCAATGAAACTGAAAACAGAAAACAGAGAGAAAAATCAATAAAACCAAAAGGCAAAATTATCAAAATGATAAGTAAAATTGATATGGCAGAAAAAGAGGGCAGATACAGTGATCAATATCAAGGATAAAAAATGGGTATCACCCCATTCTCTGTAGATATAAAAAGGATAAAATGGATATTATGAATACATCTATGAATAATACATAATTCAGTAGGTTAGGTGAAATGAACGATTATTCCAAAACCAAAAACCTCTAAAAACTCTTTTAGGGTGAAATAGATAACCTTAATAGTTTAGTAATGATTAAACTTCCTAACCCATTATTGAAATCTTGTGAAAAAGCGATTTCCGGGACTAGATGACCTTAGTGCTAAAATTTACCATACATGTAAAGAAGAAATAAACTCAAGTCTACACCATCTGTTGAAAAGGAGAGAACATTTCCTACATCATTTTATGAGATGAGCATTACTGTGACAAGAAGAAAATACCCCAAAACTTCAGATCAATATCACTCATGAACATAAATGCAGAATCATTAAAATACTAGCAAATTGAATATGGCAATGTATGAAAGAATAGTATAATGTGACCAAGTAGTATTCATCTAATGAGTGAAAGGTTGGCTTAGTATTTGACAATCAATCAATAAAATATAACTGATAGTCTAAAGAATAAAAATTATATAATCATATCTATTAATACAAAAACAAAAAGTATTTAAAAATATTTAATATTCATACATAATGAAAACTCTCAGCAAATTAGGAATTGAAGGAAAGTTCTTCAGCCTGATAAAGGACATCTACAAGCTAATATAATACTTAATAGTGAAAGATAGTAATATACATTTATTAGAATGGCTATATTGACAATATCAAGTGCTGACAAGGAAGTGGAGCAACTGGAATGCTCATACATCACTGATGGCAATACCAAATATGACAGCCATTTTGAAAACAGTTTGGCAGTTTATTGTAAAGCTAAACATGTCCTTATTACATGACCCAGCAATCCCTCTCATGGTATTTTTTTTTTTTTTTTTTTTTTTTAGTAAAGTGAAAACCTGTGTTTTCACAAAACCTGTACGTGAATGTTTATAGCATCTTTAATTACATTGGCCCCAAACTGGAAATAACCCAGTGTTTTTCAGTAAGTGAATGGAAAAGCAAATCATGGTATAACTATACAGTGAAATATTATTCAGTAACACAAAGAAATAAATTATTGATAACAGAACAATTTGGATAATTCTCATAAATATTATGCCATGTTAAAAAATTCAGTCTCAACAGTTTACATATGGTTTGATTCCGTCTACATGACATTCTCAAAAAGCAAAAGAATAATAACAAAGAACAGAACTGTGTGACATTCTCAAAAAGCAAAAGAATAACAAGAACAGAACTGCAGTTATCAGGGATTAGGAGTCAAGGGGAGGGGACTACAAAGAGGAAGCATGGGAGTTTTTTTTAAGAGTTGGAACTGTTCTGTATCCTGATTATGATGGTGTTTACACTAATCTGTTCATGTCTTAATAATCATAGCAATATATATCTCCAAAAAGTCCATTTTAATTTATATTAATTTAAAAAATGAAATAGAGCCAAAAATAAGCACACAATGTAATAGTCTTAAAAATCAAATGATAGATTGATTTTTTCATCAAGTTGCTGAAATCATAGCATTGGTAGGCAACTCTTCAAATGAAAGTAAAATTTTACACAATTTTAAGTGGAACAATAAAAATAAAAAGGGGATTTGACCAAATTGAAAAAAATAATTTATCAAATCCCAGTATATGAGACACAATGGAGTACTATTCCACCATTAAAAAAAAAAAGTTAGAGTTGTTTCCAGAATTCATTGTGCTCTTTGTTAGTGTTTTTGTGTACTTTTGCTACTAAAAAATTTCTTCAGGTTTTCCTTGTGAATCCATTAAACATTTCCATTTTATCTTGCTTAAAGTCTACTATATTTTTGGAAGCATATAAATATACTAGTTAACATATGAAATAAAGCAGTTGGCAGTGTTTCCTTGACTAATTTGTTGTTTTCTATTAAAAAAGAGAAAATGAGCGAAACAATGCAACAAGATATGCAATTACATGACCCTTGTCCTCCTGTCTCTAGCAAAGAAAAATATTAAGTTTTTTGCATTTTATTTTCTGTAAAGGTATTAGGCCTTTGCCTCAAAGGTGTACGGTCAGAATAACAAGACATCCTCTTTTGACTTAGCTCTGACCTTCTCTGCATTCTACTCATCCTTTATGGCAAGTCAGCTAAATACACTGCTGGATATTGTTCCCCTTTAGGAAAATCTTCCTGGAATCCTGTAGTAAACTTTCAGAGGAAAAAGGCAAATAAAGTTAAATTTCCTTGAGGAATGCTGAATATAAAAAAAAAAAGGTAGTATCACTTTTGACTTTTTTTCCAGAAGTTTATCATCAACTGATTATGCTGTCTTGATTTAAATTGTCAATTGTCTTCAATTATTCCTAGTTTGAGCTGAATAGTTTTAACCAGACTCCTTTAAAACAGAAAGAATGCTCTTATCTCGAGAAGAACTAATTCTAATACCCTTTTAGTTTATTGTCTTTATAACTGAATTATCAAAGTAATTAGTGATCATAAGTGATTTGATAGTTTAACATGTGATGTTAATAAAAAATAAGCAGAAATGTGAGAGAATAACTTATCTGCCATTGAGTAGCAATATTTTTGTGCTGTGGTTACAATGTTAAGCAAACTAAAATAAGCAAATCTTCATGCCAGGGTCTTAGTTAATGTCATTTTGCTTGGCTGAGAAAATCTGAAACTTCTCTGAGCAGACATATTTTAAGAGAGCATTAGGACATGCATATTTTAGGATGCTAATAGAGCCTCTCACCCTTTTTGGTTTTAGCTGCCAGAAATTATGATTCATAGTTCTTGATAGCATAGAATAGAAAACATTGTAAAGGGAAAGAAATTCTAACAGATTGCTCAGGAATGATTTCGGAGTGTCAGTTAATCAAACATTTCTCTTTCATCCCTTTAGGAAAATGCACACTTCTGTTTTGAAAAATGGATCTAGAAAAATCTTTACTTTTGCTTTGGAATGGCCCACAATTATTGATGAACTCTTACTGGTATTAGAAAACTGATTGGTGAAAGAATATATAGCATAATAATAACTTATAACAGCAAAAATGACACAGCTGAAAAGTTGCCTGTGCAGAATGTTTCAAAAGAACAAAGGATGTGCTTTGTCATTGCTGTTTTTAAGATTCTGAAGAATATAGTGATATTATTGTATTGTATTACTCTATTTGTGCTATTGTTCTGGAAAGAAAGTTTAGCCACTTAAAGAAGTACCTTTAATAGATTTTTAAAAATTATTAGAACATAGAATTTTAAAATTCACGGTAACATTCTGAAGCAGTTGTATTATTCTAGAAAGCTCTGGCATAATTTAGATTTAAGGTTGAATAGGAGTTACTTTTTATCATTATAGTTAATGGGCAAAGTATTCTGCACTGAATAACAACTCTTGTAGAAATCCAAACTTATACATGGCTTTGATTGTGATAATACATTTTCTGATGATGCTGGTTCTTGATTAATGTTGACTTTCCCACTTGTGACATGGTTTTTTCTCAAATTCTAGTTGTCTCAGCTACAATTACCTGTTTAGCTCAATAGATTTCTACATCCTGTTTTTCATTAATAATATTTATTTTAAAGATCACTTTTAATTGTAACAAATATAAAGTCATCAGTGTTTTCCGAATTGTCAATAATGCTTTAAGTAAAAAATACATTAGTAAAATGTAAGTTATATTGTATTATAATATCTGCTACAGTTAATACCATGAACATACACACCATATACCAGAAAAGCTTATGCATTATTGGAAGTGAAAAGAAATGTGATATAACTGCTATATTGTCTGATTATAAATTCATGCTTTGGTCAGTTCTCTTCTTCAGGGATGACATTTACTTGTACTTTGTTGTTGAGGAACCTGAATTGGATGTCACAAATTCTGCTGCATTTGCGTGTTAGTGCTCTCATGGTTGTCTGTGTACAGGGAAGGTATGATTTCACCAGTTACAAGTGAGACACAGGAAGTGTTGATAGGGGCCATGATGTCTTTCTACTCTTGGATGTGTCTTGAAGCTCCTTGGCAAATTTCTGAATAGCACTGTGACAGACCAGTTGGATGTCTGATGTTTGCATGTTTGTCTTTTCTACTCCTTTCTGTCAACAGTGCATGATGTAAGGAAGTACCAGAAAGAGGACCAGTAGCTACTGCTGAGGACACAGCCAGTATAATTAAGAAATCCATGTACTTGTCTGCTTTTCAGACAGTCATTTTGAAAAGAGTTTGTACTCTCCATCATCACTAAAATTCCCCCTCCACGAATCCCTTCTGGATAGGTGGCCACTTGCTTTGTTTTATCAACCAAATGAATTTTTGCACCAGTCAATGTAAAATGGAATATAAAATTTTTTAGCACATGTTATTACAGGCTCCATTTCTTGACTGCATCTCAATTAATTCTGTGGATTTTCAACATCTTGTAATCAAGAAGAAAATGGGACATCGGCACCAATCCTGATGAAAATGCCCCCCTTTGGGCCATTAATAGGAAGCAGAACCATGCTGCTTCCTATCTAGGGCCAATGTGATGTTTATGTCATTCAGTCCTCTGGCCACAGCACATTTTTCTCCACCCTGACAAAGTTCCCAAGAACCTTCCTGGCCAATATTTCTTACACATTTATATTTTGAATGAAGATTTCTGCTTGATATGGCAACAGGAAGTCCTCTGTTGACATTATATTATCCAATTATGCCTTGCAATCTCAAAGGTGCACCTATTATAGGCAATTATATCAATGGTAGTTGGTTTCTCCACATTTTCAGTTGTTGGAGAGCCATAAGGACTCTCTCACTATATGGTGTTCTTTGGATGAATAGGAGCCATCCAGGTCTTTCTGAATAACCCTTTCAATTTGTTTTAAATGCTTTGGGATCATCACTAATCTCACCAGGTTTTGGTGAGGTGGAAATTTCTCCTAAAATACTCGTTCCAAAGCATACACCAAAAGGACACTTACAGATGTGTATGCATTCTGATCAGAGTGCACCTTAGAGAAAATAATGAATACTGTCATCAAGAATGTGACAACCATCACAGGCTCATCCCGCGTGTCCCCTGAACTTGTCCTATGCAAGCACAGGGGTCTTCAGGATACCATCACCAGGTCAATTGCATTATTGGGCTGACGAGGCCAGTAGTCCTCAAATCTCCCCTCCCCTCCCTTTCTTCTTTCCTCGCAGCTTGGCTAGTTCTACTCTTTTCTTATTAGAGCACATTTTGTTGTACAGAGAAATGCAAAGAGAACACAGTTGCCACTGAGAGCTTTGTAGTGTGATGCTTATTTAGCTTTTGAATGGGCTTTCACACAAAAATTCCTGCTTTGTGGAAATTTTCAGGTATGAGAAAATATCTTACAAAGTAATCCCCTGTTATCCAACTGATCAGTCAGTATTAAAAAAATGCATGTGGAGGATATTGCAGATTGAAGTGTGCAAAGCATTTGTGTTTTAATTAAAATCTTAGAGGAAAAACTCATTCACATGAATTAATAGCAGCATTTTTAGCAGGTTGCATAAATGGTGACAAAATTTACATCTTTGTATTCAAGAAGAGTATAGAGTTACTTGGTGAAGATCACTACATATGTTAAATCCTTTCAACATGTGCTATAAATATTAAAGATCTATGGCTATTAAATTACGTGAGAGCAAATGACTCATGAGTAATTACAAATACCTGTTCTGCTTCTACTTATCACTTATTTTCTAAAAAGCAGCATGGAAATGAAATGCAAATATAACATAAAAGAGTATAACTTCCTGTGAAATGATGCTTTATCATATAATGGAATATTACAGCCTAATTCAATGCAGGACTAAACGAAGATTGGAAGAAAATGAGAACTCTGGAAGCCAGAAGCCTCAGTCTTCAGAAAGCTCCATACTCTGCATGCTGTTTACATATCTCTTTGTGTTTATGTGGGTTCTTTTCCTAACTATTCCTGTGAAATAGCAAAAGACTTTAGATTAAAATGGATTTTACTAATCATGGAAGTCAAAAAAGCAAGTAAATATGAAAAAAATAGCGCAAAGTTGTACAGAAACCATCCATATAACTAAGGAATGAAATGAAGCAAGTTTAGCTCTGTTAGAGCTTTTATTATCAATCAAATATATCCTTGATAGTCCTCATCTTTTTGTCTTTTGGGGGCTTCCCCTCCCCCCACCTGTTTGCATTTTGACTTTTTCACCTGACATGGATGAACAATGGGTGTGTTCCTTCTAATACCCTGTCAAAGGGAAAAACCACCATCTAGGTCTTTGGGCACACAGTCACTTTGTTCCCCAGAAGTGATTGTGTAGCAGCCACAGCGTCTTACAATGTTGGAAAGGAAGAGACTGTGTTGCTTGGAGTCTTAAGATACTCTCTGAGGGTCCTTGGAACTCCAGGCTTCCCAATAGGTATCTCGGTGTGAGTGGGTTTTACATATTGACCTTCCAACTCAGATAGCATCTGGAGAAAGGATGTCACTTCTGAGAAAAAGACTGAAGATATCTAACTGAAATAGTGCCTGGAAGTTTGAATGACCTAGGGAAGGGCAGCAAGATGCTCAAGTGCCTCAGACTTCCCAAGGTACACAAAGTGGGAAGCAGCACTGGTAAACTCTTTAGGAAGAATACAACTCACACCTTTTACAGTTTCCATCACATTTCCTTTTAATGATCATTCGTGATCCCTAGCAGGGATTCAGCCATTCCCCAGAATCACACAGCACATGAGTGGTGGGACCAGAAGAGATTTCTCGTCATTTTAGTTTAATTTAATTTTTAACTTTTATTTTTGGTTCAGGGGTACATGTGCAGGTGCAAGTTTGTTATATAAGTAAATTACCTGCCATGGGGGTTTGATGTGTAGATTATTTTACCATCAGGTAATAAACACAGTACCTGATAGGTAGTTTTTTGATAATCACCCTCCTTCCCCACACCCTGAAGTCGGCTCTGGTGTCTGTTGTTCCCTTCATTGTGTCCATATATACTTAATGTTTGCTCCCACTTATGAGTGAGAACATGTGGTATTTGGTTTTCTGTTCCTGTGTCAGTTCACTTAGGATAATGGCCTCCAGCTCTATCCACATTGCTGCAAAGGACAGCTCTCATTCTTGTTTATGGCTGCATAGTATTCCGTGGTGTATATGTACCACGTTTTCTTTATCCAGTCTACTGTTGATGGGCATTTAGGTTGATTCTATGTCTTTGCTATTGTGAATAGTGCTGCGATGAAGCTATGTCTTGTGCGCCTGTGTCTTTATGATAGAATGATTTGTATTCCTTTGGGTATATACCCAGTAATGGGATTGCTGGGTTGAATGGAAATTTTGCTGTGAGTTCTTTGAGAAATCGCCAAACTGCTTTCCACAGTGACTGAACCAATTTACATTCCCACCAGCAGTGTATAAGCATTCTCTTTTCTCCACAACCTCTCCAGCATCTGTTATTTTTTGAGTTTTTAGTAATGGCCATTCTGACTGGTGTGAGATGGTATTTCATTGTGGTTTTGGTTTGCATTTATTTAATGATTAGTGATGTTGAGCATTTTTCCATATGCTTGTTGGCCACATGTATGTCTTCTTTTGAAAAGTGTCTGTACATGTCCTTTGTCCACTTTTTAATGGGACTGTATCTTTTTTTGCTTGTGTATTTGCTTAAGTTCCTTATAGACTCTGGATATTAGGCCTTTGTCAGATGCATAGTTTGCAAATATTTTCTCCCATTCTGTAGGTTGTCTGTTTACTTTGTTGATAGTTTTATTTTGCTGTGCAGAAGTTCTGTAGTTGAATTAGGTCCCATTTGTCAATTTTCATTGCTATTGCAGTTGCTTTTGGGATCTTCATCATGAAATCTTTGCCAGGCCATATGTCCAGATGATATTTCATAAGTTATCTTCCAGGGTTTTTGTTGTTTTAGGTTTTACATTTAAGTCTTTAATCCATCTTGAGTTAGGGTTAGGGTTAGAGTTATTTTGAATCTTGGTTCTCATTCATTGCTGCTCCCAGTAAGCAGAGTGCAGCATATTCACAACTATCGCTGGAGCAGGAGCAAGCTCCCTTCTGTGATGTCACAAGGATCTGACCTTCATTGGTACTTTTCTCCCAACTGAATGGAACAAAATTCTAAGATGATCAGCAGCGGGAATTCTCTGCTTCCTTGTTCCCCTTGGGCTAGTACAAGAATCCTGGGTAGGCTGGTCTCATTTTAAAACCTATACTTTTCCTCCACTGGACTTTGCTAAGGCTAGAATGGGGGAGGCAAGAAAGGTAGTGGGTAGGGTATGTTAGGTAGCCTTTGACCACAGATCTGAGGCCTTGTTTTCAAATCAACCTTACCTATTCCTGGATAGCTGTCTTTTTTGGGAGGTGGTGGTCGTGGTGCTGGGGTTTATTTTTTAATTGGTTCTAAACCAAGGGGGAGAAAGAGCAACTGCTTATTTAACTGTATAGAAACCTCAAATTAATATTATTTCAGCATGATAAGAATGGGAAAGAGTCCTTAAAAAACTAGGCAATGCCAGTACTACCCCAATCTGCTCTTCAAGTTTATGGCCTATTTATGGCCTATTTCTGAAGGTGACAGGAACTCAAACTAGGAATATTTCTATTAAGAGAAACCAGCTTTTTACTGGTTTGCCCAATCAAGTACAATGTGTTTGGGTCTACCTAAGCGAAGACCTGCAGGTGTCCCTTCAACCCTTGCATGGTTCATATCTGATACCTGGGGGGGGGGGGGGGGGTCATTCCTGCCATTGCTGACTTCCTCATCCTTACACCTAATTGAATAACCAACTCCTGTTAATTCTGTCTTCAAAAGAGCTTTGGAACCCATCTGTATCTCTCCATCATCACCACTCTTACTCTATGCTAATCAGTTATCTTTTTTTTTTTTTTTCTCCTGTGGAGTTTATCACCACTGGGATAAATTCCTATTGGTCTTCCTGTTTATTGTCTCCTCATAAATTCATTCCTCACATAGCAGCCACAGTGATTAAATCATTTTCATCTCCTGCTTAAATTCTTTCAGTGGTTTCTTATCACGCAGACAGTAAAATCTAAGCCCCTTGCCATGGCCCATATGGCCTTTTATGCTGTGACACCTATCCATATCCTCGTACTGCATCTTGACCACTCTCATCAGTGACTACACCTCATCCATCCTGCTTGTCTTTTAATTCCCTGATGGCCTATACGAAGTTCCTTGACTGGGCTGAGTTTTTGCCTGCGTTAGAACCTTCCTGCATCTCTCCTGTCTATAATTTTTTTTCCTCCTGCTCTTCCTTTGAGCTTTTATTAAAGACCAACTCTGTTCTAGGCACCATGTGATAGGCATTAAAATATAATGCTGATCCAAGAAAAGTGAAACAAAACATGTCTCCTTGGCAGAAGGAGAGAGTTGAGCTTTACTTTTTAGTAAAAATTTTTCTATCTTTGTAAAAGTTGTATTAAAACCTTATATCACTAAAAGTTTCAAAATGAGAAAAATAATGCTTATGATTAATAGTGTCTTTTTCCCCAAGTTGTCTCAACAATAAGTAAGTCCTTGGTGAATTGAACATAGTCTAGCTGGGTCCTCATCTTCCCGCCCTCAGAAGTTTGATTTCAATTGTATACCAAGAGCGAATCCATTTTTCAGTGTGACTGATGTGGACAGTCATAATGCCATTTTATTAATTTAGAGTAAAAAATGCAACTCATAGTCTGATAAACACATTCACTCACTCTGGCCAGATCATACACAGGCACCTAATTTATTAACAGAAGTATGCTTGGTGATCCTAGAATAAGAAGAGGAATATGATGAATCAAATAGTAAATGGGTTGAGGTTGTTGTATCCACCTTCACAATGGAAATGTGATCACCACATAAACAGAATTAAAAACAAAAATCACATTATCATCTCAATAGATGCAGAAAAAGCATTCAACAAAATCCAGCGTTCCTTTATGATTAAAACTCTCAGCAAAATAGGCATACAAGGGACATACCTTAATGTAATAAAAGCCATCTATGACAAACCCATAGCCAAAATTATACTGAATGGGGAAAAGTTGAAAGAATTCCCTCTGAGAACTGGAACAAGACAAGGATGCCCACTCTCACCACTCCCCTTCAACATAATACTGGAACTCCTAGCCAGAGCAATCAGACAAGAGAAAGAAATGAGGGGCATCCAAAACAGTAGGAAGTGAAACTGTCACTGCTGGCTGACAATATGATCATTTACCTTGAAAACCCTAAGGACTCCTCTAGAAAGCTCCTAGAGCTGATAAAATAATTCAGCAAAGTTTCCAAATGCAAGATTAATGTACACAAATCAGTAGCTCTTCTATACATCAACAGCAACCAAGCAGAGAATCAAATCAAGAACTCAACCTCTTTTACAATAGCTGCAAAAAAATAAAATACTTAGAAATATATCAAACAAAGGAATCTACAAGGAAAACTACAAAGCACTGCTGAAAGAAGTCATAGATGACACAAACAAATGGAAGCACATCTCATGCTCATGGATGGGTAGAATCAGTATTGTGAAAATGACCATACTGCCAAAAGCAACCTACAAATTCAATACTATCCCCATCAGAATCCATCAGAATACCACCGTCATTCTTCATAGAATAAGAAAAAAGTTCTAAAATTCATATGGAGCCAAAAAAGACTAGCATAGACAAAGCAAGACCAAGCAAAAACAACAAACCTGGAGGCACCACTTTACCTGATTTCAAACTATGCTATAAGGTCATAGTCACCAAAACAATGTGGTATTGATATAAAAATAGGCACATAGACCAATGGAACACAGTAGAGAACCCAGAAATAAACCCAAATACTTACAGCCAACTGATCTTCAACAAAGCAAACAAAAACATAAAGTGGGGAAAGGACACCCTTTTCAAAAAATGGTACTGGGGTAATTGGCTAGCCACATGTAGGAGAATGAAACTGGATCCTCATCCCTCACCTTATACAAAAGTCAACTCAAGATGAATTAAGGACTTAAACCTAAGACCTGAAACTATAAAAATTCTAGAAGATTACATTGGAAAAACTTTTTTTGACATTGCCTTAGGCAAGGATTTCATGACCAAGAACCCAAAAGCAAATGCAGTAAAAACAAAGATAAGATTGTGGTTCCAAGATGGCTGAATAGGAACAGCTCCAGTCTACAGCTCCCAGCGTGAGTGACGCAGAAGACGGGTGATTTCTCTATTTCCAGCTGAGCTTTGAAGAGAGTAGTGATTCTCCCAGCATGGAGTTTGAGATCTGAGAACCGACAGACTGCCTCCTCAAGTGGGTCCCTGACCCCCGAGTAGCCTAACTGGGAGGCACCCTCCAGTAGGGGCAGAGTCGGTTAGCTCTACTAATATGTGTCTTTGTGACTTTTTTCTTTAAATCATTCAATGGCTCATTTTTGAATGCACGCATGTTTTTTTAAATTTATTTCTGTTAATACAGTTATTTCAAGACAAATCTTGCAGAACTTGGAAGAACATTTCTTCTTTTAGGTGACTATATATGTCTTCTCTGATACACTGTGTGATTAATTAAATTTCTCAAAACGAAATCTGCATTTCAAATATTGAAAATAATTTGCTTAAAAATACTGCATGAATCAACATTCAATTATTCTTTGTAGGCTAGCTCGCTAAAATTGCTTTTCAGCCAATCACAGAAGTAAGGAATGTTGGGAGTAACAACTGGGATAGAAGAAAAAGAGCAGAGAGAACTCTAAACATAAATACCATTCTGAAGGTGCCTCTATTTGAGGCACATTGATGCTTGTTGGCTTGATTCCTATTTAGTGTGGACAGTAGAGAGGGTCTGCAATTATTTGAACGTTTATGCCCTATCCAAAATTCACAATAAAACTTAAATCCCCTATGCAGTAGTATTAAGAGGTGGGGTCTTTGGGAAATAATTAGACCCTGAGGGCTCTGCCCTCATGGATGGAATTGGTGCCTTATAAAAGGGTTAGAGGGAATTAGCCCTTTTTGCCCTTCCAACTTTCCACAAGATATGGAGCAGAGTTTGTCCCTTCCAGAGGACCCAGTAACAAGGTGCCATTGTGGAAGCAGACAGCAAGCCCTTACCAGACTCCAAACCTGCTGGTACCTTGATCTTGGATTTCCTAGCCTTCAGAACTGTGAAAAATAAAGTTTTGTTTTTCATAAATTACCCAGTCTCAGATACTTTTTTATAGCAGCACGAATGGGCAAAGACAAGGTCTTTGTTTACTAAAAAATTTTAAACCTGGGCTACTCTTTTTCCAGGTGAAGTATCTTACTACAAAGCCTTTGATTTGGATTTCAAATAAAAAATTTTAAATTGACTGATTCAATTTTAATTTTAATTAGTATTTATTCATAATTTTTGTGTTGTAGCTAGCTAAAGCACCTTAAATTCAAATATTATTTATTTTTGATTGCATAGTTCTTTCTTTTGCCTATTCAGGGTCCTCGTAAGAACTTCCATTTTATGTTCTTGTCTTCTCATCAGTTTGAGTTGTGTCTTTAACATGGGAGAGAAAAACAACTTGCAAGATTTTCTTTCGGTATGAACCATTCTGAGGTCCTTCAGTTCTTTGTAAGTGGTTTCAGAGAAGTTAAAGTTCAAGATCACCATGAATATGGGGCATTGAAAATTTGGGGACATTCTCTTGTGTGTTTGCACCGTCATCCCCTGAAATGCATCTATGGGTTTGTGATTATGATTGAAAAAGAGCAGAAAGAGATCAATTAAGAAAGAAATATTTAGTAACAGACCAATAAAGCTATATTTTCTCTTTACCAAAGATGAGAGTACTGTTAATAAAAAATGGAAATAAATTAAAAAAGGAAATAAATGAAAAACTAAAAAAGTTGATTTATAATTAAGTTAGTTAATTTACAGTTAACTTAAAATCTGTAGTTGGATGTTCTCAATTTTTTAAATGAAATCAGATGACTGGTTTCCAGACTTTTGAAATAAAGTATTTGCTTTGGAATAAACAATCTGGATGTCATTGTAATAACAGAAAACAGGATCATTGGGTAATTTTACGGATATCCTGCCCAGTTTGGGAAGAAAATTTCTTTATGTAGTACTAAATTTATCTCAATCGTGGTAGATCAGTCTTACAGTGTAGTGACTTTAGAAAATGAGTAAGATAATTTTTATTCCTATTGTCCTGAATATCGAGTAATAAATGTTTTTATAAGATAAAAGCATTTTGCCATACTTTAGCTAAATCTATAAAATCACATACGATCTGGAAAACTGTAAGCTTACAAGACTGGCAGGATGTAAGTTCTTTTTCTGATTCACAGGAATCAGGTTCTTTGAGTTGCTGCCTAAGCTTTTACTTGAAACAAAGGAACATAACTGTGACTTCGTATACATTGTAATATTTGAGAAAAGCAACTGTTTTACTGTTTGCCAGTGTTATTGCAAGCTCTGGTAGAACTGTGAGTTCTAAACTGGATGGAGAAATACTCCTTCCAGATTTGTCATGAATATGCTAGTTGCCCTTTAAAAGGACCAGAAGGGAACCTCTGCCCAGGTATGAATGAGATTACAGGCAGAATTTTTCAGGAAACTAGGCAAGAGTCTAGATGAATACCCTCGGAACAGTGGCTCCAGAGTACCAGTCAGTGGACACAGGCCGATCTGTGATGACATTTTCACTGGATTGAAGTGAAGTGAGATATTCAAGAAAATGATAAAAATTTCATTAAGTATACTATTTTTACTGAATTATCCTTTATTGACAGATTCTATACTTCCTACTCTTTTAGTGTTATATGATATAATGATGTAATGGCAACAGTGGATCTGGTTTTATTCTTACCATTTAATGTCCTTCCTTGGCAATTTTTTTTTAAATGGTAACTTTTGTTTTACTTTCTAACATTTTTGGAGATGTTTTACTGGTTCGTAAAATCCCAAAGCATAGAGAGTCCGGGATTAAAAGAATGTTAGCCTACAGTATACACAGGTTCTTATTCATCTTTTTGCTTAATGTGACATTATGATCATTAAAATTGATAACTCTGGCCTGATTTAATCTGAGATTAGAAACCAGATACAAGGGAAGTTATAAAGCTATTTAACGTTACCCGAAGCTTCAGATTTTTTCTTTTTTTTGGAAAATTTGGCCAATATAGTTATGGCCTAAATATTGTTAACAGAGGGCCACTGTCAGATTCTGGAAGTGTCTCATAAACAAGTATTACATTTTATACTGGCACAATTTGTTTGTTTGTACATTGTTTATGCTTAACTCTGACAAGTGATAGAAACAAAGTGGATTCTGCACCTTTAGAAAACATGTTGCCCAGTTAACAAGAACATTTTTGTAGTTTATATGCCAGAGCTAATCTGGGTTTCCATACCTTGTAAGCATACCTCTGAAGACTAAGCCCAGCCCTTCCTTCTTTCGGTAGCTGTCCTGCATACAGCACAAGCCTAGCTTAGCCACTGCTGCCTAAATTGTGTGAATGCACTCAAAAACAGTGACTTGTGCTGCTTACTAAAATGGCTGAAAGGGAAACATAGTTATGAAATTATTGACAATTTAGGTGAAGGAGACTTTAGAGTTCCTTTAAGTCAACATTGCTTGTATTTCAAATTCCTAGACTATCTAAGTTCTCTACAATAGACCCCAAGCATGGGCTAGAAGAGAAAAAAGAGGATGTGGGTGGGAGGGAGAAGCTGGAATAAAAATTTTGCCTCATTATTCTGATCCAAGCTCTGTCTGTCTATAAAGACCTTGCTGTATTTCTAGGTGGCTCATTGTATTATTAAGCATTAAAAAATCTTCTATATTTTATTCAAAAATAGATATTATCAAACCCTAAATATCTACCTTTATTTTTAAAAGACTTTAAAGCTATAGCTATAGACTATTATAATAAATTATTGACAATGATTTATCGAAAACAAAACATTGCTGAGAATTTTTTTTTTACTAAGGGATGATTGGCACATAACTCATAATCATATGTCTAAATATATATTTATTACTTATGACCATGGCTGCATGTTAGTATCAAATGGGGAGTTTGAAACCATACTGATGCTTGGGCTCACCCCAGAGGTTTTAGTTTAATTGGTCTGCTTTGGGCCTGTACCTGACGGTTTTTTTAAAGCTCCCCAGGTGATTCTAATGACCCCGCAAATATACATGTTCTATCTTAAAGCAGGTGCTTTGGAAAAAAAGTAACTTTACAATGAAACAGCTTTCTTATGTATTATTTGCCCTTATGAAATTTCATTCTAAAGATTAAATTTTAGGTGTGTTTGTTTCTAGAGGATTGAGTTTTAGTGAAAGAAATATTAGAAAGAAGATAACTTTGAAGGGAATCTTGTTCCTTAGTTTTTACCACATCTTTACAATTTTGTCTTCGTATATCATCTTTTATTTACTTCCTTCCATCTCTTCTAGAGCTGATTACCAACTCCTACCACTGTTAACCCTCATCCAGGAACAAGCTTATGTCTTTAACATTCTGAGTGGGCTTCAGCATCCTTGCATATGTTCAATTCTCAAAAACCTGTTGAAATAAAAGATCAGGAGACATAGGAAGGATGCCAGAAGAGAGCGTGGTAAGTGGGGGAGAATCTTTCCCCAAGGGATTGGAGGTATTTCAGGATTAGACTATGTATATCTATAAGCATGCATATATATTTATGCCTATGGTACACATGCATACCATGTATGTTCTGTTGTGTTCCAGGAATGTGGAAAAAACACTGCACTGCGTGCTGCTGAAGATTAGGGATCTTGATGTCTTGTTTTGTATACTCATCTTCACACAATGGCAGCATATTGATGCTCAGTAAATGTCAATAAAACAAATGCATGTTAAAAAGAGTAAAGGATGAAGAAAGGTAGAAAGATGTAATTAAGTTGGTTTTCCACATGACAGGACAGAGAGGAGGTAGTTTAGATGTTTTCAGTTGTGCTAGTAACTATCCTCTGCCCAGGTAGTGGAATGCTTGGCAGGGTCAGGAAGGTGAGAAAGGAAGCAGTTCAGCAGAAACTGGCCCTTGAGGTTGCATACATAAAGCCTATCTCTATATGACCCATGACCTGGGATCCCTTGTGTCTCCAAAGGAGCCTCGCCCATTGACATAGGAGGCAAGGAAGGCTGAATCATGAATGGATAATAGAAATCTAGATCTCAGCCTCACTGTTGGGGAAATAGGTTTTCAGTGTCTCTCATTCCCCACCAACTAGAAAATGGTACTTCTATATTTCTAGGCGTCGTCTTCCTAAGATTGTTTAGAAGGTAGGGTGAGAAATAGCAGTTTGTCCGAAGAAAAAGGCTTTGTCTCTAAAATGGTCCAGAGAGCGGTTAGATTCAGGGGATCCATGGATTCCAGCTTCTAAGGGTTAACACATTTTCCAGGGCTCCATCGCAGAGTACAATAGGAAAATAAAAAAAACCGTGCCTCAATCCTTTTTTTCCCCTTGGTTACCTGTCTCTCCTCTCCCCCTCTCCCCCTTTTTTCCTCCTCATTCTCTTACTTTTCCTCATATATTGTAATACCTTAACTGGATACGTTCTATTTCTCAATAGTAGAGAAATTGAGGCTGATTGCACAGTGTTCAAAGTTATCTATAATTTTATATATTCTTATATTTTATTATAATTTTGTATATCTTAATAGTTTTATAATTTGATTTCTATTTTTCTTTTGAAAATAATTCAGTATATGGGTGTATACATATGCATTTTTTAAAATGCCAGAGTATTGTCAAATGTTCTATCTGAAAAATACACCTTTTTTGTTTGTTTGTTTGTTTGTTTTCTGATAAGGTTATTAACATTTTATAAAATGTTAATCAGTGTGTCTTCTCCACTATTAAATATTAAAAGCTCTGTACTGGTTATCTTATGACTGCACTTCCAGTCCGCTCTCTGCCAGGGAGACTGATTTCAGGTGCTGCCCTCTGCTTTCTGATTGGTCTCTGTCAAGACTGACAATGGTAGAGCAGAGGGTTCTGTGAAGAGAGTGGGATTGGGATGTTGATTCCTCGATTCTCTCTCTGGTGAGTGGCTGTGGGGTGGCTGGGGTGCTCTAGCAAAGCCACAGTCCCTATTGAGTAAGTCATCCTCTGCACACACACTCTCAGGGATGTGGTAACAATTCTTTCCTTTGACCCTTCAGGCCTCACGTGTACCAGCACTCTGCTCTCCTTTGCCTTGGGACGTTCCATCCCTGGAAGTTTCCCTGCCCACATCTTTGTAGAGAGTCCATTCTCCAAGCTTCAGTGTGTCATCTGTGAGGACTGTGACCTACCTGGTACATCGCCTCAGGGCATTCATTTCAGGCTCCTTCTAAATGGTCAAGGTACAGTTGACTAAATACCGTACTCCATTTCTGGTATGTTTGGAGAGACATCTGTTTTTTGCATTTGGTCTTTCACTCTTTGTTTTTCTCCGGGAGGATTATACTTTGTTTGTTCCTCTCAAACTTTACCCAACTGAGAGTGCTATAGAGTGCTGTGATTTAAATATCAACAGATTTCTAGGGACATATGCACTCTCAGAAATATGTGCGTTCTCAGACCTGAGTACCCTGGTGTGGGCTTCGTGGTATTTTAGGAAGCATGAATTGAGATCTGAGGGCACTAGGTTTATCCTGAAAGCAGATGTAGGTAAATTGTCTCGGTTCTGCTGTGATCTCTAAGATTATGAAGGTATCTGGAACTCAGGGGAAAAAACACCTATTTTATCACATCATTGAAAGTAGTTTCTTATCATTTATTAAACATTGGCTTAAAATAATGATTTTGCCATTTTTTTCCTGTCACATTGCAAATGCTTATCTATTGCTTTGACTAAGTTTGCATGCCTGCATTTCACCCTTGAAAAAGTAAAGTGTTCAGTTTTTTCTTTTTGTAGATAGTATTTAGATCACCTTTATCAATCTTAAAATAAGAAACCTAATAAAAATAACTCCAAATTGCAAGGCATCTCTTTAATACATAGATACTTTGTATCTTCATTTTAGTTGAAAAGTTAAAATTATCTGTAGAGAAAGCATAAGACTAGATGATACCTTTTAATCTATTGTGAGAGATATGTAACATGTCAGAAGATGAAGAAAGTAGGAACTGTTTTATAAACCTCCAATCATCAAATAAGTTACATGTTTGAGTCAATTTAAGAGGTTCCCAGTCCGCTGATGAAACCATTTGAAGAAAATGTGCTGTTTGATGTTACAGAAGCCAAAAGCTGTATAAATGTGTCATCTGCTGTTCATTTTAATTCACTGTTTCAGAAGTATTTACTGTGTATTAAAAAATCTTTTTACCCTTTCAAATCTTTTGGACAACCTGGAAAAATTGAGAACAGTTTAACATCTATCCATAAAAGCACATTCTCAGCTGAGTTATCTTGTTCCTATGTGGTGATATTAATCATATTACATATGAACTTTTAAAATCAAGTAAGAAGGCTGTCATTTGACTAAGTAGCTGCTGATTTTTAAACAGAATCTGTAAATATGTATCTATATGCTGAAAGCTTTTAGTTCAATCAAAAATTAAAGGTTTTTTTAATACAGTATAAATCTGAAAGGTATTTCTAGGTTCAGACAAAAATATCTGGAAGGATGTTGCCTTTAAAAATAAAGCCTTTTTTATAGGACAATCTCTGTTTTAAGAAATGAGATTATTTCATATTGTTGTCCATGAGAAAATATTACTAGACTGAGAGATTCTTCTTATTTAATTCTCCCTCCAACGCCATCCTTCCCTTGCAATGAACGCCCAATCACCGTTACTTTTTTTCTCACTATTTAAAAACCTCTCTCTTGCCCACAGAGTTGCTTTTTTAAAAGATCCCTCTCTTTTCCTAGATGCTCTTCTTTCCTCTTTTCTCTGCCCTCACCCTGGCCACCCCCTCCTGCCTGGGTCCATCCGGTCCTACCTCTTGACAATGCTAATTTCCTCTTCTCAGTTTGGCTACTAAATTTTACACTATGCTGTGAACAGGCTACTTGTGATGCCTCTGGTTATTCGTAATGCATAGCCAAAAATACGCTAAGTGCCACCACTCCTTAATTCACTGATTTCTAGCCAGAAGCAGGGAGAGAGTAAAAATATCAGTGCTTTACTTTAAAGCCATTGTCTTCCATTGGTTTTCATTAAAGGGACAGAAGAATTATATGTAAAATGTAATAATCTTCAGGTTTTCCTGAGTGTTTTAACAAGCCACGTTCAGGCAGTAGGGTTGGAAAGTGATGAGGGAAAACGACAAGGGTGTTGAAAGTCCCTAAACGGGATCCTGTAATTTCTAGAAAAGAAATGGTTCTGCAAACAGGAGACATGATTACATAGGCTTAATTAACAGTTCAAAGTATTGGGGAGGACTTATCATGGTAGCATGCATGTTTCTCGTTCTTTAATGAGTAAATGACCCATTTGAGTGCATGAGCACATATCAGAAGCACATGGCGATGAAGAAGTGTGGTGGTGGTAGATCTGATCAAAGGTTTTCAAAACTGACTCCAAGTATTTGATGAAGAAGATTAACATGGAGACAATTTACCAAACAAATACAGCATAAAGAGCCAAGAGACCTTCTAAGGGACTTCAAGGCTCCAGCTTGCCCACATAAAGAATATCATTAAACAGAAAGAAAACAAAGACTAGAATAAATATCTCGTATGCTGAGTTCATAGAGTAACAGAACTGTCGATTGATGATTTTTTTTTGCTTTATTTTTTAATATACACACCAGAGGATGTTTTCAGTTTTTAAATGCAAAACAAAGCAATGCAGTTGACCTGGGTTCTAACTGGGTAACTCTCTTAAGTGTTCTAAAAGATTTCTGGACCAGAATTGGTTAATTAGTGCTTTGTGTTGCACTGTGTTACATATGACCTAACCAGAGATAAAAAGGTTTAAAGG